>NC_081835.1:4100000-4472500 GCF_030867095.1 Alligator mississippiensis
CAGAAGTCGGTGGTGGAGCTAAAACCGAGCCCAGGGTCCCAGCTGTGCATCGTAGCGCCAAGAGCATCACCCTTCCCCCAACCCGCTGAAGCGGAGCATCGCCACCGACAATCTCATTTTACTTCCCCATCTAACCTCCTCTTCAGCCTCTTTATAAACACTCAGGCTGCACTCTTCGCACACAGTCAAAGCACCCTGCTAAAAGCTTGCTTTGGGAAATTTCCAAATTGCTTTATTAAATAATCTTCTATACATTTACCTACTAGCAACTTAATAAAGATATGAAATTAAAAACACATTATCTCTATCTATAATTATCCAACTTTAGCAGCAGGAGAGTGCTGCAGAGTTAGTCATCACATTTTTAAAGCATAATTACTTTAGATAAAAGTAAAGTGGAAAACAGCCCCCCCCCCCCCCAAACTTGTAGGGAGATAAAAATGCTCCTTTGGGAAAGTCGGCCAGTATGTGACAAGGGGTCACACGGGATGGACCTAGTCCTCTGCCTTTCTCCAATGATCCAAGTTACATGATTCAGGAGGGGCTGAAATGCTCCACGGCAGTTTACCAGGTCTGCTACAAAGATGAAGCCCCTGCCTCATTTTCCCCTCATGCTTTGGCAGTAGGCTTTTAGACACTGTGATTTGGACATGACTTGCCATCGAAAGACTTTCCCCTCAGGAAAAATAAAAGCCAAAGTAGATGCCTCGCGAGACAAACCTTATGGGCTAGACGCGTGGCTCCAAAACCTCTCCTTTACCATGCCCCATGCCTCGCAGGTGCTATTTAAACATTGTCCCTTTTGATGAGGCGTCGGTGTAGCTCGGCCTCCTGTTGTTACTGGGTCCTTGGCCCCTGTAGCCGTGCCCTCTCCAGCCGTCTCGGTTATACCCTCATGGGCGCTGGGGCTCTACGTGGTAGTGCGCCCCAATGAGGCCTCCTCCTCCCCAATTAGCCTTATCCCAGCCCACCGCTTCAAATCACAACGTAAATACGAGGCCCTAGGCTGCAATATAAGCATAACAATGAGACCGGAGGCCACACTCTGCCCCTTGAAGAAGGCAAGCGTCTCCCTCAGCAATGTGTGCCTCCCAGACCCAGGTGCTTTGGGAGCTCCTCGAGCCCAGTCTTACCTGGCAGCTTCAAATAGCTTTTTCTGCAAGAGCTCCTTCCCCCTGGCTGCTGGCAGAGAACTAACTCCAGCCAGCCCCAACCCTGGGGCTTGCCTGTGTGTGTCCAGGCCTTGTCTCCTTCTGCTCAGCTGACCAGGTGCAGGTGTTAGCTAGTTCCCTCATTAGCTCATTAGCCTGCTCTTGCAGCTGTGGAGCTCGCTATAGCAAGCTGCTTTTGATCTTAAAAGAGGAGGCTTACTTTAGCACCCTGCAACAACCAGGGAAGCACAGAAGTGCAGAGGACCTCAGATCTTGGGCGCTCAAACCCAATCTCAAAATTATCCAACCCCTCCCCCCAACTGTTCCTCCCCCCCCCCTAAAAAAAGGCATTTCCCTTCTGTAAAAATATTGTAAATTCTGCTTTTCGTTCCAAAATGGCACAAAAGTTTGCTAGAGTTCCCTAAGGAATGGGAATTCTTGCTTGTGAACTCAGTTAATAGCATAAAGACCCCTATAGGACATAGCCCCATCAAAAAGACCCTGGCACCCTGTCTCTTTCATAAATGGAGAACATTTCCTCATGCATGATCTGAGCACCTGCCCCCAGCAAGCTTTTTGTCAGCCTGCACCAGCCTCCTTTTGCAACCTGGGAATGACAGCGGTTGCTGCATCTGAAGCTCAAATCAACTGAATGTCAACAGATCACAGGTAGGAGCGTGGCGTGTGCACAGCAGCTGGCGCAAACCCATGGATGCAATGAACCAAATTGGGTGCCGGGTGGATTGTCAAGGCATGTCATTTCACAGGTACAGAGCTGTCACTGATGAATTATTCCCAGTGAATTAAGAGGCATAAAGGTCCTTCGCTCACCCAAGCCTGGCACAGGCCTTTTGGAATCGGTACCTTGTGACGTCTCTGCATAAACCTTGCAGTTGCTTGTTATGAAACAATTTCTTCCCCTGCCAGGAATGAATTATGGCAAAAGCCCAGAAAATCCCCACTGCAGTAGAGTTGCTCTCAGTCACATTGCCCAAGGCATTATTACATGGTCTCAAAGTCATAAAGGGGACAGTACGAGGGATGTAAAAGTCTGCTTTTTTTGCTCCACGTACCGTCTCCTAAAGCCAAAAACATGCTCCCCGCCTTGCAGAGGCCACTTAGCATGCACTCCTGCCCGTGCCTTTCATGGTAGGCAGCCTGAGTTTTCAAGCTGGGGCTCTCGAGCAGGTGTTATGGTGCTGTGACCATCCCTACATGCATTGCAACTGGGATGGGGAGGTGGTGGGTGGGAAACCCCTAATAGACCGTGATGTACTCCCTTCGCTCTTATGAAAGACAACCTCTAGTTTATTTGTCTAATCCTAACCTTGAATTTGCCCAAACCCTTCGGTCTGTAAATGGGTGCTGCATGGACGACTGGTGCCACATTAGTCAGGGGGGCCACATGCCCCCACAGCAACCAGGCCAATCTCACTGAGCGGGGAGGGCGGTCCACCCGTGGCCAATGTCACTAACCAGGGGAGGGAAGGGATCCACCCGTGGCCAATCTCCCCAACCAGTGCTCGCAGGGGGGGCACCGCGCTCCTGCCTAGCCCCCCGCCCATTGCCTAAGCAGCAAGCACAGCTGGTCAGGGGGTGCACCAATGCTTTCAGGGGGTGCATGTGTACCCGCTCCACATCGCCACTGGCATGCTGTAACTTGGTCTTTGCCAACGCCCAATGACACCCAACAACCTTCCAGACTCTGTTTTCTCCCGTTATTTTTGCAAACGACTTTTTCCGTTCCGACCCATTCGGTATTGGCTTAAACGGCTTCTTTTTAATCCTTTTCGCTAACAGCAAAAAAGGAGAGATGTGCACAAACCAATAGCTGCTTTAACAAGCACGACCTAGCTTCTTAAACAAACAGCGCACTTCTGTGCCTCAATCCCCACGTGCAGAAATTTTCCTTTGTGTCTGCTCCCTCTCAAACAGCAACTGCTCCAAAACAACCGACAAAAGAGCAAAAGTAACATCATGCAAAGCAAACACACGCCAGTTTTCCTCTGAACAAATACACGAATAGCCTCCAGTTTGAGTACGAAGAATATACAAATACTTAAGAAGCTAATTCCCAAGCCCCGCCAATCAAAGAGAGAGTTAAAAAGACTCTGAACACCTGAGCAAGCAAAACACTCTCTTATCCCTCGCTAAAGTCAACACACAAACAAATCTTACTCACTCTTCAAGCCAGCCGTAATATATTGCCTGCCACAACCATGATGATTGTACTTGTACTCTCCACCTCAACCTAATATACACTTGGCAGATTCATAATTCTTTCCAGCCCTCCAAGATAAATACGCTGATGGCTGATAGAGGATTTCAATTATAACATTCCTGGAAGCCTCAAACACGTAGGCCTGCTGTTCAGTGCCGTCGTGGGTTCAAACCCTCACCCTGGGGACTATGACCTGGTGTCACACACTGGTGGCTAATTGCTAATGAGAGAAACTTGGCATGTGTGCACAGATGACTCTCTCAGGTATCCAGGATGTAGCCGTATTGGTCTAGCGTCCAAAGAAATCAAAAACTTGCGGCAGAGGTGATATCTTTAATTAGACCAATTAGATATTTGCAAATAAAGACTTTTTTTTGCAAATATCTAGCTGGCCTAATTACAGATATCGCCTGTGCCATGCATTTTGATTCTGTATGACTTTGTGCATTTACTTGCACAAACCAGGAGGGAAACAGTGTCCCTTTCACGTGACCTCTTTCCATGGAATAGGTTCTTATGAGACAAAACCAACCAAATGGAGGGCTGACAATACTTTACACAAGAATAACACATTTATTGCTGTCTGCAGTGAAAAAAACAGATAAAAAAACGTAACACATTAAGTCAAAACAATCCAAAATGCCCATTCCAAGGTATATTGGCTGTGGACTGCCTTAGCTGTGCGCAAAGCAATGTATGGCTCATGCTTAGAGAAGTGCATCATGACTTTAGTTGACTTTACACTCCTGCACACCATTTTTAACTCCTGGTTCATCTCTTCTCAGCCCGCCACATCGCTTGAGGACCTGAGCCTGTTTTGCCATCAGCCTCAGTTCGAAGTCAGCACCATCTTCAAAGCTCTCCCATGCCACCCTGATTTCCATCCTCAACATGCATGCAGAAATGCTGGTAATTGCTGGGCTGGATGCACTGCATTGCACAAAGTGACACCCCGGTGTGAAATCCCTCACTGTATCTACCAGCTTATCAAGAGATTCAGCTCAGTCCAAATAGATTGATCAGATGCTGAGCAAAAGAGAGTTTATTTCAGCAGCACGCAACAGATCATGGCTGTTTCAAGTGTTTCGTCTAAGTGAAATATTTTGCCTTTCATAAAGGATAATAGCCTCTGCAGTCTATGAAGCATGACAGATGCATTTTTAGATCTTTTACACTGCAGCATTGACTGATACACCATCTCCACTCCGCAGCTCTACTCAGCCAAAGAAAGATTCTCACGTTGGCTCCCCAGAACATGCAATTCTAAAAACGTTTCTGAAAATGTACCCATCTATACATTTTTTTTTTTATTGAATCAAATCATTAATTTGCTAAAATGAAGAGGAGTAACAAAAAACTTCACAAGCAGGGAGAAAGAACCAGGCAGATTATGCATTTTTAATTGACTGGTACCCCAATTTAGCACACTCTCCTGTTTCTCTTAAATTTGAAATTAGGGAATACAGTCTGATTTTGAGCTGAACTCACTGCGAGTTGGGCCTCCTTCCCATTGCCTTTCTCTTTTTGCAAATCTCCCTTGTTCAAGGCCCAATTGCAATGATGCTTTGCCAGAGACTCAGCATATTGCCCTATTTTCTCGTATACAGGCAGTCCTCGACTCAAGACGTTTCAAGTTACAATGAACAGCACTGACAGCGTTTATAAATTGACACCCTGTTTGGAGTTTACAATGCTTGATGCAACACCACGCCAGCAAACAAGTTTGCTGCGTCACCCGTCTCCCTGGAGAACATCTGTCCAAATTTCCCTGGACACTTTCTTTAAGAAAGCCGACGAGACTCCAGAAAAACCTGCGGCCAGGACTCCTGAGAAGACTCCAGCCAAGAGCCCTTCAAAAAGTTCAGCAAAGTCACTTCAAAGAAGTCCTTCCAAATCAATACAATTGCTATTTACACTATAAATACATTTATGTAGCTATATTACTCACCTATAATTGATTGAGTACAAAATTTTGGGTTATTTTTGGTGAAAATAGGGCATCGGGCCTTGGTGCAGGAACCTATTGCCCATTTATAAGTTTCTATGGGAAAATTGATTCCAAGTTAAGACGTCTCGAATTAAGACACGGTTTTCAGGAACCAGTTGTGTCGTAAGTCCGAGGACTGCCTGTACCACACGCCAAAAGAAGATACGCACCTTGTTTTTAGAAAGCAGTATGGAGATAAAGCTTTTTCCGGTGTCTTGGCATAACACTGAGTACATCCTCCTGGAAACACAGAGCACCCCAGGGCAGCGCAGCACACCCAAGTTAGGCATCAGATCCTTACAAAGACAGCAGCAAGCCTGTTATTTCTTCACTGAAAATAGTTCTTTTACAGAAATCCTTAGAAATAATAGTGTTGTGCCATATCACAAGCCTCATCAAGATACTACAGACTGCAGCCATCAGCTTGCTTGCCCTCAGCCAGCTCAGTGGCTTTTCAGCCAAAAACTACGGCCTCACCAGCAGTTGCGGGAGGGTTAACACAGGACTCTGCCTCTACTGCCTCAGGAAGAAGTGGCAGCCAGTGTGGCAGCCATTTTAGCAATGTTAGCAGCTCCAAAATGTGTATTTTAAACAAAGTTACAAATATACATACCTATAATTTATTAAAGTAGATTGTGAATATACAGTATTAAAATTGTACTTATATACAGGGTCTTCATAAAGTCCTTGTGCACTTTTAAACTTCAATAATTTGGGTTGTAGATAGGATAGAAACAATCTGTAAATGGCATTTAAAAGCAAATTGATTAAAGCTTTAGGACAGCTAGAGTACACAATGCTAGACTTCATAAGTAATAACAAATTTATTTTTAAATAAGACGGAGCTTCGTGCCACTATGCTCTGAATGCATGATGGTTCCTAAATGACATTTTCCCAGAGAAGTGGATAGGCAGACGTGAACCAATTGCTGGGCCACCTCATTCACCTGACCTGTTGCCGTTGGACTTCTTTTTATGGGGAACTGTTAAAAGTATAGTTTACTTGTCAAAACCACGTTCTTTGGTGGAACTTAGGGCTAGGATCACCAATGCAATTAGTGCAGTAACTCAAGAGCAACTGGGAAACGTTTTCAAGCAGTTGGAAGATCGAATTGAGCACTGTATCACAATGGACGGTGGTTACGGTGAAGTCTAGCATTGTGTAGTCTAGTTGTCCTAAAACTTTAATAAATTTGCTTTTAAATGCCGGTGACAGATTGTTTCTATCATACCTAAAACCTAAGTTATTAAAGGGCACAAGGACTTTCTGAAGACCCTGTATACATGGAGTACATGTATAATTTATTAATATAGATTTGTAATAGAAGATATATGTATTATGATAGATTTTTGTAGGGTGTGTCTGTATGAGATGCTAACTGCAAAGTAGCCTAATAACATTGTGCAGTAGTGTCGGGCAAAACCCACACTAATACACTACTATGCAGTAGTATCGGGCTACCACGCAGTTTGCATCTGTAAAAACCCACGTGCTGGCACTACGGCATAGTAGCACCAGTTACTGCACATTGATTTAGTATTTGGTTATGTAAGTACTAAACTTTATGCTCAGTAACTACGACACATTAATGAACATGTAGACACACCAAGAGGGCACATTTACATGTTATGCTACGTTGCTGTACAGTGTCCTACAGCGACATAGCTATCACGGGGGTCTGCACAGGATCACCAGCAACGTCACCATAGCGGCATGCTCCCTGGTTAAAGTGTGCCGCTATAGCAATGTAGCTGCAAAATCTAACCATGTGCCATGTGCATGGTGCAGTAACTGCCCATAGTGCACTGTGCTTTAGTACTTCCTTTCGTAGCAACTTTGCCAGACGTGCCCATACAGACTATTCCTTAATCTCTGGTGATAAAGGTCTGCAAACTTCTTAGACCTTCTCCTGATGGATTTTCTCCTTTAAGGTGCTGCACGCACTGCCTTTTGCTTCAGTAGGAGCGGTCAGGGACTTAAAGATAAGCTCCCGCTTAAAGTTTTACGAGACACAGGATCTTCCCAGTTTCTATAGTGGGTTCTTGGGCTTTGGGGCATTAATGTAATTTAGGGAGAGGAGTATACGTGATGAGCGGATAACACGCCAGGTTCTGAGAAGCCGGTCACAATTCCCGTTAAGTTGTTTTGCCGTAACACCTTTTACTGTACTACTTTTACAAGCATTTGAATACTTGAAATGAGACACTGAAACATATTGACCAGTGTAAAAAATTCTTCCCTAGAATAGCTAGTCTTTCCCCTCAGCTAAAGTGAACAGACTCAAACAATACGACTCCTTACCTGTAAATAACCTCTAAGCAGGGATGTTCAAGTGAAAGCGCCACGGGGAAAGCAGGACACGGCACGTGTTGAAGTGTATCCAGCAGAGCAGAATCACTAGGCTGTTTTTAAAAGTTAAGACTTTGCTTTTTTCCACTCCAATAAGTACGGATGGGAATAATTAAGTGCCCCCTATATACTTAGGTAGTTGTGCAAAGACACTTCGAATTAACCACCCCTGCAACCCCTAGGCCTGCTGCCCTTGTGCCCCTCTCTGAACATGGTACTAAGGGTTTGGACATACCATTCATTTCTCATGGATCTGTTCCTCCACAGTAACTACGCACATATAATGTGCTCCCCTTAGCAGTGAAATCCAACCTGCAGTACCGTAGCCCTCAGGGAAAGTGAGTTACTATGATTTAACATCTACCTTCCTTGGAGCGACAGTAGCTGGCAGGTCGTAATACAATACCTGCTTTCGCCTCTCAAAAACTTATTCCCATGTCCATGAACTAACAAAGCCACCTTTGGTACCTTTCTATCACATGGAAGCTAGAAGCTTTCTTTCCAAAGGCCTCTCCAAATGCTACACTTGAAGATTTTAGGATTTTGCTGGCATTCAAAGCCTCTCTGGACCTTTTGGGCAACAACTTCATCCCACTTATGGTTTCAGCACACAGTGGGTAAGGTCTGGCCTATTTTTAAAGTTGCTAAATATGCAAAGAAACAAAATTAGCATGTTGGGGGGAATTGCAGAAACAGGTTGAGATTTTCTTTACCTTCTCCTGTGCGTCTCAGCAGCAGCATCGCTGCTTTTAGCCCTAGTGCTTCCTACATTTAAAACGTTCCTGCTGTTCAGTTTTGACATTGGGGCACAGCTCGCGGTAAAGCATGGCAGTCTGTGGTTTCTCTCTGTCAGCACTACTCAAGGAAACTTGGGAGCCCCAGTCATCTTTCAGCTCCCCATGTGCTCAGGGGGAGGAGAGTGATTTACTGCTAGCTTTAAAAAATGCTCAAAAAAAAATTTTTTTTTTTTTACAAAAGTCATTTAATTAATTCCTGTAGTTTTTTGGTCAGCTCTAGTCATAAATGAGCGCCTAATATTTTTGTCCTGAGCTGACTTTGTCATCAGTCCTTTTGTTTGCACCCGAGGCATCGTGTGCCAAATGTTTGTAAAAAAAAAATATATATTTTTTTTATGCATTTTGCTTTTCCTTGATATTACCCACATTCAATATCTTTCATGTTTTTAGTCTTTCCTACTCTGCTTTCAGGCATATGCCTGCATCTTATTGACTGTAATAGGAGCAACGCACATATTTAAGTGTTTAACCAACTAGAAACCCTACCCAAATCAGGTCCTTTAGCATTTATTTAAAGTCCTAACAAAGGCATTTTTAACCTGTCTCCAAAGAAGCAAATTAAATAAAATCATTAGTCCTGGTAGCATTCCATGCAAATGAAAGAGTTCATGTTCTCCATAAAATTGGAGGTAAGTTTTCATTTCCAAATGCTTGAAATACAGGAATTGCCTGGCTCGGCTCGTTCACTATTTTCTAGAGTTTACATTTGACTGCAAATATTGACACAATGCTGCTTTGATGAATGCTGCCCAGAATCTCTCAATATGTTGCCAAAGTATAAGACCTTGGAGGAACTCGCGGTTCTGGGAGCATGAATCATTATGACTTCCAATAAAAGTTGATAAAGACAAAGACCAGGCTGAAAAAGAAGGAACTGGCTGGAAACCAGTTTATCAAAGGGCTACAAAGAGACCATGATAAATATTGCAAGAAGTCAGTCGCCATGCAAGGTTTCCCATTCTTGGGGAAACTAAAATATACAAAGAGGTGGAACAATATGTAGCAAGCCAACCCTTCTCTTAGATAGAAAATAAGAACAAACCTGCATTTGCTTTTTTCTGGAGCTCACAGCAATCAGTGGATCACATGGCTTTGAAAGTCAGTTAAAAACTTTTTTATTTTCTTTGCCTCTCATTATGGATCCCAAAATACAAGATACTCTTCCTCAGGTCTGATAGAGGAGCAGACACAGGCTATTGCAAGACACAGGCTGCTGTTATTAGCCCAAGCCAAGTCTGCTTCTTTTTCAGGCCTGTGGAAGGGTACCTTTTGCCTGAAAGCTTGTCGTAAAATCTTTAATTGAACCAACTGCATAGTAGGGAGAGATATCACCTACAAAAATCCTTTCCTCCGTGATATTTATGTCAAATGCCAGGAGCTCGTTTTAAGACCAAATTAGGGGAGGATGATAGCATAGCTCTTTAAAGAGAATATGTAAGGAGGCAAAATGGGTCACAGGATGGGTGATAAAATGAGGAGGTTTTTAGTCCTTGGGTTATCAAAGTTGTTCCTACTGGAGGGAAGATATTGCATTAGAAGTTCATACAGGTATGAAGATAGCTTGTTATAAGTTAATGGCAATAAAAAGGGTGTTGGAACAGAGATAAAAACCTCATTTCATCTTTTAAGACAATCTTTAACAATTACAAATTGGGCTTTTCTTTCAATCAGCTGGAGCTGGCTCTAGGCAGACCGGGGCCTGGATGAGATGAATCACATGAGCCATCCAACTGGATCACCCCCATGTTCCTATGCCCAATTATCTAGACCCAGACAAAGGAAACCCCACAATGACCACAAGATGGAAGCATGGTTGAGCATATATAGTAGTAATATCAGAGCAGAAAATGTTACATGGGGTTATTGTTGTTATTCCAAATACATGCATTATAAACCCCAGAAATTAAGACTTCAGCTGATCTGAAAAAGAAATGCTTTAAACCATGTTAAAGGTAAGGACTGCACTATTAAGGTACTCTAATACCCTTAACTCTGCCCTACACAGTGCAATCAGGCAATAACTACATGATTGTGAGGAAGGCATTTCAGTGTCTACGGTCCAAGTTAGATGAACATTTTTTTAAAGACCATATTGTTCCACGTGTCTTCCCTTCCTGTCATCACTACAGGGCAGTTCTTAATAAATAGGTACCTATAATGCAACGGGGGAGATCCTCAGCCTCATCCTGACCCCTTTACCAGGGGTACAAGAACTAGAGGTCCTGACTCTGGCTGCAGTGAAATTCCCTTGGTAGAAGAATTAAGCAAGACAGCTTTATGGCGGTTCTTCAAAGAGCCCTCTTACAAGTCCTGGCATGGGGACTGCTGGAGGTTTAAAATATGGGAAGGATAGGGTACAGTCCAGGATGAGGAGGACTCAAGTCTGTCCTCCTGCTAGCCCGCCCGTGACCTGAGAGAGCTGCATGCTTTGCCTCAGAGGTGCCACAGTCCTGAATCTCCATCAAGACTTCACCACCAAAACACACCCCATCATTTGTCATCTCAGCTGGGGCGATTTTGGGAATGAAGAATGAACTGTCAGAGAGCTGGGGGATACCTAGTGTACTCCAGTAGTGAACTCCGCAGCCCAGGGCTGTCCAAGATGACACCCTCTTCCCAAAGCCACCTCCATTCAGCTTTCCTTCCAACCCTGGGTCAACTGCCAACATGCTTGGGTACGGCAGAGACCAGCTATTAGACAGAGTAGATGACTTAAGAACAGCCCTGTCTACTTCCAGTCCTGATTTCAGGCTTCTCCCGACCAGAGAACCCAAAAGTGGCCTTAGGCTTACAGCATGCAATGCTATTCCAAGGCAATGACTCAGTCCTATTGCCAGACTGGGGTGCCTACGCTGGAAGCGGGGTCAGAAGGGAGTTTATATAGATAGGCCCTTAGAAACCCTGTTAGAGCATGGCCTTCAATCAATATGCAATATCTTGGTTCGATTGCTGCTCCCAACATCCAAAGTTTTGAGCAGAACCAAGGTTAGATGAGTATCTGGAGGTTAGATGAGCATCTAGCTGGGGTCATCTAGACCCAGCACTCTTTCCTGCTTATGCAGGGGGTCGGACTCGATGATCTATCGAGGTCCCTTCCGACCCTAACATCTATGAATCTAAGCACACCCTTTGTCAGTCAAGTCAGGCATAGAAAAAACTCAGCAAAATCTGCACAGCAACGTGAGCCCGTACTGTCAACTCCTGGGTTACTGCAACCATACAAAGGTTAGAGCCATTGCGCATCTGGTATTCGATTTGGCTTTGAAGGGATGAGACGCTGAATTTCCACATGCAACGAAACAGCAGTTGCCGTATTTCAGTAGCCTTAAGGTTTCCTTCCTCCAGAAATACTGATTTTTGGGTATGCAGCATGGCAATTTACAGCTTAACTGTAGACAGAGGGAGTAGTATCAGGGAATTAATACCATTTAAGAAAAATCATCAAAATGCATTCAAGTCCATGAGTATTCAGACCAAATATTCAGTAAACCACTGGGGTCTTTTTTTGAGCTCTTGCTTTGGTTCCATACATATCTTAAGACTATCAAACCCCAGAAAGCCAGAAGACACATATTTGCAGATGGCGCCAGTGGGATATAAACGGCATCCTCTTCCTGATGCTATTTATGAGCGCCAAATAAACGGCATGCATTAGAAACCATTTATAAAGGAGACAGTACTGAAATCCTCCTTTAACAAAAGATATCCAAGTGGAGAGGGGAAGAATATCTCTAATTACGGCTTTGGTGACAAAATAAGCAAAGCACAGCAGATGGATTAAAACCACCACCACTATTAGATAAAACATAGCCTGAAACATCTAGGAATGGAAGTTCAAGCTGAGAACGAATGCAGAAGGTAAGTCATATAAAAGCCACAAAAATAGCTTAGCTATTCTAGAACTTGCTAACAACTGCAAAGGGAAGATCAGAGAGAAGTTGGTACCTATCGAGGCAAACAATGCCGTTCCAATCAATGGGACTGCTTGTGAAATTAGGTACTAGTCAATGGGAGTAGGGGCGGCAAAATTTGATACATTGAAGATGACTCATCATCGGCAACGCTCAAGGCCAACAGAACAACTATGCCAGGAAAAAAGAACGATGTAAAACACAAACAAAAGAAACTAATCATCCCAATTTCCAGAGCTTTTTGACTGATCGCTTTGTAAGCATTTCAGGTTTCCATCAAGCCAGAAAGGCATTTCAGTTACCAGTAATCCTTCTAACAGAATCACAGTTGTAATAATTTATTAACAAAATTATCTCCAAATCTTATCAAATGCAATCCAAGAAAGGTTTTCTCCTCTCATTATCGGATCTCCTGAAAAATGCTCGTGTCAGCTGGGGTAGGGTCATGCCAATGAAGCATCCAACATGCGCCAGGCTGAGCGCTATGGAAGTGCCATACAACGTGCTAGCAAAGCAAGACCTTGTGAGCAAGCTTTTTCGTCAGCATATACTAACGCTGAGGATTAAATGTATGAGTAATGAATGTTTTGGTATTTATCAACACTTCTATTCTATGCAGTGTTTTATTTTGCTTGAACCAATCAAGTCTTATTGACCAGCTCTGTTTGTTACTCCAGCTATCTTGTTACATAAAAATGTAGTAGACATACAGTAGAAACAATCGAAGATACAAATTTAGAAGCGATAATTATGGAATGCATACATTTACAATATAATTACACGGTAAAAAGGCATAAAAAGTCACAAAAGATTCGAACTTAAAAAAACCAACCACACATGGCTTTGGGTCATTGCTTTGTACCCTCACATTCTTTTAAACAGCAAATTTGCATCTGAAGGTGGTGCCATTGAAAAAACAAAACATTTATCAGCAACTTGCTTTCATCAAGGCATCAACACGCTCCCAAAAGGTTGGCAGAAGTATGGCGAAGTTCATGACAAGGGTTCAAATGACTTATGCAGTATGTAATATAAATCCAGTTTTGCATTCCTTACCTCATAGCCTTTTTACAATATTTCCAGTAAGAGCTGGGGAAACGATGGCCTCAGTGACTAATGTCATAGGATCCTATAAATACATCAGGACACATACACGTCCTTTGGGATTTTACATTATCACATACGCCACTGTGCTGTGACGCTGATGGTGTCGGGCTCAAGGAAGATGCCAAACTCATACTCATCTAAAAACTTAGCTCTTAGTTGGGAGAGGAACGGGGCAGGGAGAACAGACTTCGCCTTTTATAAAACTCAATAATACAATTTTGTGAAATGAGTCCTATATTCTTTAGTGCATGACTGCTGGAAACAGAAAGCTACAGTTTACTAATTTAAGGAGTTTGGGCAAGTTGCTACAGGGGATGGGTCTCTTCCTTAATCTTACCACTACACTCATGTGTGCTTTGTATGGAAAACTTTATTTGATAATAAAAATAGCATTCACAGACTTTCTCCTTCTTTGTTGCTACATCATATACATTGTGTCTGTTCCAAGGAAAGATGTTCATACTGGGTAAGTCCACAGGTACTTATACTAATGTTATGTATAAACCCAATAAGTCAAATAAAGCTATGAACAATGTCGTATTTATATATGCATAGTGTTTTATAAAAAAAGATTGGCCCACATACTGCTTTTCATCAACACAGAAAAGAGCATTATGTCTATAGCACATTGCAAGAAATGATGATCGAAGAACATAGACTGCATACAAGTGCTTAGTAATACACAAGCAGGCCCCACCATGAAGAAAGAAATCATATTCAAACCAACAAAAGCTTTAGAATTACTTATATAGTTTCCCATTTTAAAACAGCTTTACATACCTGATTCAGTTTACATTAAAATATATCCCCATGAATCAATTTGTTCCATTTTCAGAAATATAAACACGTATCACATTCCTCACAGCTAAATTTTGTCATAAATTCTCTTTTATACAAGAAAAAGGCAACAGTTTTTTTGTTTTTTTTTTCAACAGGCTCTATTAATTACAATTTAAACTCTGTACACACAATGATTGGCCATCTTCTTTTTCGCTTGTTTTTTTTTTTTTTTTACAGTACCATGGCAACAACAGTGATAGACTTGCAATGGTTTCGTGTTGGTATGGAAAATGTGAAACAGTATACATGTACACACCAATGCACTGTAAAAAGCAGCAGTTTACTTTAGTGGTCCAACAGTAACGGCAAACATTTTGGCTCAGCTAGGCAGTAATCCATTAAAATCTTATACCAATACTACAGCAGACTTACCACACAACTTGCAAATTGAAAAAACACAACTTAGCGACTCGCTTTGTTTTCTTGTTCCCATTTACCCTTGTTTTTTTTGGCTGCTGTTTCATAGATTCAAAGTTTTACAGCATAACCAGGACCTACCATCCAGGATTCACAACCAGACGTTTCCATGGATTGCCTCTTTCTGCTCTGAAATTTGTCCTTGACGTGCCTCACTTGTAGCAAGTGCACTCCTTTTGTCTCAAAAAGGATGAACCAGTAAAATAAAACTTGAATCTACATCTAGAGAGAAAGGTTTCCAATTTGGCAAAAAAAAGAAAAGCCCATTGGTTTTGGCTGAGCAGAAGGAATACACCTACTCAGTGAAGGGAGGACTTCTCTCTCTCAAATTCACCGTGCCTTTGTCCCAGTACCCCATTTCCGCTACCCTACTTCAAAGCAAACCAAACAAATCCCATGCATGCTTAGATTTCCGTCCGTAGACTTCTAGTAGTCGAGTAGGGCTGTGGCGGTACTGTCTGAACGAAAAATTAAGTGTTTTTGAGACTAACGAGAGATTGACAGTCTACTTTTGTGTCTTACACAAAGATGGCGGCTACCAGTCTTTTGCCTTCATGCATCCTTTAGAGGGGGCCTGAAAGTATAAACTGTTCATGGAACAAACTAGAAATTCCTTATCATGAATCATCTTGTGCTGTGTGTGGGTTTTTTTTTTCTTTTTATAAATATCCTTCATTGAAACAGTAGTCTCTTCAAACAGTTCTTGTTCTCTTAGGAACATTTTCTTTTTTTTTTTCCTCCTTAATTCCTTCAGCAGGAGTAAGTACGCCATTCCTACCGACACGTATATTTTTCTTTCCCCCATTCCCGCCCCTTTCAAAAAAATGTCTACGTACAACATAGCAGTGAATCACTATTGAACAGTCTGGATCAAATTACTCAAGCTTGGTCATAAAATCTCTTACCTATATTATAACATTGGCTGCCCCCCACGTAATCGTGGGGGTGGGGAATTGCTCGATAAAGGAATTTTTTTTTTTTTTCCTCCCTCAAGAAATCTACAGAGAATGTAGAAACAAAATTTTATAATCCTTTAGGACCAACATTTGGCAAGTAACTTCAAAAAAATGTATACACTGAAAAATACTTTCTTTAATATTATACATCAGGCACAACACTTTTGTATATATTTCTGTTATAAGGTTTCATCTGCATAAAACGTTTGTTGCTATTCGTAGGACCAGCAGGTGTCAGATTTTTTGTTGCGTAAGAAAACGAGGATACTTTCAGCTTTGCTGCTCTCTTCTTAGAAACTTCAGTGTTGTAAAAGGCTGGAATGTGGCTCAGTGCATCGGACAATGCCTCAGATGCTGAGATCAGTGCTGCACTCTTTATACGGTCTCCTCCTCTGCTCGGGGGGGTGTCTTTTGGTAGTATCGTATTTCGAACTGTGCTCTTCCCTCTCTCGGTTGCCGACTCGTTCACCCCTGGTCCTTTTGTCAGGCGACCTCTCCCTCCTCCTGTCGGACGACTTAGCCCTTCGTTCGGGCGAGCTTTCTCTTCTCCGCTCCGGTGATTTCCTTTGATCCGTGAGTCTTTCGAGTGACCGCCTCCGCCGGCTAGGTGACCCGTCCCTTCTGCGAGTCGGCGACCGTTCTCTGCGCCTCTCGGGAGAAAGGTCTCTCCTCCTCTCGTGCCGCTCCCTTCTCTCCAAGGTATTGTCAGCACTCCTCGTCCCTTCCCTCCTCTTTTCGGGAGACCTCCTCTTTTGTCCATTTACCACCATTTTTTCTGGTTGTCGGTCTTGCCTCCTTTCCGGTGACCAGTCCTTTTTCCTGCCTGCGGCGCTAGCGCTGTTTTTAGAAGTTCCGTTCCAAGTGTGGTGCTCATTGGATTGTCTGCTAAACTCTCTGCTGCCTTTTGGGTCTTTAACATAAGTCCGCTTGTCCCCATGTTGTGATGATTTGTGAAGATCTGGTGGATAACTGGACTCCAATGATGGGTGTTGGCGTCGGTCAGATGGCACGGTTTTCACTTCCGATACATTTTGTGAACCTGTGGCTGGACTGTTCCTGTCACTGCTGGGGTCTGAAAGAAGAATAACAGCAAATTGTTTGGTACAAATGGATTCGGTCGGGTTGTGACACCATTTATCATTCCTCAGACTTCATTAGTGACAAAAACAAACATCTGTTAAAGCAGTCAGTAAAAGACTAACTGAAGCTTTTGTTAATTTAAAATGTAAACTGCAAACAATGAGAGTTATAGATTAGTATTGGTGCTTCTCCTCATTAGCTCTATTTTGGTCCAAGTTGCTATCATTGTTATGCTCAGCTCATCACACAGGATTTTGTGTTTTCCCCCAAGTCCAATTTGTAATTTTTAAGATTAAAGTAAGTTCTTTCTAGTGAAAACAAAAGGGGGATTGCAGGACTTTTTTTTTTTTTTTTTTTTTTAAGATGTAGTTCCCAATAAAAGGGCCTTTAGGAAGTGATTAGCGCTATCTTTTTATTCTTTTGAAAGAAATGCCTCCTTAAAAAAATGTATTTTGTGTGTGAAGTCTCAATTTAAGTGACTGTAAAAGGATAGAGTGATATAATTGATGACTATGTTTTGATCCCTACAAAATAACATTTTAAAGGTGTGATAATGAGACCATAATCATATAATTTCCATTGCAGTGAATGTATTACTTAATCTCATTTAATGTTATTACATTATGAAATAGTAATGGGATCGGTTTTGGTTTTGCCACAATGATTCAACCGATAACGATAGAAGTTATGATCTTTTTTTATTAAAGCAATGGAGGGACATTCTCATATGCAGGATAGCTTTGATTAGCACGTAACCTCCTGTTAATTCTTTTTATTTCTACCAAAGAGATCTGAACGACCTGAACAAGACAAACTGTAAAGCAAGGGAACTGTACTGTGGCTAAATTAAAATTACTCTTGCCTTTTGTTTTGGATGCTGGTAAATGATTTATCATAAACATGGCAAAACATTAAAGTAGTCACACTGACTGAAGGTGGGAAGCAGTTTTTCTTTGCAAAAGTAGGTATTGTAAGGCAACTCGACTAATGTTAAATACTAACACTTCCTGGATTCAATTTGGGGAACACTCACTTTTAGGTAAAGCAGGTTGTCCTGATGACAACGACTGAAAAGCAAAACAAATGACTTAGCCCTCCTAACTTGCAAAACACTTAAATTTTCATTTTTCTTATGTGCAAGCTCTTTTACTAAAACCTCTCTCAATTCAGTTGTTTTTTCCTTCTTTCTTTCTTTCTTTTTTTTTTTGTGTGTGCGGGCCATTATTTTTGTGATTACAGATGCAAACCACTCTTGCAATTCATGTTGCTTCATTTATTAGCTTTTTAAAAATCAAGATGATGGAGGACCATAGCTGCAACTGCTTGGTTTCTTGCCACCTGATTATTGCACAAGGTAAAAGCAAGGCTTAAATACATGTTTGGTTGTGTACTTACAATTCAAAGAACGTGGGATGCTCAGAATGAATTGCCGTACATATAAAAATATAGCAAAGCGGAAAGCAATGTGAGGGAATTAGGCCACAGCACAGAAACACCTAATATTGATTTTAGCTACAAACCGTAGTTTGATTATGGCCCATAAGGTAGAAGCAAGGCTCCCCGAGCTTGTCATTTCTCATACATGCAGCGATATTAGGAGGTATCATCGCTGAGGAAGGAAGAGCCCAGCACCAAGAAAAGTAAGAGAAAGAGAAAGAGAAAAGTAGAAAATTTAGATTCCCTAGAATAAAGATGAAAGAAAAAAAATTCTTCATATTTTATCTTAGAATAAAGAAAGTTTATTTTTCCAGTCAGATTGTCTAGGCTTCACCCAAATATAAAGCTGCAAAGACAGCAGTTGTTGTTATAGTGACATAATTAGACATCTAAGAGGTGATTCAATAACCCAGACAACTAAAGCATCCATTTTTAAAGACAACTGGAACAGCGACACAGAATGTCATCGGAAAAACATTAACAGTCAAACAACAATGGAAAATAAAGTCCACCGGAGACCACAACATTAAAAATAAGTACAAAACTCATTACAAAAATATACAGCTTCGTAGAGAAGCATGTTCCAATCAAGTCAGAAAAATATTGGAACTGAACATTATTTGAGTAATCATTCGCAACTGCAGTGAACAGAACTGAAGGAACTATGCCCCAAATGTCACAAGGACGCTCTTTACAGTAGCACGGCCCCTGCGTGTCAGATCCTGGCTTCAATTTTAGTGACTTGATTTATTAGTAGCCAAAAGAAAACGGGTGTTGGATCTTCATCCTCAGTGCAACAGACATATGCTTTGAAACGTGAAGCGCTTAATTTACAGGGTATTTACGATGTCTAGCATATGATACAGTACTGTACATCCAAGGGAGAATAGGAAAAAGACAAAAGTAGAAAGAACATTACATCATTTCAGTGCCATTGTCAAACCTCTGGTGTGCTGTTTAGAGTACAAAAGCATAACCCCACCATTTCCCTTCTATAGTACTGAATACCTTGAATGCTAGATTTCAAATTGGCCATTTAGGTTCAATTCTACTTAATGAGCAGATGAGCGGAAACGCTTGAACATGAAACAGTAAATAAAAAGGAAAAAAAAAAATCTAGTTAACATATTGTGCAGAATGGCTTGAGTTTATTTTCAGGAAATGGAGTGAAAAGAGACAGAACGGACTGACACAGCAATCACCTGAAAAGGGGGAGAGGAGTACAGGCGGCATCTCTTCTAGCATCAGTTTCTACAGAAACTTCAAAGCCCTTTGCTGGGAAGTCAGCCCTGCATCGAGGGCATAGTTTGCCATAAATAGCTCAAATAAATAAGACATTATTATAATAATAAATAGAATACTATACTATGGCGTCCAGCGCGTTGGCTAATCAACTCGAGCCAACAAGCGGGGTGAAGGAATTCAAGCGCAAATCTGAGGAGGAAATGAAAGGTAGCCATGTCTCCTTGAAGACGGGCGCTAGAAGCACCTTTTCATAACCTCTCAACCTCCTTACACCTGACAAATTACTGATTTGATACCGGTAGAAATGATAGGAGAGGAGCAGTGGGAATAACGCTGGAAGGCCAAATTCAGGTATTTCTGCATTAACGTTCCTTTCATAAATATTGACATAAATACTAAGGGAAGCCAAAAGCCTGTGAACCATCCCGGCATTCATGCCTCTGGATACAGACAAACTAAAGAAAAAACAAAAAAACAAAAAACAACCCCTGATGTTTCAAAAAGATGACCCAGGATTTCCATTTTTTTTTTTTTGCATTAGAGCGTTATTCGAGATAACAATTCAACCAGCGAGGATCAGTTTGGCACAGTTCAATAACATTCCTTGTTAGGTTGGACGAGACGATAAGGTTTTTTTTGTTTTTATTTTTCCCCCCCCCCTCTGATCACCAAAAAATACTGCTATGATGATCTTGCCTTACACTGCACCCCGAAGTCCATGGAAGCAAGCAAAGGATGGAATGTGTAGAGAACTCGGCATAAGCAAGGCAATTAACTGTATGTTGCAAAGGTTGGTAAGACACTGGTGAGAAAGGAAAATTAAAAGAATCCCCGCTTCAGATCTTGAGACAAATCATTCATGGAGAGATGCCGGGATAGAAAGGAATGTTTTCATAGTTTGACCCACCATATTCTGGTACTGAGCCATCTCCGCGTTTCAGAAAGAGGCGGACCCTACGGCCACCATTTTTAATCAGTTCTATGGCCCGAGCATGCTTCATGTTCTTGGTGGTCTCCCCGTTGATCTCTAAAATTTCATCGCCAATCTGTCAACATGATGAAAGAGCAGAATCAGGGATTAAAACCGGGCCGTGGCACAAGTGCATCCCCTCAAGTGTGTCAATTAAAGGACCGCAGTGTTAGCATAGCACTATATTGGCATTGGAGCTTTTGAGTGTCGATGGAAAATGCAAACTCTTATAGATTCACAGCGCTGGGAGGGAACTCAGAAGTCATTGGGTCCACTCTTAAAGGCCTCCACTTAAGAGGGGTGTAGATAACCAGGGAGAAGAGCTGTCTTGAACCTAGGGCTTCTGCCTTAGCAGCCCAGCACTCCAGCCGCTGGGTTATCACCCAGGGGTTACCTGTATTTGTAGGCCAAACTTTTTGCGAGTATTTTCTGGCTGTCTTACAGCTACTCATTGGGAGGGCCAGGGGCCTCTTCTCACTTGGATGTCAAGGCACGACATAAATCTGCAACCCTGGTTTTAGATATTCAACAGCTTATCAAGAAACAAAAATAACAGTTACATAGTGGACCCTCTGCATACTAATTTCACCCATATTTAACTCAGTGGAAAGTCTGGTCCTGGAGGTCTTTCCTTAACCAAGACTCTTTCCAAATTGCAGAACCCCTTGCACTGTGCTCAGAAAGAGAGGGTACTTTGGTCACAAAATTATGGCGACAGATAATGCTGGGGTTGTGCATGGTACATGCAAACCTACAAAAAACATGGGGAACCTTTTCTCTAAGTATGTCATCATCGAAGTCTCCAATTTACTAAACATATTTTTTGATTAAGTTGAACGTGCTCAAACTCAGTGGAATCATGTTATGTAGTCCTGTGTCTATATAATCATATTATCTAGTCCATGTTTATATATGTAACACAATAACATATCATACACAAAGGGGAAGTAGAGGTGGAAGGTCAGGTCAATGGTTGCGTCAATGAAAAATTATGCTATCCTTTGCAACTCTCTGGTGAGTGCATCTTACAGATCTCTCTCTCTCTCTACCCACTGCGTGGAAGTTATCAGTGCATTGCAGC
The DNA here is from genome assembly GCF_030867095.1 of Alligator mississippiensis. Classification (NCBI taxonomy): domain Eukaryota; kingdom Metazoa; phylum Chordata; order Crocodylia; family Alligatoridae; genus Alligator; species Alligator mississippiensis. Next base: position 4,121,551 of record NC_081835.1, read on the forward strand.
CCCAGCTAGGACCTACTGGTTTTTTAGCTCAAGTGTAACAACTCATGCACTCAGCTCTGGAGGACCCTGACTCAGTCTTCAGTGTGTTGACCAAGATTGGTCCTCAGTCCTTGTGTGTTGGCCATTGCAGTTCCTTGGTACTTAAACCTTACTAAGCCTCTACAGAAATGGGGTTTGTTACAATCTGCATCAAACAAAATTCTAGCTCCCTCCTGCTATCATTTTGGGTCACGTTGTTTGGCTGAGAAATGGGATTGACTGTGGAAGGAGGTGGCATCAAGTCCCAGGAAGTTCCTCTGCTTAAGGCTGAGCAGAGCATCCGTTGTTAACCTCTTCCTCTAAAGGCTTGTATGCAATTGCCCGCTGACTACAGTGGGAGCTAGTTCTAGGACTCTAGGAAAGGAATCCCCTTGGCTAAAAAAAACACTTTAAATCCATCCCGATTTTATTCAGAATAAGTCAAAGACCAGCAGAAAAAGAAATGGCAAAGAAATGACTTTTGCTGCAATTCATATGATTTTCAAACTCCTTGTCATACATACCCTCATCTTCCCACATCTCTCCGCTGGACCATCCTCAGCTAACCGCAATACATAGAGATCCATATTATACTCTCGACCGCCTCTCAGGCTAAAGCCAAACCCTTTGGCTCCTCTTTCCAACTCAACGGTATAAAAATCTTGGTCCTGCTGCGAGGAAGGTAATTTGGACAGAAAGGAACAAGAAGTTGAACTCTGTTCTATTTCCTGCTTGGAAGATATTCAATGTTGGACATTGCATTGTTTCAATAAAACGAAAATTAAAAAAAATAAATAAATCAAGATTTGTTGCCACAGAAGGGCATTGCTTTTGAAGCCCCAAACTGAGTGCTTGATTACAGTCTGTGGAAAACAGCTTGGACATCCAGGAATGCCTCTCCCTCCTTGTTAGCAGCTGGTACGTTCCCTTAAAGACAGCTAAAGTGCAAGCAAGAGTTCTCTGTACAGAAGAAGTGATGCTCCTCTCCCATGAGGATGCTCAGCCATCACTAATGGGAGAGGTTATCTCTGCAACTGCCAATGGAAGGGGATGCATCTGTGAGAGAGTCTTTTTAATAAGATGTGGCCAACACGGTGAAAATAAGTCACGACACCCCAAGTGCAGCCCGCTCCCTAAGCTCCGATATTGTTCGGTCTTCTGAATCTATCTATTCTGTGCACAGCAATAGCCCCCTTCAAAACCCACACTGCAGCAAACAAACACATAAATTATTACTGCCGTACAATATTAGCTGCCGTTGTTTTCAGTCGTGATTGCACCTCTGCAGTTGAAGTGTTTGTCATCTGAAACAACATCAGCCCTCATTAAGAAGCTAATCAGCAAGCCTTCTTTTTTCAGCCCGACTGGGTGAGGGAATATAGCCTCGCAATAGGGTTTTCAGAAGGAGACAGCTCTAGCAGCTTGGAGACAAGGCTGCGTGGTGAATAAAGCAAATTAGAAAGGCGGCTCTTACCTGTGCTGCTTGGGGTGGTTTGAAATCAAACTGGGACTCCTGCTTTGGTTTTGTGTTGTTCCTGTTGAAATGATCGAGAGAGAAAGAGAGAGAAAACAGACGGCTCGTGGGAAATGGAGATGACTGAGAAGTAACCAAAGAGAGAGCGCATCAAAGAAAGGAGCTGACCTGTTCTCCTGTGGTATTTGCTGCGGAGTATGCGTGGTTGTAATGGTAGCAATTTTTTCTGCGTTGGTCAATAATGTCGCATTGGAGGATTCTGTGAAATAAAACGGATGGCACCATGAGGGAGGCTCTTAATTAAATAATTCATTCAAAGACTAATGCGGGCTCTGCTGAGGCATTTCATTGGGAAGTATCACATGCATTTGTTAAGAGTGTGCCTTAGAGGGATATGCCGGATTCATATTTCCTATGCCCAATAATTGAAAAGGGAATTATATAACTAGATAATCATTAAGCATTCATCTAAAAACACACTGTGCAACAATTGCCCAGAAACCCTTAAGTATATAGGGAGCCTTTAATAAAGAAATGCTGATACAAGAAGGATGGTAAAATGTCTTTCGTTCCATGGCCTTATGTAAATACAGCTGTTGAACCAAGACTTGAATTTTGCATGCTATATTCCTCTTTGCCCAGCTTTTTCTTGTGATCATTATTAGATCTACAGGATAGCTCCACAGTTTCATTTCCACCTTTTTTATCTTAATAATAAAAAAAAGGCTCCTAGACACTAACCAGTTGGAAAATGTTGTCACAATATCTGCTGTTGCTGTAGCCCACGCCTTGTCAGTAACAAAGAAAAATGTTGAATGTTGAAGACACCATCTCCAATCCCATTATCATCCAAGTAAGTAACAATAATAAAAAAGCCTGCACCAGAAACACTGCCCGAGCTTGTAAATGTAAACTGCATACAGCAAGACGCTCCATTAATGTAATGAATATTATATTTTATGTAAATTGGATTTCTTCTCCAGTAACCAAATTCATCAGTGTTTTCATCAATCGCAAACAAAAAAAAATCTAAAAACAGCACAAAAAAATTTACGAATTTGCTCAGGCTGTTTGGGCAAGATGCATTTCCTTTCCCCTTTCCCCACTTTAAGCAAAGGTTGACTCTCCAAAAACGAATAAAGATCTTCCAGTATTTTATTTTGTGATTAACAATATGAATCCCAGCCCACAACCATCTCCAAATTGGGAAGATCATATTGGATCTTTTTATAGGAGCGAGAGAAAATATCACACCACCAGTGCCTCTCTTCCTCTGAACTTATAACTTTAGTTATGGGTGATATCGAATAAAATCTTGATCCAAACCTTATTGAAGATGATGGGAACTCTCTATTGACTTCCTGTGTCGGACCTGAAAGACTATTGATTTCCTCACTTCTCAAGTATCTAGCAAACTCATGTTCCAGCCCTTATTGTTCTTTGCAAAGTATATTGTACATTCAGGGCCAAACACTTCCCCTTTGAATGATATAACTGGCATTAGATATAGACGAAAATAAGCACTCAGAATTGGTCTGAATCAAGCTCATCTGGAAGCTAGGGGAGTTAGATCACAGATATCACTAGCGGTAGAGCTAAGTCAGCGCTGAGTGCTTCTAAAAGTCCTATTCAGAACTAATGACTGGACTAAGACCAGATATTGGTTTGAACATCCACTTTTGGGGGGAGGGGGGTGGAGAAGATGGAGGTTAAAGTCTAAATGCACATCTGATTTTTGTAAAGAGGAAGACACACATTTCACTGTTAAGCCATAAGAATGGGAGACCAGGTTTCTATTTTCTTTGGTGCTAGAGGCTCTCTAAGGCAATGAACCTATAACGAACCAAACCTACAAATTTCCCTTGAAACTGTGTTTGCAACATGGGCAAAATGTTGCAGCTGAGGCCCATTTCAGCATTGGGAATAAATGGCTCACGCACGCATTCAAAAGTTCATGTTAACTTGATCTTGAATACTCTTGGTGCACACAGCCTCAGCAAAAGCTGAGAGGGGCATTAAGCGAGTATATATGCCAGGGGTGGGCAAAATGCGGCCCGGGGGCCGGATGCGGCCCACCAATCCATTCTATCCCACCAATTTAGAAAATTAATATTTATCTGCCCTGGGCTGCCTGCCATGCAGCCTTTGATGGCTTGCCAAAACTCAGTAGGTGGCCCTCTGCCAAAATAATTGCCCGCCCCTGATATATGCACAGAGAGATAATTTGACAAGTGAAAAAACAACCTGAAAAATCCTGCATGGCCTTTTGCAAAGGGTGCAGGTGGAATACTGTATTCTTACAAATATTCCTCCCAGGATACTGGATTTAGTGTTTCAGAGGAAAGATCATCATCTGAAGTGGCTGCAAATCAGTGGTGTGCATTTAAAATAGTGGGCAGCACTTTTACGTTTGTTGAGTTAACCAAAAGTGCAGGGAGTCTCAGAGAAGTTGGCTGGAGAACTCGCAGCCAACAAAAATATCCATATTTCATTAGATTAGCTTTCGAAACCATTAGCGTAATTGAAAATGAACATGTGGAGAAGGGCGAGCAGAACCACTGAAAGCCACAGGAATATGCACTATTCAAAAGACCAGAAGAAGCTGTTCCCTTGCAGTCCCGGACAGTAACAATTACAGAATCAAAAGATACCTAGGATTATCTTTGTAGTCAGGTCTGGTCATTAGGAAAGCCTCCCTGCTGCAGGCAGTTGCAAAAATTAGCAATAATAAATACTCAGCACTTATACAGTGATTTTCGCGGGAGGAGCCTCCTCTTCTTCTTGGCAGGGTAGATGCTACTGAACAAGCTGAGGTCTCTGTAAAAATGGCACAGGAATGGCAAAGTCTTGAGACCTCAAGGCCGTCGTTATGACTCTTCAGGGATGCAGTCTGAAGTAACTGTGGTTTGACACACAAACCACGCTGAGCTTCTTGATTACTTTTAGACTTGTCCATGGAGATTTTCTGTTTGCTAATGAGCTTTCATTCATAGCATCATCAATTTAATGGCCAGAAGGAACCGTTATGATAATCCTCTCTGACCTCCTGCATAACAGACCAGAGAATTTCATCCAGCCAAGACGTGGCTTCGGGCTGAACCGAAGCTTACAAAGATGCGCAATCTGGATTTGAAGGATTCAAGCGACCGAGTCTGCCGCAGCCCTAGATCACTGCTACCTTCTTTTAAAACAGAGCCCTTATTGCAATTTTAGCCTTCCAGGCTGAGTTAAAAGCAGAATAAGGTGTCTGCCTCTCTAGTACAAAACTCCCAATCTCCTCTGTCCTGCTCCTGTTTGAATTGCATCCTCTTGCCATCTGGTTCCTTGATCCTGTGGACACGGGCAAGTTCACAGCAAAAGGGGGCCAGCCCACAACTACAAATAGCATTAGCAAGTGGCTGGTGTTTGAATCAAGGGAGGAAGGTGGTCAGAAGCTTTCCTGAGTGTTTACTGAATGCCAGAGTGGTATATGCTTGCACTGATATATTTTAACTACAGATACCTGGATAAAGTATGGGTTTCCTCCTCCTCGTTAGCCGAGTCAGCATGGCTGCAAAGGAAACGGAGCAGGTACCTAAGATGCCTATGCATCTTCTTCTGGCCACTGTCAAAACCAAGCCTCACCCACCAGACAGAGTGGTGCAAAGGTGTGTACTCAGGACCCGCTCAACCTGTCTTGCTGGATGCAGCAGGATGGAGTGGGCAAGCCTCGTTTCCAGACAGGGAGTGGTACAGATCTGGCCTAAATGGACCTCTTGCAAGCTGAGCAGCTTCCACTCTGCTCCACTAATGCAAGTAAGCACTTCTGTATGAGGATGCTCACCTCGCTAGAAAGCAGCTAGATCTTAAGACCATGGGTTTTTGCTTAATTCATTCAGATGCCCCTAATGCTAAATTTTGGCCCTAAAATAAGAGGGTTCAATACATGTTTTTGAAGCGTGCTGAATTCAGCCAGCACACAAGCCTCAGCAGCCTTCTGTGAATAGTCTGGGATAAGACGAAGACTTCAAAGGGAATGCAACATTTTTGCTCCCTGGTAGGTTGTGCTAAGCATACCAAGCAGATCAACAATGTCTCTTCTGCACAGATGCAGTTCCACAAGTCTATCTTTAGCTTCCCGTATACCAAGAGTTAGCAAGGGTTAGCAGATTGGCAGTATTTCGGTTCACATTTTAAACAAAGGCTCAGGCTGCACGAGGAACACCTTTACTGAAAATCCTCTCCTATTTCCCCACCTTGAAACAAGAAGTGAAAAGCTATCTGAGTGACTGTAGCCTTCCCGTGTAGATCTATTAGCTCCTATAAGTACCCCTGTCTCCTTTGCTGAAAGGCTATCTGTAATTTCTTACTTTACAGCTCCTGGAGTATTCTATTAGATTTTCCTCAAACCATCATGCCCTAACAGAGGCTACTTTCTCCAAAAAGGCTGCTGCAGTCAGAAAGCTGCATTATACCAAGTCAGCTCAGCGTGGACCAGCAAAGCACTGGCCGTTCAGCCCTAGAAAGGACACAGGCATCTACTACATCCAGTTTTGTTCTGTGCCAAATACTGTCTTGGGTACAGAAAAGCGCTATTACATCTACGTGCTTTTGCAGGCTATTCATTTATATACCATGAGTACTTCCACTGACTTCAAGGCCAATTTTAGGGGCACAGCTCAGGAAGGCAAATTTAAGCAGGTGCATGAGTCTTTTCAGAATCAGGGACAAAACCAGAAAGAAGTGCATTATTAGCTACAGTATATGAATGGACTGTGGACCACATTCTGCCCTTGGATAGAAGTGTGTAACTCTTTTGGGCATCAAAGAGGTATCTACATATGTACATGGGCAGAAGCTGTGTGTGCATTTGTGCCTCTCCATAAGCTCCCCATTGATCTTGCACTGGCTGCTCTCTAGGGATCTACTATCTGCGCTGCACCCTGTCCCAGAGAAAAAACCAACGTTGCACCTCTTGATTAAGAAGCAAGTGCATACACTGTAGTGATTCTGCACCTCATCCATATGCATCAGAAATCAAAGGGAAAAATGAATGCTTCCTAATGGGTGCTGTCCCAAGAGGAAAAAAAATCCCATTCCACAATCTTTAGTGCAAGGCATTCCCTTTCTACCTTGCACATTTTGTCTCAGTGCATTGAATGAATGTTAAAGCAGATGTTCTCCAGTGCGATTATCAACCAGTCCTCCCTGACTGCCAGCACGGAGGTTGTGGCAGCAAAATAATGGGGTAGAGAAGGTGAGATAAACGGTAAAAGGAGAAGAGGTACCACTTCAGTGTTTTGGCAGGAACAACCCCATATACTAGCTTGAGTGTGGCAGACAACTCAATGCAACTGGCCTAGCACTGTTACACACCTAGAACATGGGGGGCCAACACTTGTGAACACATCATAAGTCTCTTGGTAGTTGGCATGTTGAAAACCTCATCTGTGTTGTTATGTGGCTTTTTCTTAATAAACTCCTAGACTCTCAGATGCTTGCATGCTTGATGTTGGCAAAAACACCATGACATTCAAAGGGAAGAAGGAAACCTCTCAAATTCTTCAGTTCTTCATCAGAGAACAGTTTGGCCCTTTCTTTCTTAATTTACTTTTTTTTCTGTGGTCTTTCTTTCCCTTCAGTCTGAATGGCTCAATGACCAGCCTTATTTGCAAATGACCCAGCTGGAATACGTTTAATACGGCATTTTGTTTTTCCCATAATCCTACAAGAAGGATTTCCGAGAAGAAAGCTGCCACGTTTTGGCCATGTGCAATGACTGAGAACGCATGAGACAGGAAAACTTCTCTGATAGGAAGATTTTCCAACCACTCAAGGTTTTTTTTTCCCCCTCTTCAGATATCATTTTTTCCTCAGTTTGGGTCAGATGCTAGAACAAGATAATGAACCATTTTTCTGTCAGAGCCGTTCCTCTAAAATTGGCACATGTAGTCCTGTTCAGACTCTGGTTTATCTGATATATAGTAATTGTATTATTCATGAATACTCAATTTGCTGGAAGCAGCACAGGCTCACATACCATTTGACCAGCATAAAAAGCCTTATACACACGCAGTATATTTTGTCTTAGCTATAAATAAACAGGACATGTCTAGTCTCACTACATTTTAATTTTCGCAACTAAAAGCATGACAATCAGGCTCCTGGGCTGCTTTAGAAATCACAGCTGGAACCACGGGTTCATCTCGGATCCAGAGAGATTTAGGCACCACTGAATTATTTTTTTTCCCCTTCCCTACACAGGAAATAGGGTGTGTAAATCTTTCGTGACCCTTTGAAAATCCCAGGCTCAATTCACAATTTCTCTCCAGTCTTTTAAAAGCGTTCACTGCCACAGCACACTTCATAGATGCAGTACGAAACATGGCTTGGAAGATAGAGAGCAAAATATAAGTGACAGCAAGCTGTTTCCAAGTCAGACAGTGGAGTGAAACGATCTCATTTAATAGTTTTGGTTGCAATGAACTATCTTACTCAATCCAATTTCTCCTTAATCACCCTCTTTCTATATTTAATTGAGTTTTCTGGACTGCAAATAACGTACTGCGTGATTCTAAAAATGCTCGTTAGAATTGTATCTATGCCGTCAAATGTCATAACCATTGATTTTGCTTGAAAAGAACCAGGTTGCACGAGAAAATTTCTGCAAAGCAAGTTTACACTATGGACCAATCCAGTGCATAACGCTGCAATCAATGAAAAGTAGAGGGATTCGTAATAATTTAATTGACTACAGAAGTTTCCCGGCATTTATGCCTCCTGCCTTCTTAATGTCATGGTCAAGGTAGGCTTGGGGAATCCTAGATATAAGGCAGACACGTTTCTTTATTTATAATAAGGACTCTGGGTCTCCTAAAATAGTCAGCTGGGAGCCGGCAAACACCTCCAGGATCAGAGCACCCTGACAAAATCATTTCATGCTGGACCAGGATCATTCCCAAAGCAACCTGCACATCATCTTTCCAAACAGCTTCAAAACACAACAGTACACTTATTCCCTTTTGTGATCTCTTATGAAAGACCCAAGAACCAAGCAAAGGCTGAACGTCAACAAGGGTGTGGGTCATATTCATACAATCACAGACAACGAGGGCTGGAAAGGACCTCAGGAGGTCACATCTAGTCCAACCCCTGCTCCAAACAGGACCAGCCCCAACTACATCATCCCAGCCAAGTGTCTAGCCAGATCTTGAAAACCTCCAAGGATGGAGTATTCACCACCTCTCTGGGTAAACCATTCTAGTGCCTCACCACCCTCCGAGTGAGAAAGTTTTTCCTAATATCCATCTTCAACTCCCCTTGCCGCAACATGAGCCCATTGCTCCTTGTCCTGCCATCTGCCCCCACTGAGACCAGTCCAGCTCCATCCTCTTTGCACCCACCCTGCAGGGAGGTGGAGGCTGCTATTATATATCGACAGAAAGAGGCTATAAAGAGACAGCTCCAGGACTGCAAAAGCACGGGATCTCAGAGAAACAAAACATGACCAGATCACAAGTCTGGTAGGATGGAAATGGAAACCTCAAACTGACCAGAAAAGCCAAGGAGAAGCAAAGCATTTGAACAAAGACAGATGAACGTATACTTTACCGTCGCCTGGAATGATGCGCAGAGTGACCGTGTTTCCTGCTTCTTTAATCAAGTTGACAATGTCCGAATGCGACTTGTTGGTGATGGAGCATCCATTAACGGCCAGGATCCGGTCCCCTACTTTCAGCTTGCCGCAGCGGTCTGCAGGGCTCCCCTCAATTATCCGACCTATTTTGTGAGGCATGGCCACACATGCATTTCCTGCTTTTGTATTGTATTGTTTGTTTGTTTTTTGTGGGTTTTGGTTTTTTTTTTTTGGTTGGTTTTTAATTGTTTATATACATGGGAATATGGTGAAGGGAAAAAGGAGAAAAAGGGTTGAAAAGGGAAAGAGAAGGTTAAGGGTTAATTAATTAATGCATCAAGCAAAAGTTATTAAAGGATAGCTTGGCTGCCAGTGTTCAAAACATTGGCAATCGACTGTGAGGGCAAAGGGCTTTGCTTTAACTGACTGCCATTACGGGGAGGCATTGCACCAATCCACCGAGAGTCTTGCCCTTTGGTTTCTTTAGAGATGGCGGCATTTTTATAGACTACAGCTGCACTTGGCAGCCTGAAAATCATCCAATTGAAGTTTTGTTTTTGCATTTGCAAAATATGAAATTGCTAATAGAGGGCTCAAACTTACTCGTCTGAGATGGTAACGGTGTCAGCCTCTCCAGGCCTCCACTGAGCCAGTGGCTGCTCGAGCTTCTGCCAATGTTTTGTTCTTTCTCAGTTTAGAAAGATCATCACTATGCCTGCGACGGAGTCAAACTCCCACTTTCACCACAAAGACCCAATCTACCAGTGTCGCGTGGGGTGAGCAGTGAGAAACCAGTTCTTTCATTGTGAACAAAGGAAGCACTAGGGAAGGCACAGGACCACTAGAGATGGGCCAAGACTGACATGCGGGACCTGCTCGGTACCACCCACCACCTCATAACCACTATTCATTCTTCCCCTTTTATGAGCTTAAAAGTTGATTTGGTTGGGGAAGAGAAGCAGGGACTGAATGCAGACCCCTGGCTTCAACAGCTCTAAAACCACAAGCAAAACAGTCCGAATGTCTCCGAGATGCATCCAGCAAGGGCATTTTGGGATGAATGCACAGCAGACGCAGGACAGCTCACAACAGTCACCTGGCCCTGCAAATGGAGGATGCACGCAACTCAGGACATATGACCCCTCCAGCTTTCCTTGCACTGCTGGCAAGCCCTATATACATATCCCAGTCACTGGAGCATGAGATGGTGCGGCGTGAGATGACGGCCGTATCCACCATGCATCCATCCTCAAGATGCGCTTGCGCAGCTCGGCCGTAATCCTTTATTTGATTAGTAGTTTTAGAGATATGCGCTGTTACAGATGTAGTAATACTTGAAAAAACTATAAAGAAAGGGCTAAAAATGGGATATGAGGTAATGTGACAAGGCTGGAGAGGCACACGCGTGACTTGCTGCAAGGGTGATTAGACACGGGACGCCGTTTCTTAACAGCAAGCAAGTTTCTCCTTGCAATACAAAGCCCGGCTTGCTTTCAGTCGAGGTCGTGTGGGTTTCAGAAGCAGAAATGAATATTTAGTCGATCCAGTGTATTGACCATGGATGTGAAACCCCACACTAACGGGACCAGGGGGAGCTTCCATACCAGTTCAGCCCATCTCTAAAGACAACCCATGAAGGAGGCACAAAAACTACAGGGACAAGGCAAGCACTGCATAGCTGAGGGCAAAGCATCTCATGCGGAGTATCGGGAAAGAGTTTGATGTACTTGAAAATTCAAGGAGACACAGTCACAGGTCAAAATATATCAAGTGAGGAACCCCTGGAGAGGTTACATTACACCAGCTTTCATTTAGCTAATGGTTCTGCCTAGAACGAACATCATTCTTTACATGAGCTCATCACAGTCTCTTCAGGGAGGAACAGTGCAGTATATTTTATATTTCACACTGCTCTTCCCAACAATCCCTCTTAGCGTCTGGTTGAAGAATTAGAAATCTCCCTTGCAACGCAGCGTCCCAGCTAGAAGGCGGCCCAGGGAGGTATGCACAAACAGGCCATGTTGATGCATGTGCTTGCCTTTAAGTGGCCAAATCCACTGAAGAAGCAGAGGAAAAAAATACTTGTTATTCCCTATTCTATGCAACCATGTGCTTGGGAGGAGGAGATGGAGGGCAGGCCAAGCTAAGGTAATGAGCTATCATTTTTGATGCAACTTTTCATTATCTTCCATCACAGCAAGCACTAATAATGCACCAATCCCTAGCGATCAGCATGCTCATACCCTTAAGGGCAGTTAGGAGCATCCCTCTGAAATGCAGACAGGAGTTAATCACTTTTAGGAGGGGCTGGTTGCAAATCTACGGGCCCTCCATGGATCAGAGGCAGCATTTCAGCTAGGTTATTTGCTCCACTGGACTCAATGATCCCTTTTTCTGGGATCCTCCTACTCCTCTGCTGGGAGAGAAATCTAAAATTTCAATTCGTACTTATTGCCGACCTGCCCGAGAGCGATCCCAAGGAACGCCAGGCACTAGCACTCCTGGCTCTGCTGCTAGTCAGAGTTCACAAGGTCCCACTCCTCGGATCCCAGGGTTCAACAAAACCCAGGAGGCAGCACCTACTAACTCTCAGCCTCCAAATATGGCACCGATGAATTTTAATTTACACCCTCGTTAGCCTCGGTGCACCGCAGCATGCACCCCCTCGCCTCGTTAGAGCGACAGCTTTCAGGACTTACCGAAGGTCGTCCCTGCCTCCGGCCTGCTCACAGAAGACACGATGACAAAGCCAAAGCCTTCGTTTTCTCCACGCCGGATTTCCACGTCGTACGGCTGCACCACCGTGCTGACCACGCCGCTGCCGCCACCCCCTCCGCTGCCGATGCCGCTGGTGCTGCCGCTGCCGGAGCTCACGGTGTTTAAGGAGTTTTGGCTTCCCTGCGGGGTACGTTTTTCCTCTGTCAGGGAAGCAGGCTGGTTGCTGCTGTGATGCGAGGAGGCTGGAGAAGGGACTTCGTTCTCTGCCTTTGGAACTGCAAGAGAAAAGCACAATTCTCACCGCGTCGGCGGCACGGCCCTGGTGTTTTTAGCGGTACGGAGATGAAGTTCGGCTACAAAAAATAAAGGGCCTGGGATAAATGGCAGGACAGGCTTCTTTCCAACTGGGTCAACATCTGCTCATGCCAGATGCTGCTGGAGCTGCTGGTCGTTACCTGCACACTGAAACGGCCCTGGAAATACACTCACACCCCTGTACACTCGCACAAACATGCTCTCACGTGGCACAAGTTGCACACTGAAGCCTCATGCTAATTTACAGAGGCAACGGAGCAATGAACAATTCGTTGTGAAGTGAAAGATGGGCTAGCCCTCCACAAACAAAGGGCAATTACTGCAAGGTGAGAGCTTGCACATAGGTGCTTACCCCGGACCAGCTGATAAATGGGGAAACCCTACCCCTAATTGGCCTATGGTAAATTATTTCCATGCCTATATCCTAAAATTGTGATTTAGTGAAACCAGTGTAACTCTGTGTGTGAACCTCACTGACATCTCAGATCTGAATCACGTGGGTTCAGCGTGTTTCTGTTGAATATCACAACGTCATCCCTTAAGTTAAGATGGACTTATTGCCAAAGAGATGTTCCTCTGCGCAGTTCTTTGCAAGTAGTTGTTCGTGAATAATCCCACATTTAGAGAAGTCCCTAGATACAAAAATATATGTATTTCATCCATCTAACCCTTTTTGTGATTGTTTCCAGCCTGGGTTACATGCAATAAAGAAGTCAAGTAAACCTAACTCTGCAAAACGCTCCTCTTTAGGCTATCTAAAATGGTAAGACTGGAAACAACTGAGAGGCATTAGCTCCATGGGGTACACTCGCACTACATTTTGACAGTATAAAGGAAAAGAAACCAAACATGGATGTAATGCCGCCTGCCAGAAGTCCACCCAAAGTCCAGTGGAGAGAAACAAGGATCTTTTCAACCTGAAGGTTATTTTGATCCTCCTTTAGGCTTCAAGTACATCATTCCCTGTCTTTTTGTTGACACCTCACCTGGAAGTCTGCTCCACATCCTTTTTGTCTAGAAATGGGCCTAGACCAAGATCCAACTCTGAAATTTGGACTGAGGTGGAAGGAACTCCCAGCACTTACTATTAACTGTCACTAGCAACACATAAATCAAGTGTCATCTAGCAACCTCGTTGTCATGTCCCCGCTTTCTTTAATAACAGCACATTTTTGTAGATTTGCAAGAACAAAACCATGCTTTGTTCTTGGCTCGGCTGTTCTTCCATGTTCGGGCCCTGTTCATTGGCAGCGAAGGATACATTTCTGTCCTGCATCAATTTGTGAATGTGCAACCACTGGAACCTTACTTACAACACAAAAAAAATAAAGGAGAGGATTTCAAATGACTCTCACTTGGCATCATTTTTTAATGTTCTCTCTACCAGAGAAGCACGGCCCAGGGGTCAGGGCACTGAAACGTGACTTCATTTGTAAATATATTTCACTCCCAGCTCCATCACTGAACTAGCAAAGTACTTCCTTCCCCTCTCTGTGCCTCTCTTTCCCTTCCCAGCCCGTGTTTTAACTATGTCAATGAAAAGGTCTTCAGGGAGGGGCACTATTTTACGGCGTGCTTGTAAAACCGGTGCACGACAGAGCGTCAAGAACTCACTGTAATACAACCAAGCTATTAATTGCAGCATATTAGGAATGAATAGCGTACCCGTATCTGAAAGGTGTGCAGAGAAAAGATCCCAGATCTTGCCTAAAGATACTCGTATTTAAAATGTGTCATATTTTAAAGCATTCAAAAAGCCAGAAAAAAAAAGGATAAAAGTCAGCTGGAAGGTGCAATAACGTCTGCATTCACACTTACTATAAAAATGGAAATACAACTGTTTTGAGATGGAGGTTTAGGGTTTCTAACCCGTAAACTCCCTGGATGAAGACTGGAAAATAAAAAAGCGAGGTCCTCCCAATCAGACTGAACGTACCTGCATATACAACTTTGCGCCGTACAGTGAGGTTGACATGGCCTTGCTTGGCAGCCTGCTGCATAAGTTGGACGACGAGCTGGTGCGATTTTCCAACCACAGGAGTCCCATCGACACAGATCAGCTCATCTCCGGATCGCAGGCGACCGTCGGCATCGGCAGCACCCAGTGGTACAATGTGACCAATGTAAATCTATTGGGGGAGAAAAAAAAGGGATGTATTCAACAATCAGACGGCTAAGGAAGCTTGGGGGGACTGGGAATGAAATTGAAAGCCCTGGGTTGTGTATAACCCAAATCAGCAGCGGGCACAAGTGACCAACATCCATCAGCTGTTCTGAATAAAGCCCTCTGTGAAACGAAGGAGAACCAGGTGTTTCCCTTGTTCTTTATCATTGGGATATAACTGCGTGCAAGATCCCTTCACTCTGGCTCATCACCTGCCTTGAGAGGATGCGTTTCCCGAAAGAGACTAAATAACAGCACAGAACGATTAGCAATAGCATCGTCAATCAGAGCAGCGAGACCAAGAAGCAATCTGGACTCTAAATCAATCTCTTCGTTGGCCCCAGAGCTCATCACCTCAGCTCCACTTTCACATGCAACAGGTTGGCTTCGGTTTATCGCCGCTGAGCTCAGCAACGCTGCTGTGGCATGAAAGGAAACCGTGACCTCCCTCTCCCCAGAAACGGACAGGAAGCACGTCGACAGGGCAGCCAGCAGCAATGCGCGCTGACACTTTGTATGCTTGACCTGCTCAGCAAACAGACAGAAAATTAGGTGCTTTTAGTTTGGCACCTTTCCGGGATGCTAGATTTACAGCTAAGAAACCAAGTTAATTCAGGGAAACATAAAAGAGACTGAGAGAGACTGCTCTTAAGGTCAAATAGTAAAACAGGAACCTACTGAAAAACTGATTGGAAAAATCACTTTCCACCTCTGTGGGGATGTGTTAAGATCTGGGGGCTGGCCTAGCCTGTAACATGCACACGGGGCCAGCGCTGAATTTTAGTCTCCTCCGAACCTGGGGTATTTGGATGGGTGCTGTCTGTTCAGGACTGAATGGAGAGAGCAGGATATGCCTGCATGCGTTTTGGCAGGGACTTGGAAACAAGTCCCCTTTCAAAAGCACTCACCGGTTCTCCAGGCTCATTTCCACCTAAAATCCTAAATCCGAAGCCAGTTTCCTTTCTCCATAGAAAGATATCCTGTTCTTGATAATCTGGAACTGAAGGAACAGAAGGAAAGAGAAATGTTATTACAACCTTTAGTAGGAAAGCTGTCAGCTTAAACCCAAAGTCCTCCAAGTCCTATCATTTTTCTTGTATTACGAGTGATAAAACCAGAGACAAGACGCCGTATTTAAGGTCCAACGCTTATAGCAAATAGCATGTTTCTACAGAGTCCCATTAATGACTTGTGGAGTTAGGTACAACTCACCAGCAATGAGGGAGAACAGGGGGGGACCACTAGACTCGGAGCAAAGAAACATTGCAGAAGCAATGCAATGAAGGACTAACCATCATCTACAGTTTGCCTCCATGTGAGACTCTGGATGAAAGCCACCTGACCCCCATGGAGCTCCCTCATGAATGCTCTGCTTACGTTCCCCTGGGACCTGATCCAAAGCCCGTTGAAATCATTGTGAGTCTTTGCATTGGCTTCAGGGGGTTTGGATCAACACCCGGATGCATCTTCCTGCAGAGAACAGTGTGCATGCACATGCATGTGTGCATTGGTAGAGGGGAAATTACTCATCTCCTTGACTTGTCACTGCTACATTAGGACAGAAGGATGGAAGCCTTTCGTTTCTGGCCTTGTCAGCCTTCAAACTATGGCTCTCGGAGGTGGGGTAGGGCGGGGGGTGGCAGATCTCAAAGCAAAGCAGCAGCTGAGAACCTGTTCCACCCCTTCCCACCCAGGGATAGCATGAATGGAGAAAAATTTGCAGGAAGGTTACCCTTGCCAGAGATCCTTCCACCCTCCACTGTTTCTGAGGATTTGACTGCAGGAGGTGATGGGTCCTGAAGTTATCTATTAGGTATGCTGCTCTGATTTCTGCTCCTTAACAAGGCTCGCTAGCTGGGAATATCTAGTCAGAGAGGTCCAAGGCTTCAAGGTGTAACTAAGCACGTTCATAGGTTTAAGTTGTAAACTGCAGCTAATAACTCCATGGCTTCTGTTTGAACAACGGGCGGGAGACTGAGAAGTGCTACAAGCTCTTGCTGTTTGCTTAGCACCATGGTATTAGTATTCATCTGTATTAGAGTCGCTAATAAGTCCAACAGCCTTTTGTAAACGTGTCTCTATAAGAGAGGATAATGCCATTAGCAACATGATACAGATGCTTTTCTTTTTATGGAAGAAAAAAAAAGAAACAAGAGCTTGCTGTTATGATTTCTACTGTCATCATTAGGTTTTGTAGGGCATAGTTTCGTAGCTGATGGCTCTTGAAATAGCTAGGGGATGAATCCTCAGCTGGTGTGAATCGGAGGAGTGCCAGCGAAGTCAATGTAGCTGATGCTGTGGACCTGGATTTTTAAAACGTCTCGTTTTCTACTAAGCAGACAAAGGCAGCTGGAAATGCAAAAGAGCCCAACTATACCTACTTCTTAGTATGGAACACAAGCAAAATGTCTACACTGAATATTACATACGTTAAAGGGATAACCTTGAAGTGCAACTGAACACAGATAATTTAAATGAAGTTATCTGTGCTTTCTTTCCAAATATATATATATATACATATATACACACACACACATATATATATATATATATATACACACATACATATATAATTAATATATATATTATATATATATATAATTTTAAAGCAAAATTAATTGTTAACATTAAATCATATCAGAAGACACCTTCAGGTTCATTTACTATTTATTGGTTAGTAACTGTAACACTGATTAATTTTGTAATAACCCCCCATGATTTATAATTAATGGCAGAAGAAGTTATTCTTGTATTGGCCAGCTGTTTGCATCTTTGGTAAAGGAATGATGCTTAATATGAATATCAAGGACGTTGGAAAATATTTATGGCTGGGGTGCATGTTGATAATCAAATAAAAATCAATGCCGGTATCTAAAAACAAGTAAACTAGCTCTCTTCATTAAAGGCCTTTTCCAAAGTCCACGGAAGTCGACAAGCATCTTTTAATTGATGTCCATGAGCTCAGGATTGGGTTCTTATTGCATTTAATGCTGTCAGTGTCTGTCGTACAAAAGGTTTGGGTCTAATCGATTGGTGCTTTATACAGTAGACTTCAGTCTGGCTCTGATGCTTCCTCTTTCAGCAACTCACCAATGAGTTTAAACTGCAACATGGAAGAGTGGAAATGCAATGAACAGGTGAGTGCAAGTCCCGGGTGTCAGGGAGTTGGCATTTTTATTCAGATTTTGTTACACCCCTCGACTGAAATGCATTCTTTTTTTTTTTTTTTTCCGTCCTATACCTTCTTACTTGATTGCTTTATGGTTAAAAACTAAGCTTAAATTCATATGCATCACCTCTTGAAGTCATAAACTAATTTTTCTCCAAATACAATTACTAAATAATAGAAGTGATGAGCAGACTGGAAGTTGGTAGTCTTTACCAGTCAGGACTACGTGGCTGAAGGCTATTTGCTATAAATTAGGACATCCCCTGTAACAGAATTTAGACCATAAATTAATTGGTGTTTGTCATCGTCTTTAGTTAATCCAAGCACGAAACTATGCAGACACTTTCTAAAAGTTCTGTCTAACATTTCACAGGCTTTTTGGCAGACTCTGGCTAAACCAATTAGAGGGCATGCCCTGCCTTTCAGAAACAAAATGGCTTCAACAGAGATTGTCAGCATGGGCCCATTTTCTCAGCATCGCTTCACACATTTGCCAAATCTACAGTCTTGCCGAACGTTGCCTTATGTTCCTCATCCAGGTACCTTTTAGTCTATGAGCAGCCACTCAAGGTAACACAAACAGAGGCGTAAATGTGTGCTTCAAACCAGAGCAATGAAACATAAGGTCTACCACGAAGTGCATTTACCCAGCAATGAATTTTACTACGAAAGACTACAGGAAGGGGGGACACAAACACAACATACACAACACACACTTACACAGGGTGGGCGGGCAAACAAAACTTCCTTGGCAGCTTTTGCATCCATTTGCCAATTAGGCGATTGATTGATGGAGTCCAATTTGCTAAAACAACCCCCCCATTCCCCCGCTCAGTCGCAACAACTTTATATGAGTAACACAAGACTGTAACTGCTTTGTAAAATTAACCAGAGTGCTCCCAAGGTTCAGGCAGAACGTTTTGTGGATTAAAACAAAAGTTGCTGAATCTTGGTACAGAAAGAGGACTCCCGGATGCGTTCGTTCAGTTGCCGAGCTCCAATCCAACTCCCTAGTAGGTGCACCTACTTCGAAGACCGCCTTAGTGTCAGCCTAGATGGGTGGTGACTGCCAACCTACTTTTAGGAGCCACCGTTTCGAATAACACGCAAAAGCTGTCAAGGGAGTTTTGTGCAAGCGGTGAAGAGGAACGAGACCAGTGGCGTAGACTGACTCCATGTCATCAACAGGGCCCTGTAGGGCAGGTTCGTGGAAGACTATCAGAGTGGATGGAGGTGCTGCAAGTGCCTACGGTCTGTTGCTTGCCAATGAAAAGCCAAAGCAACTACGTGGTGTCTTCATTCCTCGTTAGCCATTGCCTTTTGCCCTTCTGAACCACCCTTGGCCACAAATGGCCCCCCGTGGCAGAGTAGCAGCAATACCAACACGAGACACGAGACGAGACACAAGACACGTTCTCAACACATCCTTACATTCTCCAAAACTCGTGGAATTGATTTCTCTCTCTCTCTCACCCTTGCTCAGTCCAGTTGCAGGCGAAGGTGACATAGCTGCAATATCAATTTTACAATTTTGCAAAGCTTAATGCATCTGCTTTCTTGTTCAGCTTCACTTAAAACGTACTCAACCGATACGCATATTTTGTTAGGCTTCTGCACGTACTACTGCAAAGGTCACAGGGACTGTGGATTAAAACAACGGTTGGCTTATTCAACTTTCCCCCGCCCTCCCGTAATGCATGAATCTCTTGGAAAAAAACTTGAAAAAAGAGTTTTCTACAAAGTTCTTTTTGAGATCACGTAAACCACTTCCACCATCACAGCACAGGGTCTGGGGTTGCGAGAGGGAAATCTTATGTCCAGCATTAGAAGAAACTATAAATACAAGAAGGTGAATGCTGAAAACTGAAAAAATGTTTTCAGGCACTTTGACTTCATTTTAATTAAGTGTTACTCGGTCGTCTCTAACCCCTCTCTTTACATGTACGATACCATCTATTTTTTCCCATTGCAATATCACTTTAACAAAATAGCAGACTTGCCTGGAAGAACAAATCTGCCGTGCACAGATCACAAGGTCTAATAGGGGGTCAACCTCAACAATAACTGTTGCTCAGTTAATCATCAAAGTATTTTAGGCCACAATTCAGCAAAGTACTTAAGCACGTGCCTAACTTTAAGCATCGGTACTTCTGCTGAAGCCAATGGGATGACTCCAGGGTCAAATACTTCTGCAGTTCGAGCGTGGATTTCATATTTTGTATTCTTCCTAAATTCCCAGTTTTTAGAGCAGGCTATTAGAAGCAAAGGTATGGTTTCTTTCCTTCCTTTAGCTAAAGTTTCTAGCCCTTCCCATTGTGGAAAAAAGACTTGAAAAATATGACAGAAATGCACCTTCAAGATGCAGCAGATAAAAAAAAGTATTCTAATTGTGTTTCTTATTTAAAATAAATCATTAGAAAAAAACCCTCATCATTTTTTAGCGCTTGGCACTGGCAATTTTACTCATCACGCACGTAAAGTCTGGGAAGCACTTGGTACCTTGCTAAGATCCAGGACTAAGTTAGTGACAGCTGATCATTCATTACATGTGGTCACAAATCAGCTTTGTAACTAGACCTGCTCTGCAGCCGTTTCTGCTCATGCAACATGCTAGAAATATTAAGATCCTTCTAAAAAAAGGCATTCTCTAAGGGCACGGGCACATCTGTGTGTCCAAGCGCATGAATGTAACTGTTTGTTTCATGTTAATATAATACAAGAACATGACCTTACAGAGGGCCCTTTTTCTACACTACTGTCTTTAAAGCCAGTCTGCTCACAAGGCAGTCGGCAATTTCCGGAGTGTATTTTTGGCGGGGGGATGGAGTGTGAAACATTTGATACCATGGTGTTAATATCTTAAAACTCTATTTAATGACTGTCAAGTCAAAACTACACACTGTGTCAACTTTGTTTGTATTTTTAATCAGATTTACAACAGATAAAAAAAAAACAAAAAAAAAAAACATGTTGTGCCTGAAAATAAAATTCCAGTCTTAAAGATAACCAGAATAGTTTAAAAGCTTCAGAATTACTCTATAGTGTTCCGCTTTACTTTTAATTAAATGTTTAAGTCCTTCAAAGGGATTCATTAACACATCTGCAATTCAGATTAATTCATTTTGTTACTGCTGTTTTGACAGATGGCCATATGTAGGATATGGTATTTTGCAAAGCAATCAGGCCACAAGAGAAAAATTTGACAACAGATTGTGTTAATCTTCAAGGAAGTTCAATAATAAATTGAAATATAAAAAGCATATTATAAAAATATATTTTCAATAAAAGGGTACAGGATGTGAGAGTCATCGGGCTCCGGTAATCTATTCAATTACAGCTTCTTCCACCGAGGGCTCTCCATGCACGTAATGTCCGGATCTTGGAAACGGTCCATTTTTTTAACTCAATGCTAAAGTCTCCCCTCTGATACACATATAGAAGTCTAATTAGCAATAACAAGCTATGCATAAAGAGGAGACCACACTGCTACAACCTAACACAATCAAATGGCAAATTATCATCAGCGCCAAATGATCTAGTTTCAGGAGTCGCTCAGCTGAAAGCTATATATTCCTTCCTCTCTTCTGCAAAGGCTTGATTCAGTCAAGTGCGCTGCACTTGAGCCCAGCTTAAGCCTTAAGCACCTAAGTAATCCCACTGGCTTCAAAGCTTGAAGTTGAAATTGGCTGGATTGAGGCCAGGGTCCTCCGCACCTTGCAGGATTGATCCCCAGATCACATGCTGCCACACTTATTAATTCACACTGGATGCATGAAACTGCTATTATTTTGCTGCTCATGCGGCAAGGCCAGGGCACAGAAAGTATTTCTTTGGAGAACACCGTCTGTTCATACTGCTTTTGAGCTATGAATCCTGATTCAATGTTTTATACCCAGGAAAGGGCAATGCTTGTATAGCTCTCATCAGCAAAGGAGGCAAGTGCCTCGTGATCTCACAAGACACGTGATCGATCTAAAGATAAAATATATGGTTTGGCGATGGATGTGTCATTTGGAACCAAATATCACCTTTCACAGATATGCTTCAGTAGCCAAAGGGCGCTCAGCAAAGGAAGAAAAGATTATCTCCACACCGTACAACCTCACTGCTGCCCCTATCCATGTCTTGAATAGCGGACAATGCAATGGGTGAAATTTGCTCCCAATCAGAAGAGCTGCCCAGGTGTTTAGTATCCTTCAAGGTGATTTTGTTCCCATCCTCAAGAAGATGGCACTGCAATACTACATGAAATCTCTGCATATTATTGCTGGAATAAAACTCTTGCCCAAACTGGGACATGGTCCAAGGATCAATCTCTTCTTAGTATCCGCTGCTTTCAAAAGGTGCGTCAAGACATCTCTGCATGCTTTATAGTCAAAGATAAAAGGAGCCAAAATCCAGTCATAAGTTGCTAGTGGATTAACTCCTTCATTAAGACCTCACCACCTTCCTTGATGTCTTCATAAAATTCAACATGCACTTATAGTTTCAAAGATGTTAGATGTTTTGATTTTTTTTTTAAATCCACTTCATGGACTACTTATTGCAAATCTACTCCATGCAAAGGTTTCGTCTTGCGCATGATGCTTGGATTGCATCTGCACTTTGCAATACAAAGGAGGAATAAGTTGTGCGTCTGCACTCTAGTAAGTTGTGCACAACTATGCTTTAGAGCAATAGTTTCCATAAGAAACCCAGTGCTAGGCTTGCAAGTCTGCTTCCACATTAAATCCAGCTATGATAAATGAGTAACTATCCGCTCGTTAAGTGTCACATCTCCATTTGGGACCTGTGGTTTTAGAGGGTTACTTATGACTTATTGAAATGAGACATATTTCCAAGCCCAGGAAGGGGTGTGATGGGAAAAGGGGTACCATGTCACTCCACAGACAAGGGATCCTTTTCAGCTTAAAGCGATGGCATCTCTGCATCACTAACTGTCGAAGTACCAGTAAATACTATGTTGTGAGTGTACTGTAACTTACTGAGGCCAAAATGTTAAGCACAGCATGAATAAAATAGCTTAGCATGGGGTACCTGGCACCCAAGCTCTCCCATTTACTTCTGTCATCCTATGGACTGCCACCACCCAGGACTATGGGGGGAGAAGAGCAGGATTGAGTCCAAAATCTTTGTCAACTCAACTATCAAGTTTGCCTGGGTCTGACCCCCCCGTGCAAATAAGGTGCCTTCCAGGTTACACCTTTTCTATCTTGGTTTGCCTTTCACAACGAAACCCAGCAAAGCCAAGCTGTAAGGAAGCAGATGGAAGAGGCAGGATGGTCATGTTTCATTGCCCGATTTGAAGCTGACTCAGAGGTTGAAACAGGTCTGGGCTCAGCAAAGGTAAATCCTGGATCTTTCCACCAGCGCATACCTAAGAGAGCTGCCAAGAAGTCCAGGTGAATCTTCCCCCTGAAAAGCTGTGTCAAACTGGGGGAAAAGGGATGGGCAAGTAGGAGTCAGAAGGCAGGATTCCCACCCTTGTCAGTGGGAGATGAGGATCACAGACAGAGGAGAAGGCAGGCCCATGCTTAATGTGGAGGCATGATGGTGGCTGCGTCTACACGTGCGGTGGACTTGGCCGCGTCTGCACATGCAGCGGACTGTGCAGTCATTTAGTACTTTAGCAAGCCCTAAATGCAAGTACTAAACGACTGTGCAGCAACCGGCGTTATCATGCAGCACTGTCATTGCACCGTTTTTTCCTGGTGCTAACGTGCAGTAGTATCGCATCACGGTTAGTGCCCGGCAACACTAGTGCACGGCAGCAACAAGCTACGATGCAGTAGGTCATCGCGACCGCGCCGTAGCATCTCGTGTAGACGCGCCGATAGAGAGGGGAAAGGAGGGAAGCTGAAAGAGGAAAACGCGGCAGCAAGAAGCCGGGGTTTAGAGACAGGGCTTGGAGATGGAGAACTGGGGACGAGGACGAATTGCAGAGCTGGAGGGGAGAGAGGGCCAGTCATCCCACAGATTTCCACTGAGAAATCCAGGCAGGAGTTAATGCTGCTGAGCTAACACTAATGACTAATTAGCATGAGCTAAACAGTTAATTAGAAATTTGCTCAATAGCTGCAGGGGGTCCAAGACAATGACAGCATGGTTTCTACACAGCCAGGCTGCAGGGGCAGAGGGGATTCGGTTCCCACAAGGCTTCTGGGGGAAGTGGCCCTGGCCACGGACTACATGGCCCTCATCCACTCCTGATGGGATGAGAGGACCATCCACGTCCCCCATTTCTCCACCGGAGGGGCCAATAAGGCTGAAAAAGCAACCTGGGCCTGCATGGCCAGAACAAGTATGTCTGGAAGAGAAAAGATTGCCACGCAGAAACTGCATTGCTGAGACATCGCATCCGGAGAGACGCATCTTCAGCCAGGAAGCCTCTGACTCATGAGTTATTATTTTTCTCCTCGCCATAGGATTTATAAGTGATTCAACTGGTTGGAAGGAAAAAAATAAAAAAATAAAAATCAAGCCTCTGCTGTCCATTCTGGGGTAATGTGGATATTATATTGGTTGCACAAACCTCTAGTTAATGTGTTATGAAGCTCTTCATCATTTCCACAGCTAAAAACGGTCTCTCTAACATGTTCCTTTAGCAATAAGAGTTTCAAGCTCCCTTGCCCCCAATTAAAATAGCCATTGTTTCTGAAAGTGTACTTCTATTTTCAACTCTTGCTCCGAGAAGCTTTTAGAGGTTCTTCTGCCTTAGACAGCGTAATTAGAGAGATGCAAGCATGCTCATTTTGTTTACAGAGGAAGATCTGATTGAAACCAATTTTAAACTCTTGGAGCGGAGTCAAAGCCCTGCTGAACTATTAGCCAAGTGCATGTATTAATTATTAACAGAGAGCCGCTTACTGTATGTGTTTGATTTCTCTATTGTTACAGTAGTACATGCCGGTAAAGGCCAAAAGACTCAGCAGCATTTTTCCTCCTAGGAGCGAGAAGGAAAAAGCCTCTGACCTGTATTTCGGCAAACTAAATTTCTCTCTCGTTTCCTGCCGCTTCCATGTGTGGCAAAGCCAAGTCTTATTCTACTAGAAGAAATTTGAGTTGGACACCTAAACTCTTCTCTCTTGCTTTTGAAAAAAAATCTCCCTAATGCCCATTTTAAAGATGCATGAAAAAGAGTAAAAAGGAAGGACCTTAATATTTGAAATGTATTACTGTTCCTTGCACAAACCTATAGTCTAAGCCGCCTGAGCTCATTCTTCACCCAAGACAAAACCTGACCCTTGGTTAATGTCGATCAGACATAATTCGCTGATCCTCTCAGCTTCTTCCACATGTATGACTTTAGTCCTCTATTTTCCACACACAAAAAATAAAAAATTAGTAAATTCATTTCCTAACGGAGAAAAATCAGACTGGCTGCCAGCACCGTAGTCTTAGCAACCACACCTGTTCAATACTCACGTCGGCTTTCATACATGCTCCTGGACTGGGCCCAAATTTTGAATGGATCTGGCTTTTTCTGCCCAGAGTTGTCCGGTTGATCCACAGCCGGTGCTTCGGTGGCGGGGTAGTCGGGAAGCACCTGAGCGCTGTGAATGGGGGACGCGGTGTGTCCGCTGCGGTGGCTAGAGACGCTATGCTGAGAACTGTTTTGGCTGTCTTTCCTTTCAAGTGGTTGCTGCAAGTAAAAGCAAGCCGAGAAAGAGGGAACAGACGGTTATTGGTCTTCAAGTGGGTGTTTTCCATCATTTCCCCCCCACTCTTCCCTTTCTGCATGCACATAAATAAAGAAAGAAAGAAAGAAATGTCACACATGGGCTGCTACCGGTTACTGCTAAGTGCGGATAAATTCCCCAATGACAGATTTTGATGGACAGACGGGCAGAAGGAGATATGTAAAATGGAAAGCAATTAATCATAGAAAACATGTTGCCCTCCACATCTCGGCATAAAACAAATTTAAAATTGCATTATAAGTAACTTGGTTCAATTGAATCCCCCTCCCTTTCTGTGTTCAGCCGCAAAAACTTGTATTCAGGTAATATGAAGGGTCTAATTTAAATCCACAAAGGCGAGCTGGAAAATGTGCACTTAAGCTGCTACTGGGTTTAAGGACTGCAGCCTTTCGTAGGTCCATAATTTGGTATGTTCACAGCTCTTTCCAATGCCCAGGTTGCAACAAGTGGGTTAGGAAGAGACTTCAAACATAACATCTGCATTTCCTTGAGCTCTGATGATAGTCAAACTGGGTCCTCAACGTGTGCGGAATGAGCGATTTGATTTCCTCGTTAATTAAATATTTTAAAAACAAAAAACGTGTGTGTCTACCTAAATCCAAGGCAGGCAAGGTTCTTTGTGTAAATCTGATATCTTTTATTAGACCAACTAATAATAGTTGAAAACATTCTTCTTTGCAAGCTTTTGGGTACAAACACCCTTCTTCAGGCAGAGGAAGCTCCAACCAACGCTACCGAAATTCAATGCTCGTGCAAACCCAGTGTCGTCAGACTGAGTTTTTCAAGACCAACCTAAATTAATATATTTCCTGTCTCAAGAATATTCCATTTATATTTTTAGCTTTGTGTGTGTTTTGGGGTAGGCTGAGAGGTGTGGCGATTCTGGCAGCACAAATTACTCTGACATTCGAGACTTGTACTGAAGTGGATGACCCATCGCTGGCACCTCTTTAAATGATATCTCCATTGACTTGAATATGAAATTAATTTTGTACTTTAAAGTCATTTTGAGCAAAGCATACCTGCTGAGACTGCTCAGCCACCAGTTTTCAAAGACAAATATCTGAACCCGTTTCAAACACTGTCGTTTTTCTAAGTGGTAATAGAAGCTCATTCACATGCAGACCTCCCTGTGCACAAAATACCAGTTTATGAACAAAGCAGTTTTAAGGCAGACCTCTGTTGAAAAGCATCTGAGCTGTGAATAATCACCGTTTTATTACTAACGGAAAAAAAAGGTATTTTATCTTTTTTTTTTGGAGGGAATGTAAGGGAAGGGCAAACGACTAAAAGACAATAAAAAGGCTTCTGTGAACACCAGGTTTGAAGTCCATCTTGTTGGAAGTAACTTGCTTATAGAAACTTGATAGTCAGACCTGGAAAACTTCACCAAAGATTTGAACAGACCCAACAAAAAGGTCATCATGGACAACCTCTTTGTGAAGAGGCACCTTTATGTAGCTTATTATATGAAATAATTAATAACTACCATTCAGATCTCAAGTCCCTTTCTGCCCAGGGGATCTAAATGGAACTTTTTGTGTATTCCAAACTAAAAACAATCTCGTTGAGGTCATCAATGCAAATGAATACAAATTATTTAAGTGTGAAAGACAAAGCAGGTTTTTTTTTCAAACTTTGAAATTCTAAATGTAGAAAAAACAGCAATAAAAAGTAAGGAGATTTCCATTCAGGTCACTCAAGGAATTGCATACGTGCCCAAGTATCCAGAGCCAGACACGGGTGAACCAGGCAGTTGCCTGGGGCCCAAACAGAAAGGGGGCCCAAAAATGGTAATTTTTTTCTCTGTTGTTCAAATATTATTATCATTATCTCTGGCAAAGAAGGTCCCGATAATAAAAGTTTGCCTGTGGCTGCCAGGAGTCTGCATGTATCCTCATCTATGACTTAATCAAAAAGTTTGGAGACAAACCTTTTCCTACCAATACACGTCTGCTACATTAGTAGGGCTCAGAAGTGAAAAGGGATCTACCTGAACTACTGTTTTTGTGTAGGTACTTGAGATTTTTACATTTCCATGGAGTTTTCATCAAGAAGCACCAAACACTTTTGCAAGCTACTTCAGCTTTCTTTCGGTCTTCCCATGTCTTCG
The DNA here is from genome assembly GCF_030867095.1 of Alligator mississippiensis. Taxonomy (NCBI): domain Eukaryota; kingdom Metazoa; phylum Chordata; order Crocodylia; family Alligatoridae; genus Alligator; species Alligator mississippiensis. The sequence continues at coordinate 4,148,837 of NC_081835.1, forward strand.
ACAAAAAGTGAGCACACGGGAATCAAATCACACTGCTGTCTGGAGCAAACGGACGCGCTCATACTCCTTTATGTGCTTTTGTAGCGCCTCACCCTTAAGTGGGAGTTAGTATCCTGTTCACCCGGAACAAATGGCTTCCCTGAGATAAGCCATGGATATCTGACATCTATGCTGGCTTACTTCACATCAGTGTAACTTTGCCCCTGATTTTCCCCCATCATAATTCTACACTGCTCTTGAGTGAGCTACGACGTTATAGGGCTGTGCATTGTGTGTCCACTTCTTTGTTACCCTGGAATAAATGAAATGTTTGTTCAGGCCCAAAGACATGCCAACCCCAACCCAAGGACCTCCAGGATTCCTCGCCTAAACCATCAGGAGGGAGTAAGCCTGCAAAACCTCCCAAAGCCTTTATCAGAATCATCTTCCCCAAAATATATTCTTCTTCCCACGAGCTCTTCATGTCAACCAGCTTTCCCTTTTTTTGCAATGCGAAAGCTGTAGACAAACTACCCTACAGTTTTTGTTTGGGCCACTGATCGTGGTAAAGGTAAAAGCCCCCTTCCCAGGGTAGTGACCCAAGAGCAGGGAGTAGGGAGGGTAGGTTTCCTGTGGGGTTTATACAGCTGTCTACATCTTTCCCCTATGCCATACCCTTTCAAATCTCACTCGCTATATTTTCCACGAAGCTCAGGAAGAAGCCAGCCTTCCATGTGCTTACAATGCCAATCCAAATCTAGTCGCTTGGGAAAACTAACGGGATTACGCTGTGCACTGCACCATCCCCTGTTCCTCTCTCAAAGCTGTGAGAGGATTACAGGAGACAAAAGAAAAATACAAAAGAGTTTGCAGTTTTTACACGGTGGGAAAAAAAAAAAAAAAAAAAAAGGAAGGGGAGATATCCGAGTGGAGAGGCCTCGCAAAGTAGTGCAGTGCTGGAAGGCACCAATGTCAACCCTCAGTAACAGATCTGTGGAAAGCCTATACACAGGAGCAATTAAATGCTGCTTTGGGTAGTGGTAGCCGAGCGAGCAAAGCCATTGCCCAAGGCACTAGCAAGGCTGGGACAGAAGCTCAAGGCCTGAGCTGTCGGGGGACTAATGTGTGCTTGCAGGTGTCAAAGGCAGGCAGCAAGGACAGAGCTATTAGACAGGGAGAGGAGTGATGAAGAGGATGACCCTGGGGGAGACCTGGACAGGACTTTCTGGAAAAGGAAGCTCAGAAATTGTGATCGTGGGCACGGCCCACTGATTCTGCTCCTAGTGCTCTGGAAAAAAGGCCTTTACGTCCCCCTTTGTGCGTAAACAGGGATGCATCATGGACACACTTTGTCCGGATAATCAATTCCTCATCCTGACAAAAATAGCTCAGCATAGATCCTGACACCAGCTAAATGCACACGAGCCGAAGGGCAAGACTGTAAGCTGAATGCATTGTAGCCTGGCTGAACTCTCCTGAAAATGCTTCTCTTTAGACATTGAAACAAGGGTGTGGAAGAGAAGAGAAGAGAAGAGAAGAGAAGAGAAGAGAAGAGAAGAGAAGAGAAGAGAAGAGAAGAAGGGGATGGGACGGGTCGGGAGACAGGGAACAGGGGAGGAGGCAGCATTAGCTCTCCTCAAAATCCTTAGCTCTTATACTTGCATTGCATATCTTGGTGGCTGGAGGGAATTGAGGCCCGCAGTGGATCTGGCCATGATTATGAAGGGTGAGCAGAACGAACTTCAATGGTTTCAGGAGAACTCATCTACTTTTCTTCAAACCGCCCCCCTTGAAAAATGTAAATGTTGACCCCAAACTGTAGAAAATGGAAAGATTTTAAATTTTTGGTCAAGGTTTTTCACTTTTGGCTCTCCCGCTGACAATCAGACACAGCCATAGAAAGCAGGTATGTTCTGTGAACATGTCCATCTAACAAAAAAAATCCACATTTCCTCTGGGGAGGAGAAGAGGGAAGGGTTTTTTTTCCTGAAAATTTCTAGCCAGCTCCGCACACAAAAACTTAAAAATCTGATCTTGGGACATTTTACAAATTGGGCCCTGCACTCCAACCTGAAAAACTCTACCAAGCAAATGAACAGAGAAGAATACCTTGAACTCAGGTCATAACACATCAACTGATAGTTATGAAATAACAATGGAAGATGTAAAACCTTCCAAAAACCCGCTCAGAAATGCAGTTATTTCTTTTCCCTGTGTCTGAACATACATTATTCTCTTTAGAGCAGACAACACATGTAGCACCATTGTGGTGGTACCACCAAACCTCCCAAGGGCCTAACATTTCTTCTCCAGGCCTGCCTCTGGTAGTAAAAGCCCACAGTGACACAGATGTGGCCTGATGGGAGTAAGTTAGTGGATCAAAACCAGCTAAAAACCAGGGCATGTTTAAGAAACAGACCACTGGCAGCAGGCTGAGGACAGGAATGCATTGGTGCTTCATTAGGACAGAGGAAAGGAAGAGGATGGGCAACAAATTGGGTGGAGGAGCTGGAGAAATCACTGAAGTTGCTCGAGTTCACTCTTTAAGGCCATTCAGAAAAGGCAAGCTGGGGCTAGGGTCAGTCTACGAACCTAAGAACTGACTGTGTGATGCTGCTTTAGTAGCAGCTCATTTATTAATCAAGAAGTAAATATTTGGTCAGGTCTTCCTAGAGAAGAGCGAGGGCAAGAGAAGGACAACAGCCACACTATGTCGGGGATCTTACAGGTGCAGCCACCCTGCCTCGAGGAGTACCGAGGGAACTGGGGCGTTTTGTGCCACGAGGATGTGATATCTGCACTATTCAGGGAGCTCCTTAGCAATCCCACCCCAACTGGTTTAGCAATCCCACCCCAACTGGGAACAGGCTGTAGAGACTGGAGGGCGAATCTTAGAGGTGATGCAACTGTGTCTTGAAACCCTTTCTTTCTATGCTTCTTAACATGGTTAAACATGAAACCTCCATTTATTATACTATGCAAAGGAAGCTGCTATAAATATTGCATTGATAATGTTACTGTGTTTATTCTTTTGCTTAAGACGAAATGACGGATTGTATGTTGCAAGTTGATCATTTTGTTCATTTACTTTTGCACGCCAGGATCCTTAAATCTTTCAGACTACAATAAGCTGCCTTGATATACTGTTTTAACATACCGTCCACTAGTTGCTAGTGCAAGCACTTCCTATACCTAAACAGGGGGGAAAAACAGTGTTTTTAGCAGCTTCTTCCCTTTTGTGGGAAAAAGCTCACTTTTGTTTTCCTTTTTTGGGGGGGAGGAGATAAATGAGGGGTGAGGAGATCAGCAGATAAGCTAAGTAGATAAACCAGGCTTAGGGTCCTCCCTAGACGATCCCCCACCCTACTGCCCAGCCCCTGTGCAAGGAAGGAAGTATTGTAATCATGGAAAATGAGGGTTGGAAGGGACCTCAGGAGGTCACATCTAGTCTAGCTTCCAAAGGAAGCAGGACCATCCACAATCTATAAAGCTATAAATTAGATTTTAAAATTGGGTCCTACTCAATTCACAAAGTTACGGAGGGGCCCCAAGTCCAAAGCGGGGGGCCCCAAGTCCAAAAAAGTTGAGAACCACAGGTGTATGGCTTTGGTGAAAAATACTGAAGGGCAGGAGAGGAAGCAGACTTCCAGGAGCATAATGTCCAAAGAATTGGGCAGCTTTCAATGAGCAAAGCAGCTTCTGCAAGCAACCTCCACAAAAAACCAGCTGCACCTGAGGCTGGTGGATTCACTGAAGGCTCCAGGACGACACCTGTTTGCAAACAGTCTCACTCTTCATCCAAGGAGGGTAATCTCTAAGTGGATTTAGATGTTGCACAGATTTAAATGCTGCTGAAGAACCATCGTTCACTAGACAGGTGCTTAATACAGCCTCTCATTAATAAAGGAGATTTTGCTTGATCTGATCCTGTGTGAGGACCCAGTTTTAAAACTCAAAGTTCATTTCCCAGAGCTGGTTTAATAACAAGGGTTACACTATCTTAAATCAAATTCAGAGAAACCTGCTTTGACAGGAGGAAAGGAAACACGCAGCCGGGGGGGTGGGGGTGGGAAAAAAAATCTGCTGGGCTTGTACATATTTTACACACTTGTTTCTATTTTACCAAGGGCTGAATTAATCTTTGACTATGACACAGAAGTAAATGCATATGGCCTGACATTTCTGTGATCGGAGCGTGAGCGCAAACTGCTCTTCTCCCTCTCAACATTAATGCAAGCTGACAATGGTATAGGCCTGAAGTCATGTGACTTTAATCAGCGCTCCCCTGAGCCACGGGAATCACATTAATTATTTCAGGGCTATCTTTTAGGAGGAACGGGGAACTCATATTAAAAGCAGGAGATTGCTGCTCATTTCCATATTAAACCTCTCACCGGGCTGCACGGCTACGGGCTGCTGCTGCCGGCACCCACGGCGGACCGTCGGGGAAGTTTCACTCTGCCGTATGGCACGGCACGGCACGGCAAAGCTGTGCAGGAATCAACCCCTTTCAAATCCACCTGGCTAACCTCTCATTCCCTATAAAACAAGCGCCCCCTTTTCCTGGCTCAAAAGAGCATATTCAGCTCTTAACGCTGGAGGAGCGGGGCTTTTAGCACACTTTAGAGGAGAGTCTCCAAGCTATTATCTAGCATGTCAACCAGGTAACAGCTGTACGTGGAAACCAGATGAGAAAGGACAGGAAATCATTGCTTTCTCTTTCGCGTTTCCTAAAGAAAAGGATCTCGCACTGAGAGCGAAACGCTGCGAAAGGCGAGCCAAGGAACAAAGGGTGCCCCCCACACAGCGAGCCAGATGTTCCCAGTCTCACGGCAGCTAACGGCATGCCTGCGAACCTGGAGACGCACCTTGCACCTGGCCTCCCCCCCTGTAAACTGCCCGGCTTTTGTAGTTGGTAAATAATTCATCTACTGGTGCATGAGAAGACTCCGAGTTAATGCCAAAGGTTGGAGTCCCCGGACACCTCCGATGGGAATTGCTCTCTGGAAAGAAGGTGGAGCCTCCCATCTTGCAAAGAAAGGAAACAATGACATTTGAGGAGGGGGGTAACTTAAACTGCCGAGCGGCTCATCCGTTGGGGACGAGGATCTGTGCATCTCCAGCTGTATTTGCAGGCAAGCTCCCTTCCTGCACAGCTTTCCTCTTTCATCTCACCCTGCACGGTGGGCATTGTGGCAACAACCAGACAACTTAAAACAACCCATGCCAAAATAATAATAACGAGAAGGGGGGGGGGGGAAAGCCCAACATACAAGCAAGCCCCTTGCCTTACGACGGAGACAAACAGAAGGAACTCACACACACACATAGAAAGAGTGCTTACCGACTTTGGGCTCTTCTTTGGGACTGGCAGTCCTGAAAAATGGCAACAAGGGGAAAAAAAAAAAAAAAGAAACGTTAGCATACAAATATTACCTTTTTAAAAAAAAAAATCCCTAGGTGTATCATCCGAACGTAGCCATCTGCAGAGTTATGTCAGATTTCGCTCTGGCATTGGAGTTACCAGTCTGTTCATATCGAATCAAAGCAGGGAGAGGGAGAGGGAGTGGGAGCGGGAGAGGGAGAGGGAGCGAGTGAGGGAGAGTGCGAGGGGGAGAGATCTATCTGCATTAGCTATGCTGACTTGTGCTGCAGCAGCCTGGAGGCTGGGGAGAGAAATTCACAGACCTCAGCGGCCTGGGAAATTGAACACTTGGACAGAATCTCAAATGCTCCCCTGGATTAAGAGAGACTTAGCTTACAATTAAGCCAAGGATATTTCCTTTTGACGCGATCGGCTTGTCAATGTTATCGCACCAATCAGAACGGCAGAAGAGAAACAGGTTGATTTCTAACCCCCCCCCCCCCCCCCGACCCAACCCAACCCAACCCCCCCTGGAAAAGTGCCTCCCTAGAAATAGAAAATTTGCCGTTTCAAATCTATCGGCTTTGGAGGAGACGCTCCAGCTGGCCCCGCCAAGTGAAACAAAAGCCCAAACAGGATAATCCTTATCCCTAAAAAAAGATCATTTACAAATATAGATGTTATAGACAAAACACAAGTTTTTTTTTCGAGTCCCCCCCACCATAACGATACGCAAATAGAGACATGAGCTGTCAATTGTGACCTCCAATTGCTGCAGCTTGAAAACAGAAGGCTACTGATTTCTTACATGGAGTAGCTGGAGGTGAAATTATTTGGTAGCTGGAGAGGATGGTAACGAGGGGGAGGGGGTCATACGATGAACATGCAAATGAAGAAAAAATTGAAAGGGTGCAGGAGAAGGATCTCCAAGGATGAGCCAGTGATGAGGTCAGAGACGTGGGAGACCTTAAGTGGGCTACCACAATAGGTAGCACAATGCCCAGTAATAATGATGTGCCTCCTTGCGGGAATTGACCTACAGCTCAGAAGAGGCTATTTCCTTGAGCAGGCGGAAAAGACAAAAGCGTTTTCGATAACAGGGGGGGAGGAAGGGGGAAACAGAGAAAATAACCCCACTCGATGTTTCGCTTTGATTGCAGGCAAACAAACATAAACACAAAACCGAGACGACAGCGCACATCAAGTGCTCAGTAATTCAGGTGTCTGCAATCTGCTTTTGTCTTTAGGATGTGATTTACGTGGCACTTACGCCTCCTTACGTTGTCTACATCATGCATTTTGTTTGCGCTAAGAGAGAAAAACAACGCCACGCTCCTGTCAAACTTTTCTACAGAAAGTAGAACAAGATGTGAAACAGCAAGACGACGTGGTGCGGGGAGAACCTCGTTTTATGGTAAGTGGAAAGATGCCGGCCCCAAATACAAATATCCATATAGTAGCAAGTGGCAGACAGTGCCCACTTAACTGCTTGTTGACAGGCTGGTCTAATCTGGACTGGAGAATCCCAAATACTCGAGCCTGTATTTTAAATTAAATGTTTTCAAATGTCAGGGACTAGCAGTGCTCCAAGCTTGATTCTGTTTAGTGTATTACCAGCAAATAGCTCTTGTCCCTTAGGGCACCAACTGATTGAGGGATAATGAAACATCAAAACTGTTCGGACCAAACAATTAAGAGGCAGCTTTGTTTCTGCAGACAGCGACCGCATCCACATAACCCACTCGGACTATAAAGCTCTCGCAGTTTTCATGGGAAGTCACATTGTGCAACAAGCACGGTCTCTCCCAACTACATCTATTTTCACTCTTTTCCCAGAGGTAATCTTACGGAGGGGATCGATATATGGAAGAGATGCATTTCCACATGTACTAAGCACATACCTGAGCCAATGTTGGTAAGCACAGCAATCTAGATCCTCTTAAAATACTAAAGAAGGAAGATGCAACCGAGCTGCAGGCTTCAAGTGAGCCAGACGCTGAACGTATTGCATGGCAACCATCAACTGCTAACATTTAACAAACAGAAACTACGGAACAAAACTTTCCTTTGGAATCTGTCACTAGTTTCAACAGTTGTAATCCCCAGGAGATTGAAAATGGCTGGAAAGAAAAACCCACTGATGGAGTATACACACCAGGATATAGTTTGGCAGGCCCTTCGATGGCCCATGAATCTTACAGCGTCACTGCTCAGCTTTGGACTTTGATGCAGACTAAGCAGTTGTTGACTTTTTAACCAATTTAAGCATCTGGAGAAGATGTTCCAAAAACCATCCGTAGGCTTGCGCAGGAGAAACTTAAAGAGTCTGGGGAATAACTCATGTTAATATTTTCCTGTAAAAAGTTGTTTATTAATTTATACCAGGGCTTACTGCAAAAACTTCTAGTTCCTGCCATTGTGGGTTAAGTCAGCGGATCATAGACCGCAATTTATCCTATTTATTCCTGGCCGATGGAGGGGGTGCAGCCTACAAGAGCAAGGTACATCCTCTGCTTGCAGAAACCACAGCTATGAGAGGTGGGGGTGGGATTGCTAATGGGAATACACTTGCCTTGTGTGGGCAACTAATGGCGTTAGGGAAGGAAAGCATAACCTTTGGCCAGGTGCCACTGCACGCAGAATCGAATTTAGGATAGCAATGACTGGAAGTCACTGCTGTCTACCGACTGCCTGGAGGTTTATGTACAGTGAGGTGGTAGTCTCCAGTTGGCTAATATGCACCTCCAAAACATGCACACATACACACACATGCACGCGCGTGCGTGCACATGCATGCCTATATGCACACACACACACAAACGCATGCATGGCAACCTGGCTGCCAATCCCAGCAGAGAACTGCAACTACACAGGCATATTAAGGAATGAAGACTACCTGCTCTTCCCTATAAGAGTCACGGTAGGTTGTCGTTAAAGCTCAATTTGGGGGATATATGTGTTTTGCTTCTTATTTTGTAACTTCTCTGTGCTGTCGCCCCTATGACATCTTTCACTCCCACAGAATCACCTAACATGCATTTAATTAAGACACCGTCTCAATGTATCATCTCAGTCTTGGCAAAACAAGCTCAAAGAGGCAAAAGGAAGCTGTCACCATCATAGTTTTAGCAACGACTAAAAATAATAATAATAATAATAATAATGGCCAACCTGATAAAGACTGTCAATATGAGCTAAAGCCCTGTGGAACAGGGAAGAATAGCCCTTGTATACACACGCACATGTGACTCAAATTAAATTAATTAGAACCACAAATTACTCTCCTCTCAATAAGGATGTGATAATGCAATGGCTTAATGAGAAATACCAGAGATTGCTGTGAGATCTTCGAGCACAAGAAGGGATAGTAATCAACCTACCGTCGCTGAGTCACCTGCAAAAGTAACAATGGGTTAATCGAAGGGTGTTTGCATGGGTGTGCGTTCGGTACAGTCAGGCCAATTAAATTATCAATCACTTTCATTGTGAAAGGAAGGGTGCCTAGTGGTAAAGATGTAATTTAACACCTTGGAGACTTGGGTTCTATCCTCTGCCCTGCTATGGACACCCATTGCGACCTTGAGCAGGTCATTTAATTGCCCTCAGTGAGACCCAGAGAGGCAGCATGCTCATTATGGCTTCTTCCAGGTGACTTGTAGTCTGCAATTCCTATACGACCATCAGCACCAATGTTACGTTGGCATGACACATGCAGAATGAGCGAATGAATTGCAGTGCTTTTCACAAAAAAGCATTTTTCCTCTCTTCTTCCTGTGTTCCCAAAGGTTTCTACATACAGCTGACCTCACTGATCTGCTCAGCTACATGTTGAAGTGCAGGAAATGCATTCTGCAATTTTGCATTGCAGGAAAAAATGTAAATTGTTTAGCAAGTTTTGCCCCATGAAAGACCACTGCTTCAATATCTTTCCTCTCCAGGTATATTTGACATGATGATGCGCTGTGGGTAGGGTAGCCCACAGACCACCATTTTCTGTACTCTGAACTGGCATATTTTTTTCCATTTTAAGATAGCTTACACTGATCTGTTAGGTTTGATTTTCACTGTCACAAGCACTGGTCAAAGCCCTGATATGGTGGTGGTGGGAGTCAGACAAGAACCTGAATGCATGATGTGAAAGCCCACCAGCTATGAAAGACATTTCTAATACACAGGGATCCTGGTTTTCTCCGATTTAAAAAAATCCCAAATTTTCAGTTAAAGAAAAATAATCCCAAATCCACGTTTTTCCATGATTTCAATGAAACACCACTGATACACACACACATACACACCCCAAAAATTGGGATTTTTTTAAAGCAGAGAAAACCAGGATCCCTGCTTTTATTTAGATCGATCAATTGATCGATCGACAGACCTATATATTACACTCAGATTCTTACAATAGGAGTTGGTTGCAACTTTTGTCTTTACACAACACATGGACTAGAAAGGAGGCACAGGGCACAGGGTCAGGTCCAACTGTCCAGGTTTACTAACCTATGTAAGATGGAAAGCCAAGCTCATTATGCAAATGACAACTTGGGCACGGCATCGGTGGCTCCTAAAACGAAGAAAACGGTGAGGACCACTAGAGGGCTCACAACCTATTTAAAGGGAAACGATGCCAACTCTACCGTGTGTGCGACCACGGAGGAATCAAAAGGGCTGAGTTATTTGAATTCCAGGAGGGATTTAACTGAAGTTAGGAGTGGTCATCTGCATCTCAGAAGATGGAGAAATTAAACTGAGGTCTGTTGGAATCTGTCCCAAAATGAGAAGCATGCCCACTGGTCCGCAGTATCGGTGGCTACTGCTCTTTAAGATGCTCAGGGATCTCTGCACAGAAAAGAGGAAAGGAAAAGACAATATGCTTTGTCTCTGGCTCTCTGCATCATGTCTGGGTTGCATCTCTAGTCCAGACGTCCTGTGAAATACCTGCAAGCATCAGCAAAGCGAAGTGGGTGGCTCGGTTGGAAAGGTCACCAGTTGGTTTTAGTCATTATTGTGTGTGGAGCAGAGAACTCAGGGCAGCAGAAAATTAGCAGGAGATTAATAAAAACGCAAGAAAAAGCACCGAGGGCTGTGTCAGAGGGTTCACATTTACGGGGAAAAATCCTGCTGCATAAAAAAGTAACAAGCCTACTCAATAGTGTTTTTTACATTGTGCTGATTGAAAGGATATCATCAACCAGGACGCACATTTGGAAAGATGTGGGGTGAAATACTGGAGCCGGGGGTAAACATGTCTTTTCCCAGCAACGCACACTGATCTCTATGCTTTCTGAGTGCAGAACGAGGAGGTCTAAATAATTAACACTAATGGCCATTAATGCTGCTGGGGGAGGGGGGAGGGGAAGAGGAACTAATTCCACATCGCCAAAGAATTTTTAATAAAGGAGGCACAGTTCAAAAAACGGAGAGGAGTCAGACTTCTCTCAGCTGAGGGGAAGCGTATCACAGTCATTTGCAAAAGAAGAGAGATGCAGTTCTGCATGCAGCCATAAACAGCACCATCAAGGAAAAAAGTCCCCACCCTGCAAATGTATAACTTTTCTGCTTGTCATAGTGATCTGCATTATAATAGTGTTACTGCACTAGCATAAAGATAAGCTACGCAAAGCTAGCTCTAAGCCAAAGAATAATTTCCACTGAAGGAGTTTAGGCTCGCCATAAATCAGGGGTTGGTAACCATCAAACAAAATGAAAAACGCTCCATTTCTAAAATGTTAATGCTAGAGAAAAGCAGTTTTCAGGAGACCAACTTAGGTATTGTTAACCCACTGGCACAAGCAAGCGCACAATAATGCAGAGCATATTACAGCTACGAACAGGAGTTGCAGCTCTTAGTAGCTCTTAAGTTAACTCATGTTTATGCTCAGTTACTCGTTCTGGTTTGAAATGCCGAAGGAATGCCCCAAACCTAGAATTTTGGTCATACTACATACCGACTTCGATCATGCCTCAAGTAAGAGTTCATTTCAAAAGCAACAAAGAAGCTGTTTAATAAATGTGTTCTTTTGGCTACTGCAAATGCATATATTTAACTGTGTAACAAGTACGATGATACATACAGAATAACAATGATATTGGTTAATTGAGGATCCATCCTTACATAAGGAATCGCCAGTTGAAGCCCAACCCTTGACCAAGACGGTTTTGCCCATTTATATGATATTACTGCTAAGATCATGAAAATTTTCTTAATACATACAAAATAATGATGATACTGGTTACTTGTGAGGATCTGTCCTTCCGTAGGGAATCGCCAGTTGAAGCCCAACCCCTGACCAAGACGGTTTTGCCCATTCATAGGATACTACTGCTAAGATCATGAAAATTTTATTAAAGACTGAACTCCCAGATTCACGCGTTCACAGAAGAATCACAACTTTATCTACACACCGAGAGAAAAGCTTAAGAATACAAATCTTGAAGAAACTAATAAAGAATGCAACGTTTCCCGACCGCCCCCCTAAATAAGGGCACAGCTTTGAAAGCCAGTCTCATGATTTCTTCAACAGGACTCATGCTTTTTGGCCATCTGGAGTTGACATTGCTGTCAACTGTCAATCCGGGGTTGACAATGCAGAATTTGTGGCCACCTGAATTGTCTTCATGGAGCCAAATAAAATCAATAAGCTGCCTCAGCTCAATTTCTAGCATGGCCAAGACAGTCGGTAGAGACTAGTGGCACAACCGGCACTCCTGTTGGAGGGTCAAGCAGGCAAGCCAAGGATTCAGCATGCGGCGAAGCTGAAATGCCTCTCACCACTAGACAGGAGTGCCCTCCAGGGCTGGCACTGAAGTACACTCATGCATGGGGGGCAGTCTGCTGCTGTCTGCTGCAAGTTTTTAGTGAGTTTTTGTCTCCAGGGCTCGTATAATGTTAACACACAAAACCCATTCAGTTTGGGTCAGGCCCTGTTAGTGTACATTGGTACATCAGTCAGCATAATGAGCCTCTGCTCCCAAATGGGGCCTTTGGGGCACCAATGCAAAATTAGTGATTTTAAGGGAGTCAGATGGTAAAACTTCCTTGAAGACAACCGTGTTGTAATGCAGGCAGGCTGCTGCCCCAAGATCTGGCCAAAATGATCCTGATATTTTAAAACTGATTCTTAACCGCATGCTGCAGCACCCTGGGGTGCCTTGAGAGCCTTTTAAGGGTGCTGCACCGTGTTAGGTGTGCCAGCATGATTCACGAGATAAACCCAGAGGTTTCAAATAGGAATCCCCAATGTTAAAAACATTCTGACCTGTTGTGGTCTTGGCAACAGAAGAATTGCTCTAGTATTTTTCTGTAGCCAGAAAAAGGAGCGAAAACCAGAAAAGATGGCATTTGCAAAGGGGTGCCTTGGGACTCACAAGGTTGAGAACCGCTGTTCTAAAATAAGGGATAGTTGCATTCAGCTACTATTTCAAGGATTTAATTCTAGGTGTTTCTTAACAAAGACAAAGAGGTGTGTTAACTAGTTTAGGGAGGTAGTTTCTCTGCCACACTGCTGGCAATATATTCATGACAGTCCACCAACAGGCCACAGGGCCACCAACCTGCCATGTGATTTGGGGTTCTCCCACATCATCTTCCTGCGATTTCCCCTCTCCTCCCAAGCTCTGCCTGTTTATCAAGGCCACGGGCTCTTCAAGGCAAATGCAGGCGATCCAGCACCTAAAGTACTGGGGCTCTGATCTCAACTGAGGTCTCAAGGGATTACTATGACACGAGCGATCATCATTAGCAAGATACTAAGAGCACTCTTAGGAGCGTCATCATCCAAGAGGAAAACATCTGACCGTACACGGGGAAAAGAACTAGGCTAAGAAAATGTACGTACACGTTGAATTGGGCTCCAAATATTTTTAAACCATTTGTTCTTCCTTGAAACGAGCCTTTTTGTTTCTCTGTTACTTTCTGGTCCGTCGTGATTTCTGGGCAAATGAATAACCTGGACATACCCAGTCAACGGAGCTGGGGCCCAACAGGCTTACAGAAACCCAGGGCATATCTCTGGGAGCACCCTGACACCTGAGTTATTAAAACCCTGGATTACTGAAATGCAGAGTCTGTCTTGGAATAAAAACAAATCAAATTAATCCCAAAACCATTAAGAGAGACCCACTGTCCCCAGTCATTTTTAAAACCCCGCTGCTTTTAAAGACTCTCCATTCAATCTATTATACCAACAAATGGAGGCCTCTTCTTGAATTCAGGCAACTCATTATTGCCCATTATTATACTTAATCGGTCTCTCTGCAGATGTTGCACCCAGCTTGGAAGTGGACAGTGGCTTTCTGAAACCTCGGTTACGCACAAATTAGCAGCTCCTGAAGGTGCCACATAAGCTGGCCATGCTCAAGGTAGGAGGAAAGAATCGGTTTTAGATGCCAGAATAAAATGCCTGATCAGAGAATTCAAAGTCTGCTCAACTTGCGGGCGTATGAAAAATGCTGAGGAAACTCAGATTTACTTCCAGTGAAATCTGCCTTGTTTAAGGCACAGTATTAGGTTCTGCTGTGCCACCTTGTGTTACATCACATTAAAGCTAAGATAAAACAACGCTCTGCAATTTGATTTACTCCAAGTTTACAAAGTCACTATTAAAAAATAAAATAAAACCAAGCCCACAAAAACCTGGGGGGGCAGGGGGAGTTCAAAAATTTAAGTGGTATTTCATAGCTTTAGCTATTCATTTAAACCAGCCTCACTTTTTCTTCACATAAAGGACTTATTCCCTGCTGAAAGATGAGATGGTTCACAGAATAAAAAAAAATCTCAATGGGAAGATTTCAGGCAATTTCTTCTTCTAGCAAATCCCGTTTTCCCTCCTGACTTTATAACTGGTCTGAACTGTCCACATCACTGTGACAGCTGTGCTCCAGCATCCAACATGCACTGCACTATTACAGGGGTTGGTAAACACAAGGGATTATACTCCTTCCACATCCCCCAAGAGCTAAAATTATCGTGCCAGTCCAATTAATTACCCAGTTCCTTCACTGGTTTCCAGGGGCTGCACGTTTATAAAACCATTCTGACTCTTTAAACATGATTTTATGATCAAAACCAAAACGCAGATCAACTACTCTGCATTACTCTGCCTGAACATCCAAAATACCTGCAGCGATCAGATGCAGAGGAGGGAGAAGCATGGTGGGTACAAAAGTGCCGTATTAGCACAGGAACGACAGGCACCTGATACAACACTCGCTTTGACCCTCATGTAGACGATGTGGACATCTATGATTTTTTTTCCCATTGCTTCTTTCTGAAATAGCAGAAGTACCACCAAGCTGCTGATGTACAGTACAAAAGGAAATGTTGGGTTTTAAATCACTAACAATTTAACATCGGGTGCCTTTATACGCCAGAGCAGCAAAATCTGGACAGCTCTACAGCCCCAGATTACTACCTCCCTACAACGTATGATAAATAGGGATCAGATATTACAACCCTATTAAACCAGAGACGGTGTTTTAACTTGTTACCTAACTTATTTTTACGAGACTGGTTAATAAAAGGGAGGAACTTCATTTTGAATAAAGTCTAATGACTTGTCTGTCTTTTCTGTCTTGATGCGATTGGACGACCGGCTCTACATTTTCACCGATCTGAATTCCTCCTTCCTTCCCAAACGAGTGTCTCAAGGCAAACGGTAACTTAAAAAAAAATCAATGGGTTTTGATATTAATCTAGATGGGTTTCACAATGATGTGAAATTGTTTCATCAATATTTTAAAAAAAATCTAATTAGATTCCTAATTTATACAGAACCTTGCATTCAAAGCTAATTTTTAGAATTAAACACTTAAGGCATGAAATATCTATTTTCTTAATCACAGTATAATTTTTTCATTTCACACCTTATTTTTTGGCATTTTTAAAGCAGAACACCCTTCTCTCGTGGAATATGTGAATTCAGGAGGAATCTTACACTGGTTACCTGCCAAGAGCTATAGGCAGGGGTGTTAATGGATGAGGAAGGATGCGATGAACATATCTACGGGGAGATTACCAGCTGGGAGGCTTTGATGGTTTTATCCATGGCAGAGGCCAAGAGGAAGGGAAGGTAGGATTTGAAAAGAGTTAAGGGTCAGTTGGGCGCACCAGATGGCAGGGTTCAGGCAGCTTTACAAAGATGCAGAAAATAGATGTGTCCTGAAGGGGCTGCCACAGTCTGGACTACTAGCATTTGAGAGAGCCACCACGAAGGACGAAGGATTCAGCACCAGTGAGGCCACATCTGGAGTCCTGTGCTCAGTTTTGAGCCCCTCCACTACAGAAAGGATGTGGACACATTGGAGAGAGTCCAGTGGAGGGGAATGAAAACGGTTTGGGGCTGGAGGACAGGACTGGTGAGGAGAGGCTGAGGGAATTGGGTTTATTGAGTCTGCAGAAAAGAAGACTGAGGGTGGATTTGAGAGCAGCCTTCACCTCCCTGCAGGGGGGCTGCAAAGAGGATGGAGGTGGACTGGTCTCAGTGGGGGCAGATGGCAGGACAAGGAGCAATGGGCTCAAGCTGCAGCATGGGAAGTTGAGGTTAGATATTAGGAAAAACTCTCTCACTAGGAGGGTAGTAAAACACTGCAACAGGTTACCCAGAGAGGTGGTGGACTCTCCATCCTTGGAGGTGTTTAAGACCTGGCTAGACAAAGCCTTTGCTGGGATGCTGTAGTTGGGGCTGGTCCTGCTTGGAGCAGAGGGTTGGACTAGATGCGATCTCCTGAGCTCCCTTCCAACCCTCACTTTTTACAATTCAATACAAGTGAAAGCACGCCACGTATACCCAGAGGAAGACAAGGAGGAGAGTTTGGATGGGCCTGACAGTGCAAGTCGAGCTACAAAACCCCCCACAAACCTCACAAGTTCTGAAACACAAGAGAAGTTTCAGAACTGAATTGAAATGTATTTTCTACTGACGGGAACTTTTGACCCTCTTTAATTTTCCCTGAGCCTGAGGAAGGGCATGTGTGCCTGAAAGCTTGCAGAAAACGATAATTTTTTTGCAGTTGCTTAGTTGGTCTAATCAAAGGTATCATCTCTGAACCAAGAGTCTCAGCATTGTGCATTTTGAAACACAAGAGAGGAACTAACGTGCATCAAGCACAAGCACGGTGCCGCAGGGGGTAAATTCCCCCCGTTCAACAAATCTGCAAGAGCACATCTCTACTCGCAGGCAGATCAGAGGGATCACTGCTCCACACACCCACAGAATTACAAGCTGGAAGAATGAAACTTAGGGCCACGATCCTTAGCCCAGACACATGCTTGCATTCCCAGACAAGCTGGACTGGTGGTGATGGTGGGAGGTGGGGAGCAGAGGGCTTCTGGGTGGATCCAAGGAAAAAAATCCATTGGCTTTTACTTATTACAGGCTGAAAAAACCTCAGACCTCATGATGTATTCTTCCAAGTCTGGCTTAGAGGAGTACATAGCGAGGGATGCACACATACACTGGGGGCGGCCACTTGACCCCAAGTGACAAACTTCTACCCGTGATCTGGAGTCTCTCTCTCCGTGTCTTGCCATTCAGCAGCTGCTAGAGCAGTTTGAAATTTTCTGGCAGCTAGGCACTTACGCAGCACGATTTTTGCCTCGCTCCTTGCTGCAAGCCTAAAGGGCAAACAGAAGAGAGCGGCTTGCTCAACAGAGTTCAAGTCTTTGGCGAATAGCTAATTGCAGCTCTAATTACGATGGTTTCACATCATTAGGGAAAGTGACTAAAAAGCAGATATAAGACTAATGATGCAAGATTAGATATTGCTTTTTATTTTATTTTTTTTGCTTGGCTCTATTACCATTTAATGATTTATCTTCCCGCAATCCTGAGAAGCTGGGTAAAGTGACCCAGTTTCTTCTGGGAGTGGGCTCTCAACATGCATCTTTCAGGCCTTGAACCTGAAAGGTGCTGAAAACCCTTATTTCCTATTGAAGCCACCAAGAGCTAAACATAGTCACCGCACTATGGCAGCACTTGTTCAGAAGTATCCGATTAGCAAAACTATGGACCCTTCAACTTGACCCAACCATCCATCCTCACGTGACTAAGGACTGTGCCAAAGCCTCCAATTTTACTTACCAAGCACTCAGATATTATAGTGGCGGCAATGGTTCAAACCTGGTATATAGGGAGAGAGGTAGGTAGACAGTGAGATGTTATTTTTATGGCTTCCTTCTCCCCTCTAAACACTGACCAAACTGGTCCTCCACAAAAGACCAAGCTCTATTTCTCAAGCAGGTCTTTCTCCAATTAAATGTAAATTGGGTACTAGTGAAACCTATTAGCAAACTGAACATCTCTGTGCATCTGCCCAAGGGGCTATAGCCTGAGGTTGCTCTAAAATGGACTGGAATAGCTAGTGCAGAATAAACTACTCTGGATTAGCTCTCCATGTGGACAGCCTATTCTGGCATAAAACTTTTATCCCAGAATAGTTACACTGCTTAGGAACTGGATTTACCCTTCTGTTATAGTTGGGTTTTTTTGGGTTTGGGGTTTTTTTTCCCTAAACAGTATCCATACGGGGAGATATTCCCACAATAGCTTCTCCAGGCAAGTTCCATGTACAGACAAGGCCTTCCTACAAAGTGGATTTTACTGCATGAATCAGCTCCAAAACACCAAATCTGGGACAATCTGTTGGTTTCTTTGACTACTTCAGTGTTACTAGGAAACTGTGCAGTCACACATATTTAAAACAAAGCTACGCTTGCCTTCTGCTCTTGCCTATTAACATTAACACTATAAGACTATTGAGACTGAACTAATTCATGCAATTTTCAGCTACGTGTTTGTGAGCACCCAGACACACACAGTCACATGTGCATGCACGCACACACACGCAGTTGAACTTTTGCATGTACTTACTTGTAGCACCTTTTGATGCACGAACAAGGAAAAGAGATCAGTACTTTTGTGCTGCCCTACACACCGCTCCATAAAATTGCAAATGATGTAGTGGAATGTAACAAATCCTAAATAGCATTTTTCTCTCATCTTGTGTTATTCCTAGGAGTGGCTTTTGGATAGTGCAGGCGTAGCGATATTTTTTCAGCAGTGTAGCACCCAGGGTAAAATTTCAGACCTATCTTTTGTACGCAGCATCTTGCCTTCCCTCATTCACAAGCAACTGCAAGACTTTGTTGGCACAAACTATCTACTTACAGGAAGTCAAAACTTCAGCTGAAGGTATGTCACAGTAAATGTTGTTCAGGCTTCTCTCCCAGGCTACGCACTTCGTATCTTAATTACACCTAATTGTTGGGAGAACACCAGTGGCTTGGAGCTGACGGAGCTTTTCGCATCTTGTGCGCATCTCTTTCTGATATTCTTCTGCTTGATTAGTAAACCACTACTGGCAAACGTTATGGACAGCTCTGAGCACCAGCCTCAGCATTACTGGATGTCTGAATGAATGCAAACGCTATGAGAATTAAAGAAGGGGCAGACTCTCCCAGACCTCTCCTTTCTGGACAGCAGAGGGAAGAGGAGGTAAGGGCGTCCAGCCCCAAACCCCGCAGAAGAAACACTTCCAGAGACTTGAAGAAGCTTCTTGCTAACAGGAGCCGAGCTCATTTCTGGAATCGGATCAAAATAAATAGCGACGCTTGTCTGAGGCCGGACGGGCAAAAATAGGGCAAGGTAAAGTTACTGTAGAAAGGGTCTGAGCGCATCAGATCTCATCTGCTTTCTAGCCAAGTACACTCTGCCACTTTTTCTCCAAGGATGTTTTCAAGGTTGTGCCTACTATCACCTCTGCACGTTCTGCCAAGCTCTAATGAACAGCTTCACAGGATAACGTTATTCTGATGTTGAGAAAAGCACATTTCAATTATCTACTGCGTGTCAGGCCCACGACTGTTTCAAACTACCGGACCACAACAGCACAAATGGCAAGGCCATTACAATCAGGTCCAAATGCCAAGGCCGTTAGGCCTGTAACGAGAGATGAAGGAAGGTGATTGGTACACTAGCTGAGAAGTTATTAGCAACTTCTCAGCCATCTGTATGCACTCAGTTGATCAATATGCATACTGGAAGAATTAAGGCAGAAAGGAGATTCATCAATATGATCGGTGATTGATCATTTACTTTCCCATTAAAACTCTCCACTTTTATTTCCTGACCAAGCCTTCTCATTAGACCTCCGAGCCGTACGGAAGATGATTAAATGCCAACTATGGTTCATATCACTAATGCAGGATAGTAACAGATATATTTATATTCTTTCCAGGAAAATTAATAATACCTGATGTTTCTCTTCTGACTGTAGATGTAGAAACTTGCTACCAAGCACATAAATCATTTACCAGGCTTATGGTATATTTTAAAGGCTCTCAGTAAAAGAGTGATTCAAAAGTCACTCTGATTCTGCAGAAACCAGTGTATAAAACTCAATGTATTCAGGTCCTTACTTTTTGATTCACTATTAACATGTAAAATATAGTCAACACTTCAAGAGTGGGAAGAACAAGGAAGCATTTGCTTTACTAGAGCATCCATCCATTACTAGAGCAAGGCACTAGAATTGCTGGCCTTCATTTCCAGAAGTGATAGACCCATCTGAGATGCCTTCAAGGGGTCCAAGTCTCAGAAAATGCTGAGGGCCCACCCTCTGGGTCCCCAGTCTCTCCTAGGTTCAGCTCAAGCAGACTGAACATCAAGAGTTGCTTTGGAAAGAAATGCCCAGCTCCACCCATGCACATGAAAACTAAAAATATGCAAATTCAGGTCCCAGGCTTGCCAGTCAAGGAGATGCTGCAAGGGGAAAAAAAGCATTTCCCATATTACTGAGACCCGCATTTGCACATTTCTGTCTCGGCTCCAGTTAAGTGAGCATGATGCTTGTCAGGGGACTGATTAAAAGGAAACAACTGCAGGACTGAAATGAAAATGAAACGAAGTACAGCAATATGTTGGACACCCCCCATGGGCTGGCCATGTGTTTGTGCATCCAGTGCACCCTCTGGAAACAGCTTGTCCCCCATGGAAATTTCCAAGCACTTGCTGGCTTGATGAAGATAACAATGAAAACAATTTGGAAAGGTTTAAGAAAAGGATTTCTGTGCCAACTGCTGCCCGCCGGTTGGCGGGGAGGTAGCATTCAGCGCATATTCCTGGACCGAACTCAGAGCTCATTTTAGCTCTCGCTGCTCAAACCTGCCAGCAGGTGCCAAAATCTGAACGTATCCACACAGGATACAAAGTGGTGCGCAAGGCAGGGGACGGAGCAGAGCCTGGGTCTCCACGGCCTCAAAGACATCACTCCTCTTGCATCGTGGTACAACAGAGACCTACATGGGTCTCCAGAGGCTATGGAGAGAGGGCACATGGCTGGTATGATGCACCCCATTACATCTGCCTACTCCCCTAGCAATACAATGTAGCTGAATCACTGGAACTTTAACCCTAAATTAAACCGAATTAAAGTTTCAAGGTTTTGCTAAGCTTGTATCCTTACAGGAGTCCTGCCCACTGGGCTGCAGAGACCTCGAGGGGAGGACAGCAGGGTGGGGAGCCGCAAGCCTGCACCGGGCAGCCTGCATCCTCCCCACCCCCTGGGTCCGCCCGTGGGGAAGTGGGGTGCTAACCTGGGCTTGGGCACTGCTGGTGGGGCAAGGGGGCAGTGGGTGGGGAGTAAGGGGCACCTGGGGTTGTGGGGGGCTGCGGGTTGGGAGTGAAGGGCCATGCTGCGGAAAAGGGGTCATAAAAGGGGTCGTATTGAGGAAACATTTGGGAAGCGCTAGTCTGCATCATGAGACGTGCAGAACCTCACCAAGCTTGATCCTGATTATTAGGGTGGAGAGAAGCGACAGTCACCTAAAAGTGGGATCACCAGCTATTTTAGTGCACAGCTCTCATCAGCACAGGATCATCCAAGGGGCTGGACCCCATGATCTCTCAAGGTCCCTTCCAGCCTTGAACTTCGGTGAATCTTCTCCTATTCACCTCTCTTTGCCTCTTGTGCTCATATACAGTATAGCCTCATAAATCTGGATATCAGATATCTGGAATTCTTGAAAATCTGGCACTTTTTAATACTCCACTAGATTGGGGAGTAGCGGCAGCAGGGGGGAAGCTTGCACGTGGCAGCTGCCACCACCATCCCATACCACCGCTCCAGGACCGGCCGCCGCTACCTCTCCCCTCCCCTGGGACCGGCGGCCGCTCTGGTTTAAAAAATCCAGAGTTTTCAAATTTCCGGCAGATGCTCAGTCCCGAGCATGCCAGACTCATGAGGTTATACTGTACCCTTAATTTCCCAAGCTGAGGCATGGGTGCTCTTTGGTCGGTCTCTTTTTAACAGATCTGCAAACGGGCTCGAGACTGCCTATTGCTCAACCAAGCTTGTCCCAGCCTGTCGGGCTTTGCTGAGACCATCATGCTTTGCAACACCACAACGGGAAGCTTACTGTCTATGTGCTGAACGGATGGCAACGGAGCATGCTCAGAAGTTATTTTTCCAGTGGCTGACTGCTTTTGGAGATTTTAATTCCCACCTCCCTCCCTAAGGCCAGCCACAAAATAACCCTCCCACAACAATTATGCATATTCCTAGTTTGGAGGGTATCTGTCCTTGGGTATGTTTGAGTTCTCAGTGAAAACCCCCCCCACTATGCCCCATGCATAGACTATTGCTAATTTTCTGACCCCTTCAATCTCCTAAGAAGTCCCCAGAGCTTTCTGACGACTGATACAAGGGAAATTTGAGCCTCCAAAGCCAGTTTGTACAAGTATTTGAAAACAGGATTGACGATGGAAACTGTCAAGTAACCATAACAATCACAAGCTCTCTACCAAAAAGACTGTATGCATATATATCTGATGCATGTGTATAAGTCTATCTATATATGTGTCCACTGCAACCCAAAGAGATGGAAATAATGAATTATATTATAGTAAGATGGGAACCCACTTGGGGAGGACATTTTCTACACCGTACACCCGAAGGCTGTTCATAGAGAAAGATTTAGGACAGCAAACATTTTTGCATTACTGAAAAGGGATACACGACCTACCTCCTCGCTGCACCAGCAGTGTGACTTCGCTCCCTTTAGGACATTCAATCAGCATATCCACCACCTGGTTGTGAGTGAGGCTCTGCACATTCTTCTTGTTGACTTCAACTATTAGATCCCCTTCTTTTAGGCCCCGGCACCGCGGGCTGTCCACAATTTGTTTCACTCTTTGGCCCCCACCGCCAGGACTGTCTGCTATAGTAAAACCAAAGCCCATGGGCCCTTTCACAATATGCACGGTTATGAGTTCAGGTTGGGTTGCTATAGAAGAAGCCAAAGAGACAGTATCATTGGGGTAACTATGGGATCCGTTAGAAGAGACCTCAGTCGGACTGCTTGGCCGTGGCTCCTTTGTGCCGTTTACTTTCCCTGTTTTACTACTGTGGCTTGCTGGAGAATCATAGTTTTCCTGCCCATTTACAATGATGGGCTCTTTATCCAAAATCGCCACGGACGTCACCAGGCTGGTGTTTGGGTCGTCGGGGTCAAAGGGCAGAGGGTAACCGCGGCACAGTTCAAGGTCCACGCTGGCACCGATTGGAATGGACTGGAAGATTTTAACCACTTGAGCGTGTGTGTGTCCCAGCACACAGGTATCGTTCACGCTGACTATAACGTCTCCTGCGGAGCAAACAGAGACAACAAACAGATACACACGGTCAGGTCATTGCTTTCATGCACCACGCTTTTTTTAAAAAAAAAACAGCTGTTTTCAATGCTGAAAGACTCCTATCTTCAGGTGAGATTCAGTCCAATGGTACCACTCTGCTTTCTCTCTCACAGCATCCTGCTACACATTCAAATGAAAGCTAGACAGAAACCGGCTACAGAGTTGTCACACATTCAAGCACTAACTTCATAGCTGGCTGGCTCTCTTTATAGCTAGACGGACGTTTTGATTGTGTGATAATTACTTTGCCCATGTGGCTGGTCCAAATTTATTGTGTGATTAACCAGTTAATTGTGGGATAATTACTTTGAACTTGTGGTTGGTCTAAATTTATTGCGCGGTTAACCAGTTAATTGCATAACATCTGTAATGTGTAGCAGGGCACGCGGACTTCTACTGGCATAATCATCTAAGCAGTAATAGCATTTACATGCTTTTCTGCCTGTTAGACAAAGGGACCAAAGTTGTTGTACCCAGGCAAGTGAGAGCTATTTTAGGGCAATCTGCACACAAAAGAATTATTGCATATATACATTTTTTGCATGCACCGACATTTTTTTTTTTTTTTAGCAAAAAAGTGAAACTTGCCTCATTTGAAAAAAAAAAAATTCAAACATCGTGACAATATATGGCCCATTTAACATTTATTGCAATGCTCAGTGCTGACTATTATACACTCCACTACAGCTGACATATGACTGAAGCAAAATGAAGATCCTCTGAATAAAACAGAAGGCTTGCAACTACCAACTACACAAACGTGGTGCCGTAGAGCGCGGCTCACACCGACCCCATCCTCCAGCCTGAGTATGGATGAAGTTACGATGTGTTTATGATGTAGCGGAGAGGCCAGGGTGCTGAAGACAACAGAGCTGTGGCTCTCGAGCCGCCTGCCTGGAGATGAGTTGGTGGCACCTTATCTCCAAGAGTTGGTGGCACCCCGTCGCAGTCGCAGCAAAGGCATTGCCCCTTTGCTGTCCGTGGTGCTGGGCACACACATTGCACGTAAAGCAGGAAGGAAAAAAAAAAAGGTAGGGGGCCTGAATGCCTCTGCATGGGAAATGCAACAGGAGAGATAGATAAGAAGAGCTCAGCTAGCCATGCATCCACAAAATACCACCATCAGATCCATTTTCTTCAGTGCACTAGGGGTAGATCTGTATTGGTGGTTGCTCCTACATCCAAACCTGCCCAACATCTATACTAAAAGCCCTTTATCTTGCCCTGCCCTGGGCAGTGGCCCAGACCATGCCAGGATGCTCTCCTGAGCACCAGAGCCCCCAGCCCATGTGTCCCCAGCTGCATGGTCAGAGCCCAGGCGAAGGGGTGCAGAGACAGCATCCAGCTCTTCTGTATCCTGCTTCCTGCAATGCTGCCTGTGATGGGAGCCAAGGATGGGAGACACACATAGAGACATGATTCCTAGAAGGCATTGCGGTCACAAGAGTCAAGCTTTCTATTACTTGTCTCTCCTTTTGTGCTTCCTCCATCCTGTTGTGGATAGGGAAGGGTTGGGAAGAGATGAGAGCCCTCAGATACACCCTGCGTTGTTTCTCAGCACCTTGGGGTGATTATTGCAATGCAGCATCAGGCAGCTCCCTGAATTACTGGCTCAAGAAGTGGCTGCTTATGTTCCCAATGTTCAGCATCTCAGTGCCAAGTCCTGAACCAAGGATTTCAGGATCTGTTACCCAAGCTCTGCCAAGGACCTGCTACAAGACCATGAACTATTCGCTCAGCTGTTGCAAGATGGAGCTATAACAATCTTTACCTACCCCAGGATACAAAGAGGCTCTGTAGATGCAAACAGGAGTACTACTTCTTCTTTTTCACCCGAGCAGTTACCTGTCTCCATTTTGCCATCCAGCGCCGCAGGACCATCCAGCACCAAACTTTTGATTTGGAGAAATTCGTCCGGTTCATCCCCTCCGACCACCGTGAAGCCGAAACCCCTGCTGCTTTTCCTGAGCTTAGTGTGGATGAACTTCCCTTTCAGTTCAGAAGGATTCCGTGTAAAAAAGGGTTTTCCTGTTTAGAAAGTTTTGAAAGTCCATAAATACACAGGAAAAAAAAAAAATCTGATCCATTTTAACTCCCCCAAGCTCTTCTAGGAGTTTAATGGGCGCAGAGGTGCGCAGGCACAGACGGGAACAGGACGGTGCTCAACTTTACTCTCGCTAGCTATCCACTCCAGTGATGTCCATCATGGAGTAAAGTGCTATACGTGGGTCAAGGAATGGGCACATGAACAATTTACTGTGGGGTAAAGGTGGGCAAGGCAGAGACTTAGTCCCATGTATATACTCATCCTCCGAATTAAGCTGAGTAACAGTGCGTACCATTTACCAAGCAGCAGCTCAGGGGCAATACAGCTCTCCCCAGCCCCAATAAGCTTTCTGAAAAGATCTTGCTCCTTTTCAGTATCATCCCCAACCCTGCTGCCTATAATGACTAACCACCAAACTGTGAAGGCTAATCATGGCCTTCAGATCATATTTAAAGCATGGGCTTCCCCCCCCTCCTGCAGTCTGCCTGACATGCATGCAACACTGTACTCAGTAGCATGGATCACACGGAAACCACTGGACCAGACTGGCTGTAGTGGAGAAGTGTCACCAGGGGTCTCCAGGAGCCAGCTATGGACCGAAGGCACCCTAGAAGGCAAGTGGTTCTGGGGAGATAGAATAAAAGCATCTAAAAATGCAGCATCTTTGCCCTTGCCACTCATTTTAAGGCACAAACCCAGAAGGGAAGAAAAAGGCTGTGTCATTAAGCTCCCTGGTGACAGCTCCAGGACCGGCAAGACCCTCCAAGTACTGTAAGTAGGTTGGTCGATGCTCATTTGCAAACTCCTACAACGTCTGCAGTCTTTGGCTGGCAAAGGCAAGTCTCCAGGGAGCTGCTGGCTCTGTGCGATGCCCGGCCCCCCCAGTGACACAGCTCTGCAGAGAGCATTTCCCATTTGAAAAATGTCAGCAGGGCATGAGGCTCAGGACTCACCTAAAGCCTCTTTGAAATAAAAGAGCCTGGTACCTAGGGATATGGAAGCATTACACTGATAGCTGCATTTTTGTATCCCAGCTACAGTGTTTTTGGGGTGGTGCATACATTTTAAACGATTTTGTGTATTCAACAGAGGCCATAATTAACACGCTCCATGACAAAGCTGCCAGCCACGCTGCTGACTGGTAGCTTTTGGTTATCCAGGCTTTGTGCTGCACTCCCAGACGTGCAGAGTCTCAAGTGGAGGAGGTGACAATTTGGCTACCCCCACCTCCAAAGAAAAAGCTGTTACGGGAGCGATGCATCCGAGAGAGGGAAGATGCAGGTGAGAAACCCTGTCAGGGAGCACCCAGGCAAGCTTCTGCCTTACAAAAGATGGAGGAAGAGGAGGGTGCTCACTTTGCATCACCCCATGAACAGGAAGGGGAACAAATGAGGGGAAGTATTGAGACAACCCCAAACTTATGTTCAGCCATAAGCAGGTAAGAGCTACGTGTAGCTTGAAAGCACAAGAGTTGCGGTTCCTGCAGAGTTCGACCCTCCAGATCCCGCTTGCCTGGTCCAGCCCCACACCACTCATCCGGCCCATGGGGGACGAATGCATTTGAACACCCCTGATCTATAGGCTCCAGCTACATAAAGGCACTGCACAGGTCTCCATGGGCTGGAAATGAGCAGAGACTGGCAAAGGGGCTGTGCTGGAGGCAGGAATGGAAGATACTTGTTTCAGCATCAAGAACAAGCAACTGGGATTGCTTTGGGAAGGATTCCCTGAGTGAGGCCACACAGGCTGACCCAGCGAGCAGGCAAACACTTGGACCTGTTGTACCAGGTCCAGGACTCGGTATTTTTATCCTGGTAAATGTGGGTCATTTATGGGGAGTGTTCAACTCATTGTGACAACAACAAAAAAAATACAGTGCCTTATCTTGGACCCAATATTTTCTTACTGCACATGCTGGAGAGAAGAGTTTTGTGGCACGTGATCTGCAGAGCGTGCAAATACTGGCTTTACGCTGCCTGCTTGCCTTCTCCCCACATCGACACAGATTTCCTGCTCACACTTAATTAAAAATCTGTGGCAAAGCAAAAATGCTGCAGTCACTGGAAAGATTTCCAATGATTGCAGCGAGAGGAAGGAACTTGATAGCCTCATCTCCAGGTCACCTAACTGTACTCATGGTTATGACGAATCCTTATACCGAGCACTATAAGGCCTAGAAGTTTGGGCAGTTCTTGCCCTGTTCTTATGATACTTAAAATAGGTGAGATGTTGAGAGAAGGAGAAACTGGTCCTATTGGGTTACATTTTCCCGGATGCTACAAAAGGTCCTGATGGTCCAGCTCTCTTGTGGGTGCTGGAGAGACAGAGTGCTGCAATAACAATTCCCATCTCCCACTGCCCAACCTGAACCTCATCTCAGCTCTTCCTTGCCCTTACCATGGCCAACCTGGATTACCACCTCTCATAGCCTACAGGGAATTTCTTGGGGTTTTGGCTGCTACGGAAATGGTCTCACTCTCTCCTGAAGGGCTGGCTGCGTAATAGCTGCCGCACGCTGCACTTTATCAAGGCAGGTGATGATTTATGGCAATGGCGATGAACTGGCAACCCTGGAGCTCTAGCAAATGGAGGCCTCTCTCTGTGTGAGCAGTGAAGGCTGCTGGACCCTGAACTTCCTTTACCTGCAGCCAGGAGGAGGGCAATGCACTTGCCCTCCAAAGCAGTCCCCTCTAGCACCCAGCTGCAAACCTCTGCTCCAATGAGTCTCTTAATGCCTAAAGAAAGGGGTTTGCAAACAGCACTTTTTCCCAGTTGGTTTAATAAAAGATATCACATCTACCCGAAGATCTCTTGGCAAAGCTGCTCTGCATCTACCCGTGCCTAACAGGCATAAGGATTTACATGCCTGAGCATCACGTGCATGTGCTCACAGACAGTATGTGTTCCTGCTGCGCTCGGCGACTGCTCCCCACCCAGGGTCTCGGTGACATTCAATCAGCAGCGTGATATGCATGCCCCTCATGCTGTGCTTGGAGGCTTGCCCTTCCTAGGCCTCCGTTACTGAGACACTCGCAAAGCACCAGCACTCTCCAGCGGAAGCTCAGCACCCCCCTGATGGCACAGCACCCCTCAAGAGCCACGTTTCGATGGTCTCTACATCACCCCCACCCCAAAATACCCCTGTGGTGGGATGATTTGCACTGCATTTTTGCAAAATCAGAGGAATCCAGATTGCAGGGGCTTTTCTATCCTTGCCATACTGTTATGGGGTTGGGGGGGGGGGGGGGGTTTGTAAGGAAGTCTGATGGCAACATTTAAATCATCACAAGGAGAAAAGCCTTGCTGGATGTTACCTTGTACTGGAGCTTCCCGAACGGCCTCCTGGTTGTTTGCAGCGTGGTTTGGAGCAGCTGGGGGTGTGAGAGATGGGTGTTCTTCTGTCCACTCTGGAAAGAGAGCGAGGACAAGAAGTCATTCATTATTTTGTTCGTGGTAACACAGAGAGGGCTCGTTTGGCTTGGCATTGTACATGCATACAACTAAGAGCCAAAGATCTGGCAGTCGAAACAGGTAAGATAAAGATTTAGGAATGGAAACAGAGAGGTGAAGTGAGTAGCTCGAGGTCATGCATCAGAGCTTTCTCTACAATCGAGGTCTGGATTGACCTCAAATAGTTTGCATCAGGGTGGAGCAAATATTTACCATGCATCCCATCCGACCTGGCCATACACCTGTTTGTCTTGATGCACAGCAGTAGTACTGATACGGATGGCCAGAGGGTTAGGGCAGGAGTGTTGGAAGGAAGGAATAGGTGCCTCAAGTTCTTCTCCCATCACATAACACACAATTTAAAAGAGGTTACTCTATGTGGCAGGGAAAGCTTTCTGCACACAAAAACTAAAAGTAATGAAACAAAAACAATCCACTTTGCATGAGTTTAACCCTCTTAGGGAGTGAGGAGGATGGGTGGGAGAGGACAGAGACTAAGAAATGGGGCCACGTAGGTCCCACGCGGTCTGAGGCTGTTGCCAATCCCTATGTCTGCAGCATTTCACTGCCTGAGATTATTTCATTGCAATACAATAGTAAGGTGACATGGTTTTTCAGAATCGAAAAATGTGTCCGAATAATCGAACTGGGCATGGTGTCACCGCATGCTTGCAGCACCAAAGGATCCACTATTAATAAAACAGTTAATAGAGGGATTTTCTTGAATGCATACGCAATCTTAGCCCTTTGTCTTCTTCCCTTGCCTTTTTCCATTCCTCCAGACAGATTCAATAACCACGTCTTGATTAAATTCATGATTCAGGCTCTCAAAAGTAGATTTTTACTGTGCCTAAGGAGCCAACAAGCCTTCTCTGTTGCCTGTCAGCCTTTAAGAATGGAAGGGAGAGAAGTACAGGTAAAAAAGAAATTCTCCCAATTTCAGGGACACAAAGCCATTACGTTAAAGCAATCAAATATTTCAGAAGGTCTCTTTTACCTTGTCCTATTCAGCCTTCTGATAAGAGTACCTGGCTCAGTGGTCCTTTGCGTGTCATTAGACCAATCAACCCTCTCTCAAAATTGTGAAGGGTGACAATATCTGTATTTTAATGAAGGACAAGTATGCCCACATGAGAGGATCAATTCAAGGGAGAGGTTGTTCTATTTAGCAAATATTGCACGCATTGCGCTCTCGGCGTGTGCCAACCTTCTGGTGCTGGTTGCTGCTGCTCAAGCTGTTTCTTCCTTTTTGCTTCCAGAACCGGATTCTCATATTGTGTCTTCCTGTTGATGTGGCTGGACAAGGAGGAGAGAAGTAAGTTAGGAAACACTTGGAGTGCCAAACCCAGGTGCAAAAGTCCTCTCGACGAACAGCACCAGAGCCTAATAATAACACAACCCTCACAGCAAGGCGTACAGTGCCGTGCCCACCTACTCGTGCCAAAACACTTATTTAGGAAACCCCCTGATCAGAAGCGGGTGCCTAGAGAAGGGATGGCTAATTCTTTCAAATACAATAAAGGAGTAGTTTATCTGTGGAAAAATGAGATTAAGGCAGAAAGGATGCCCTGTCTGATTACATGTTAAAAGGCAGACCTACATCATCTCTGCTTTAATCAGATTCCCAGAGGTGCAGTCATTCCCTGACTTGCTG
Source organism: Alligator mississippiensis (assembly GCF_030867095.1). Lineage (NCBI taxonomy): Eukaryota > Metazoa > Chordata > Crocodylia > Alligatoridae > Alligator > Alligator mississippiensis. Next base: position 4,179,022 of record NC_081835.1, read on the forward strand.
AAGTTAAAAAAAGCTGGTAACATCTGTCAGCTATCTGATCAATGCACAGCCGTAAATGTGGTGGCTATTGGGTATTTGCTGCGATTCAGACTAGACAATGTAGAGCTGCGCAGAATGACCCTGGCGCACAAAATATTTGGAACTGGCCTCCAATAAGTAATCCTGGTTTGAACCAGCATAGGGGGGTCCTCAGATGTCCCTGTAGAGCAGCTTGAAGCTCATTTGGCTGCTTTCATGGTAAAAGCAACCCTCGTGAGACTGCAAATACTTGGTTTCAATGTTTATGAACATAACAGAGCTGTGAACACACGTTTTTTTAATGAACAGAATAAACTGACCCCAAGACTGAGTAGAGATGGACTCTGTTTTCTGCAGATGTCAACCATTTTTTGGAGCCTTAGAAAAAAAACTTTGCCAAAACGAAGCTGGTGTGGGACAAGTACGGCAGTCCAGATTCATTCTGGATAACAGGCGCAAGCTGAGATTATCAGCAGAGCCACGTTATCCTCCAACACCCGTTGTTCGAATGCTGGGAAAACAGGCTGCTGAGTTAAGAAAAGCTATGGTGCTTTTGACATGCCGGTCTGCAGGAAGACGTGAGCAAACCGTACAAGGAAAAGGTGGCAAAATAGGCCAGTTTGAAAAGCGGTGAAAAACGCATCTCGAGAACTTCAGACAGTCAATTCTGGGCTGATTTTGATGATAGTCACGTGTCTGATTTCCAAATACTCTCTGCCATGTAGCATCTCTGTGTTTAAAACTTAACCAACCTAAAAATCCTAGCACCCCAAAATAAAAAGCTTATATCCAATTTTTCCAATACGTACTTATGAATCTGGCGTATCACTGGCTTTAAGCGTCTACCTGGAGATAACTGCATTTGGTGGTTAAAATCCATCTTTGCGTCCCAGGCAAAGCTCACCATCGAGAACACGCGTTTCACTGCCCGTCTGAAAGTCCCTGGCACAGCTTTTTTATTAAAAAGAAAGTAATTTGCAGGTAGCTGCAATACATTCGCTATTGAGTTCTGCTCAGAAATCTCTCTGCTTAATTCACAACATGGATATGAAATGCATCTGATGATAGACTGCTGATTTAATTAATCCAGTGAGCAAATGAAAACAAATGCATGAATCCTATAAGAGATGGACAATTTTAATGTATCCATAAAAATTGCTTTAGCTTTTTTCATAAAACCGTCGCTTTCTTTTGCACGGGTGGTTTTAATTTTAAGTGTACATGCAGGAAACAGAAACAGATCTATATTGCATTTGTCGAGGCAGATGATAAATATTAAGTCAAATAAACTTATGCCACATGCTGTTGGCTTCTTATTTAATTTAACCGTAAGGAGTAGCCCTGAATTGAGGGGCATGCAGACACAGAGTGGCATGAGAAATGCTCAAGAGGCCTCTTGGCAACATTTAATAGCTGAAAAATATCTTTGATATCTTCGGCGAATAAATGTCAAGCCTTAATTATGCGTCTGCTAACCTTGTTTCCCAAGGCACAGATGGTAGGGTCATAAATGAGCCAAAGCAGACAGAAAGGGTATGCCACATCTACTCTGAGGGCTATCACAAGCCATCCTAACAGACAGGAGTATACACATAATTAAAAATTCATTTTGTGGGGTCAGCGATGAAACAAAACTTGATCTCCGATTTCCCAAAGGAGAGACCTGACATCTAGAGAAAGAAGACGCTGTTGCAATGCTGGTGACAATTACATTAAACCCGTCGTTCTTGCCGACACAGTGCAGGTTCTTGGTTCACCAAAAGAACACTGTCATGTCTCAATCCTTAAAAATATATATATCGAATCGGTAATCTGCTGTAGGAGAGCACAGTTTGATCGTATTGCTATGCTGGGGGAAGTGCTCAATTAACCATTCAATCATTACAGCCCTGATTAAACAGATCTCAGCTAAAATTGCTTGCATCTTCACAAAGACATCCTTCGTTCCCCAGTTTTTTTAACAAGAGCCTTTAGTAACAGCCAAGTCATTTGCCAAGGAGCCTAGGCCTCTGAGTGTTAAGGCTCTGAGGTTTCCAAGCACTCCCGTCACAGCAGGCCTCTTCCTGCAGGGAAACCCACTTGCAGCAAACATTTCAAGCGTGTCCAGCGCTCTTCTCCGGGCGAGGAGGAAGGTCCGAGCCTGAAACGCTCACCCGCATGCACACGCTAGGGGGTGCAGAAGAGCAAGGGATGATGTGCCCTCTTTAAGGCCGAGCACTTTTAACTGGTCACGTCTTGAGTTTTAGGCTGGTCTTGGATGCTGGTCACTATAAGCTTCCCAAGCCATTAGGGTAGACCCTTTTCTTGTTTCTAGTACCCTCAGTTAGCTCCTGGGTTTTTCCTGGAGGAGTACAAGCATCAGCTTCCCCCAGCACAGAGCCACCGTGCAACTACAGTGACGGTGAAGTGCCCAAACTCCAGTAGAAAAAGCTCTTCCCTATATGTCATGCCAACGAGAAATGCCCGACAGCACTTACTCTACATAGTAGACACCATATACGGGATCTTCGATCTTTTCCCAACCAGCAGGCAGTTCTGGAAACAAAAAAATATTAATATCGTACATGCGTGTTTTTCAGACGGGTATCCTAGTTGCAAGCTGGCTGGCAGAAGTCCACGTAAACCCGTATTTTCACTTATCATACAGCTAATGGGAAAGAGAATAGCCATGGCCATCTTTCTTTCCATCTGGATGAATGTCAGCACATGGTTTACGGAGTACAAATATTAAGGTTTGCTTGTGTCAGCAGTAGGTCTAACAAACCTGTGGAGAGTGGACAATTGTGGCCAGCTGTCTATTATTTATGAAATATGACTGCCTTTTTTTGTTTAAGGGAATGTCCGTGTCTTTCTGGGGATGTTTTAGTTGGGGGAAAGCATGTGTCTGCTAAGCATTCATGGGAACTGTGAATATATACTATATATTTTATATATTCACTATATTGCAACACTTAGTGTGGCAACCAAATGCCTCAAATGGGACCAGGGTCCTATCCTGCCAGCTGCTGCACAGACAGGAAGGCACCTGAAAACAGCACTGATCACCCTAATCAGCTATTTCCATGTTTTAAAATGAGCATAATTGCTGAAAACAGCTCTGTAGATGGAATTAGCCCTTGGAAGCCTATCTACCTACTCTGTGCCGGCATTACTTCTGATCTGGAGGGGTACAGTACTTTAGGCAGAATCAGTAAATGAGAAACAGGCAAAGCAGTTGAGAAAAACTATTACATGTATGTATTACTCGAGGGCCTGAACTTGTTCCTACTAAAGTCAAACCCAAAGCTCCCACTAGGCTTAGGTCCTGAAGCGATGATCCTTATTAGCAGCAGCAATCATGGTTATTAGGGTGGTGCCCATAATTATGGTGCCCCTGGTTCATTACGGTGGTGCCCGTCAACCGGGGATGGGACACCAGCACGGGTAAGCTCTGTACAAAGACAGAATAGATGGGCCTGGCCCTTCAGATCCTACAAAAGTGACATTAAAAAGAGATCCAACCTCTTCTAAGATGCATTCATCTGCAGTCTATTAAAAGACCCTAATGAGAATGAATTCTTTACGAATGCAGCACTTCCTGCTAAAATGACAAAACCAATAGGAAGTAATCTGTGTTTATTCGTTATGGAAAGCAAAGATTTACTTTTATGAACAGCATCAGTTGCTTAGCCAATACAATCAAACAATGGCCCATTAATCAGAATAATGCAACTCTCCAGCTCTGTATTTATAGACGCTGCCATAAGGACAGAAGTAGTTCCAGACTGAAGGCGAACAGAATCCACACAAACACACATGGACTAATTACTCAAAGTTGATGTTTGTGTTAGGAATTGGCTGAACATCAGATGAAATTAATTTCATGGTTTTGGCTCCACATGTCTCTTATTTGCAAATAAAAGGCAGGTTTCCCCTCCGATTCTGGTTTCTTTTTCTGCTTATCGTGTTTTAGCATCTTTGGATTCCTTGAGACATAAACATCGAAATGCAAGCCAGTGCTAACTTTTGGCTAAGGAAACACAGGTCTCGTGAGCAGATCTAGTTTGCATGCTTACGAAACGAACGCTCTGGAAATCGGCATTCCTCTCCAAACCACAAAAGGGGATGTCTACGGTAAAAAGGAAGCTCAAAAACTAAAGGGCCAAGTCCTGGAAGTCTTTAAACAAACTTTAACAAGAACACACTTGAATGGGAGGCCCAGCTGGCGAAAGCACTGCAGGTCTTCCAAAGTTTCTGTGCAGTGAAAGGTATGACACAGACAGGAATCAGGACTGTGCCTGACATTTCAGTCTTCATTTATTCCAATAAAACGAAGAATTACAGGTCTCAACGTTCACAACGGGGGGTGGGTTCTTGCCCATGTGTAACAGTGTGCAATTTGGCCCCTGATGTTTTCACATCTATATCCTATAATGCTCTGTTCTGTTAAAAACAGGATAATTTATATTACTACATATTAAACCCTTTGCGTTTATCTTGTCTATACTTCTTTCGATTTAATTTTCTCACATTTAGGAAACAAACATTAAACTTTAGTTAAATGAACCCGTTGGCATAACTCAATCTGTATTCTTGCTTGAGGGGAGAACTAGCTTCGAAGTTTAGACATTTCCTAACCTCGCTGCAACTGCCTGAACTACTTCAAACTTGAAACTCCTTTCTTGACTTGCAGGCAACTCATGAGCCCCTACAATACATATCTGTCTCTGCTTCCATGATTACTCTCACTGAAATCAAAGTATAGTTAAGAACTGGCTTGAGTAAGAAGAATTAGGACTGTGGTTATCAACTAATGGTTTGCTAGCTAGATGCTTTCTCTCTCCATGAAAAGAAACATATATACATTATACCACATATGGAAAGGTTGCCAGCACCCCCTATCTATCTGGCTGACAGGTGCAAAGCAGGGGAGTTGCATTCAGTTATTTTATAAAACCATTTTATATTTTATTTATTATATTTTATTATTACTCTATTTAGGTTGCATTGCGGTACTGCACTAAAAGAAATGCAGCCCTTAAGGTTACCCGAGTCACACTAGCCACAAGAACAGTATTTTATATAGTTTTTGCAATCCAGTCAATAGTTATTGACTGCTTTGGGCAGATCCATCACACAGAAGTGGGATGCAGTCTAACTTTCAAGTCATTAAGGAAATCAGAGATTAATTCCACTGTAAGGTAGTCCTCTGGCATAGAAAACAATGAACTATAAATGCAATTTATAGCCCTAACAGAGCCAGGGAAAATAAAATCATGTGCAGCCTATTTATGCCTTCTAGCTTCTGAAGCAGACTAGGGCTTGCTAAACAGAAATAACCACAGTCTAACCTTTCTCTACGCCAGAAGCAGACTCAGGTCGCACAGCTAAAGGAGATTGGATATTAAGATAGCATTCTTCAAAACTATGCAGGAAATATCACACCACCAGAGCATCTGAAAAGAGCTAATTTGTAAAATGAATGGCTGAGGCAAAAACTCCTGCTGTTATATTTATAAGCTTAGCAAATGCATTTGGGGAGATATTTTTAGCCACTGTTCGAAATTTCACTATTTTCCCTAAGCGGAGAAATGTCTCGGGCTCCGATCCTGCCTAGATGTCCTTATGGGCTGAACCTTAACTTTGAAGTCAATAGGTCTGGATTTAGAGGTGAAATCCTAACTCCACCGAAGCCAATGGCAACCTCCCCTCCCATCTGCGACTGGACAGGGTCCGGATTTAAACCACTCTGCAGAAAGCTAAAGACGCTCTTAAGCCTTTTCAAGATTGAAGCCTTTTTCCATCTCTCCTCTTCAGCACCCAGTTCATGAGAGACGTGCTTTAGTTTCCATGCCATAGAGAGGGGGAAAAAGCACCTCCTTCCAAGTGCCAGAAAAGTTTTGTTTCTGATTGAGGCCTTGATGAAATTAAAAAGGAAAAAAAAAAACAAAAACTTAAAAAAAAACCAACCTGAAAGATGCAAAATGACAGAAAGGAGAAAGCTAAGCAATTGAAGGCTGAAACCAGTGCAGTTGAAGTCAAACAGCAAAATGAGAGATGGATGATTTACCTAGTTCACTGTCCAGTTCCTCCGTGTGTACCCCTTCTTCTCCAAGGGAACAGCAGTAAACGAGACAGAAAACATTAAAAGAAAATTTCAGATACCAGCACCAAGCAAGAAACCCCCTCCAGCCTACAGCAGAACCAACACCAATTTCAAACAGGACTAGGCCGAGCTTTTGCTTTATCACATCTTAGTGACCAGAATATTTACAGACTTGGATGTGAACCGTAAATACAGTTCCTCCACCGTCATAATCATCATGTCGACCAGTTTACTTTCACAACACAATGGGATGTGATAAAGTGATGTTTTGTTGCAAAGCCATCCTCTCAGACGTATATGTTAGCATATCTACCGGAAAGCCAAAGTTGAGTATTAATGTACAGATTTGAGAGGAAGGCTTTACCCTTAAACTGGAAGTAACTTAGGGACATGAGGTTAAAGTGAATTGGAGATTTGGACCCCCACTCTGCAAAACAAAAGTACCGGCCCCTGCTGTGGAACGTCACTGTTTTCAATGGGAAACCACTGGATGGTGCGGCGTTACGAGATCTTTATGGGTCCGGTTTCAAATGTGCAAGCCATCAATATTCAGCATTGCTGTGTTTATCATTAGCAGCTCTATTTTCATCAGTTAACAATGACACAGTTGATTAAGGTATCACTTAGCTTATCAATGCTAATGCAGTCAGGAAATGAAAGGTGGAGACGAAACTAGAATGCGGATGGCAAAACAAACTTGGACATCATACAGAAAAGCGTAAGCCATGTTAATGAATGGTACAAACAGAAAATACAGGACCAGAAAATTGCCGTTGAATTTTTTGACACTTAAGAAATATTTGACGTGGTCTAATTTACCCATGAACTGTTCTCAATCGAGTACATCAGAGCTATTGTCTGGAAATTGCAGTGTGAAAGGCTAATTGGCAATTTCTTTGTATAGTGTAGTCAACAGAAAACTACTGATGACTTCCAGGGACTGGGACCCCGGCATGGAGAGGATGCAAGGCACGTGCATCCGAAACAAGCTGGACAAGATGTCTAACACCAAAACATTTACTGTACTGAACACATCATGGAACCAGGCCTACACACACACACACACACAACTTCAGATGGGAGTAGTCACATATACACACACACAAACACACATACAGCTTCAAACGGGAGTACAGGGCATTTATACATGTGCTCCAGGAGTGGAGGGAGAGGGAGGTGCTTTAATTAGAGCAGCTCCAAGAGCTGCTTTAATTAAAGCGTCCAGAGCGTCATGTGTATCAGCATCCCCACGCTGAAAAATAGCAGCAAGCTTTAATTAAAGCATCCCTGCCACCTTTTTTCACCACGGGGATGCTGATACACATGACGCTGGAGTCGGCTGTAGCACGGTAATTACCATGCTCCAGCGGACTCAATTAGTTGAGCCTACTCTAACACGCCATAATTACAGCACGTCGAAGCAGCCTCACCGCACGTACATAGGTGCCCATTGACTTTAGCGTAACTACTTGGACAAATGACATCAAGGTTTAACTGCTTTGGGTTGGAATTTGGTAAATTTGGGTAAAGCGTACACAGAAACAGCTTTGACGATTTTACCCCTTTCGAGGCCTGCCTGCTTCCCCACCCCCCGCAAACTCTACATTTTTTGCGAATTCTCAAGAAATATCAGAACAGCGAATTAAAACTGTGCAGCACACTACATGCACCTGTGAAACGATGAATTTAACGAGTTGCTGTTAAAAAATTCTCATTAGTTAGCAAATAGAAGTGGGAAAGATAAAATTAGCTAAACTTAAGAAGCTGCTGAGCAAAGACACTGCTACTCATTAAAACTTATTATACGGCTATATTTTTATAATCCCAATTCAGCTATTCAGACAGCAATTTTTAATTGAAAAGAGGATCAGATTTCTCTATATCCAGAATAAACTAGGGTCCTGAACAGAGATGTAAGGTCCCCCTGACGTGTTGGCTTGTGGCTTGACATAGTTTGCAAGTGCAAGTGTCTCATGCTTAGCCACAGTGGCACATGTCTCTTGCTAACTTCAACTAGACTACTAGGGGAGCTTGAATCTTGCCGTCAGCAGGAGCTAGGACAGGGGAAATGCTTCTGGGAAAAGCCTGGCTTCAGGCAGAAGCAAGCTGAGGATGAGATTTATGTTTTGCTGGATTTTTGTTTCGTGGTGTTGCTTTTTAATGTGCTAATAAAGCTAAACTCCAAAAAGAGGGGGAGCTTAGAGAGTACAAGCTGTTCCCTGCAGACCAGGAACTCCACCTGTATAAAGCTGTGCCACTGATTTCCTGCTGAAACAATTTTTTTTATCCTTATCCCACAAAAGAAACAGCCTAGGGGTAAGGACCTTCTTGCCCAGAGTCCTACAGACAATAGGGCATCTCTGTCTGGTTCAATCCTAGTTTTGCACAATCAGGCACTGGAAAGTAGGGTCCCACATTTCAAAGGGACTACCTAGCAGACACAGACAAACAGTCTGCGCACACTTCCTGTCCATGTTTTGCATGCTCCCTCAAAATCCTGGCATTTTGCACTTGCACAAGTGAGTTGGCTGCCTGGGTATCAAAGAAGAATGCATAGTCCACACTGAGTACGATGTGCAAATTCAGATCGGGGGGAAAACATTGGAGGTCAAAGAATTGCTCATGGAAAATGTAGCAGCAGTTTTAGAGGCCACTTTCAAAACTGATCCAAAATGGACAACTTTGTGCTCACTTCTTTCCTAATTATAACAACATCCCTATTTCACAGGAACCTTGCTCCAAAAGAAGTTTGAGGTAGTGACTAATCACAACGCCCGAGTGAACTTTAGGATGATGGTGCCAACACACATGCACTAAAAACTCTCAAGTTCTCTCTCTTGGGCTAGCACCGTGCCAGTTAAAAGTTTAAAAAGTTAAAATACTACGATAATTTTTGTCTTGAAGGTCATTAGACCATACTTTGAAGCATGTTTTCCCAAATGTCGTACTAATCCTGTCTTATTATGTTTGCAGTTTCTGGTATTGAAGTTTTGTTACTTTCAATGTCTTTTTTTAAGAGGCACTTAAATAAAAGCATCCCCTTTCATTTGGCTGCTTTAGATTGGACATTGGCTTGCATTTTCAACATCTCAAGGAATACAAAATTAGAACAGTGCAAACTATTCAGTGATAAAAATCCATCAATCGGATATCATTTGCATGCAGTGGTCACCGCATGAACTAGACTACCTGAATCTGACACTGAAAAGTGAAGCAATACGTTATCTTTTGAGTCCACCCAAGGAAGGAAATAATAAATGTCCTTTGGATCCATATAAAACATGGGTCAGTAACCTGCAGCTCATGGGCTAGATCCGTCCTGTGGAAACACTGGATACGGCCCGTGGATGTGGGGCTTTAGTGCCATTCAGCAGTGGAGGGCTTTGGCCTGCTGCTGGAAGAGGTTGCCTTCTCCTGACATAAAACATCCTAGGCACAGTATAACACAGTGAATCATTCAGAGTGTATCTCGGTGTGCAAAGGGAAACCAAGCTAGCACGCTTGTTTGAGGGATCCGTATGACATTCAGTATTGGTGAACAGTTAAACCTATTTTGCACAAACATAGAGGTCTCCTACTTATAGCACTGCTGCAGGATAATTTGAAAATCATAATGGTTGCTTTGCTTTTAAGCCACAATGTTATAACAAGCTCATCTGCATAAAGGATAACACTATACACTTCATGTTTGTCATTTTTTCCTTTTCCCTTGTGTAATCATGGAGAAGGGCAGGGGGAGGGGATGGGGGACAGAGGGAGAGAGGCACAAAAATCTATGTACCTAAATTAGACCAAATGCACAGAGTTTTATTTGACTAGTTTCAGTCTCTTACCATCATCTTCACATTCTTCTAGAGGCTTCTGCTGTTTGTTCAGGCACCGTGGGTCTAGCCAAGATGTTGTTTTAGTATTATGGCTGCAAACCAGAAATGGAAACATGACCGTTGTTAATAAATGAGAACTATAGGGTCAGCTCCACTGAAGGCATCTTTTTGATTCAGAAGAAATAGAATTACAATTTTGTTTCAGCAGGTTCGGAGAATTGTATACACATATATACATAGCTACACACACACACACACACACACACAATTAAAATATATTTATATATATACATATTTGATATAGATATCTATATATCAATATTTATCTAGATATAGATATATAGATAGGATTATATATATCTATCTAGTTAGATAAATCAATATATCTATCTAGATAGATAAATCAATATATCTATCTAGATAGATAGATCTATATATATAAATATAGATCTATATAGATATAGATGGCTAGATATCTATATTAGATACTAATATATCTCTATATAGATATAGATGGCTAGATATCTATGTTAGATACTAATATATCTCTATATAGATGGCTAGATATCTAATATATATCTATATAGATATATATTAGATATCTAGCCATCTATAGCTATATATAGGTAGATATATCTATATAGATCTATATAGATATCTATACAGACAGATAGCTCTAGATATCCATATAGACAGATAGCTCTAGATATATCTATCTATCCATCTAGATCTACCTATATATCTATATTGTCTAGATAGATAGATAGATAGATAGATAGATAGATAGATATTAGCTGGAAAGATTCCTGTGCATGTTGCAGGAGTTACTATGTCATGGATCTGCAAACTTTTTCCACCTGTGGATCACATGTCAGTATGGAGATCATCTCCTGGAACCTGCAACGTCCAACAGGAGCCAGGTACTTTTATTTCTTCTGGACTGATTTGCCCAGCTCCTGCCCCTTATTTCCATAACATGTATAAAACGCATTAGCATTGAGTCAAGCACGCACACCGAGACAAGGACAGATCTCTAAGTCAGTTTTAGTGAATAGGAACAGACTTTATAATGCATTAATTCCCCTGCCCTCCCTAATCTTTATGATAAAAGGTTCACCTCATCTTTAAAGACTATTTGGCAGTCCAGGGCCTGAGCTCATTACAAGACTGGGTGTATTATATACCATGCAGCACTCTGCATCCCAGAAGTGTTTCAGGAAAATGATAGCAGAGGGACTAAGTCACCCTCAAGACATAACTGAGGGTTGAATGCCATGTGGGAGATAATAATGACCCCTCTTAGTGTGAGTGGAGGTACACCAGGTAAGATGTTGTGCAGCGTTCCTGACCACAGGCTGTTTTACAAACCAGTGCAGCTCCTGACATGATTCAGATACCTCTGGGGAATGGCCAAATGGCCAGCAATGTAAGGTCCTTGTGAGCAGCAGGGGCCCCACAGCACCCAATGCTTCCCACCCTGGTCTTTCCCCCACCTTATGTCTGGGATTGTAGCCTGTGCAGTAGGGAGGGGTATTCTCTTCTAGGCAGACCCAGGAATCCCTCCCTGGTAACACCTGAGGAAGGGTGCTTGTGCCCAAAGTCTTGCAATTAAATAATTTTATTTTTGCAAAAATCTAGTCGGTCTAATAAAAGATACCATCTCTACCATGAGCTCGCATCCCTGGTAACTTCACCTCTAGCTATTGTAGGGCCATTTTCACGACCACCCTTTAGCAAGACTCTTCTAAATCACAGCCAGACCAGAGCATGTCTACAACATGCAGGAGATGCTCAACGGGTTCGAGTTAACACGCTATTCCAAGTACTAGGCCAAGGGAAAGGCTTCGTACCTGGGTGCACTATATTCAGTCTGCAGACAGAGGTCCTCAGTACCCAGTCCTGCACTGTGCAAGCCTTCAGAACCAAAATATCCTTTTCTTTGCCCAAACCCTGCTTAGCCAGCTATGGCTTTAGCCTTTGGTATCAAGCACCATTTGAACGCTAATGACTAGCTAAACGCTGTGTGAAGAATCCCTCCCACCAGCCCATTCTGTTGATTAAACTGCTCACGTCTGAATAAGTCTATTTAAGTACAATCAGAGCATATTATTTATGGCCTGAAAAAGAAATCAATATTAGTAGCACTTGAAGACTGCCAACAGCCTAACGCGGTCATTAAAAAAAAAACCAAAAACACCCAAAAAACTCCACATCATCATCATGTCCTTTTGATTCTTTCAAAGACCTCGTGCCAAGTTTTGCTGTGAGTTATGCCTCACACATTAGTACTGAATTGGGCTCCTGGTCTTTAATGAGCAGAGCTGGAAGCTAGCTCCGTGGTTGTGCCACAGGCTGAACCTGCAAGAGGAGGGATTTTTCCTCCCACCTCAATACATGCACGCAGGCAGGCTCCTGAACTCAGCTCTCAGGTAATTAGGAGCTTTCATCCCAGCCTAGAAAATAACTGACCTGTTGATCTTGAACCTCTGATCTTTTTCTTTTTAAACTGCTTGTTGATCTTGAAACTATGATTGCATTCCTTGATTGTGCTATTAACAGAGTCCAACTCCCTTTCTGTAACCCACAATCCCTCATCAAGTCTAGTGAATCCAAATGTCTCTGAAGTCTGGAAAAGTGTGGATGTAGATGCAATCACTAGATGAGTGTGTAGGAGGAGTATCACAACAACAGTTTATAACCAGCAAGGATATTTTTTGCTCTGATATGCAACTGTGCATAGGAAATACACATGCAGACACCATCTCTGTATCTCCAGGGTTACCCATAGAGGGGAGGGAGGGAGAGGGAGAAAAAAAAAAACGAGAACAAGAAAAAGATATGCTTTACTCTATAAAATAGACTTCTCCATTCTCGGTATAGGCCATCTCCCAATTTTCAGGTAGAGGACCTAGGTTATCCTCTGCAGGAGGTAGGTATTGGGGGAGGTTCTGAGATGGGTCCGTGGTGGGAACGGTGGTGAGGCTATTATTCACAGGTTGCGGTGCTGTCTCTCTTACGCTCTGCGTATTGTGCTCGTCTGGGTTGCCCGAGTCTGCTGCAGAACAACAGAAATAGAAAGCGTTAATGAGATGCTCCCACATTTTTCTGGCCTGTTCATTTCTTCATGCCTTTGGTTTGAGTTCCCAAACACTTGCTTCACTCTGAATGCATAGCATAGGGCCCTGAGAAAAGAGGCTGCCGAGTTGTCCCGCTATTCCTTCCCAACCCCAATCCTTCGAACTGCTGCACGCAAGAGCCTGCTGAACCGAGGTCAATGGGACTGTGCGTGGTTCGAGGGTCTGCTGAGAGGGTTGCAGGACCGGGGCTTCAGAGAATAAGATCTCTTGTTTCTAAAAGAACTGGACAGGACAATTTCTGCGGGACATAGCTAGGAGCACATATAACACTGTCTGTCCTGCACCTTGTATATCTATAGGGTTTTATACTGCTGCTTATCATCGTTGTATCTAAGCATGTTCAACAGAAAGTCAATAGCAGTGTCTTAGACTCATAGAAATGAGGGTTGAAGGGACCTCAGGAGGTCACATCTAGTCCAGCCCCTGCTCCAAGAAGGACCAGCCCCAGCTACATCATCCCAGCCAAGGTTTTGTCTACCTGGGTCTTAAAACCTCCAAGGGTGGAGACTGTATGACTTCCCTGGGTAACCTGTTCCAATGCTTTACTACCCTCCTCATGAGAAAGTTTTCCTAATATCTAACCTCAACTTCCCTTGCTGCAACTTGAGCCCATTGCTTGTGTCATCTGCCCCCACTGAGACCAGTCCAGCTCCATCCTCTTTGCAGCCCCCCTGCAGGGAGGTGAAGGCTGCTGTTCAATCCCTTTTCAGTCTTCTCTTCTCCACTAAATCAGCCCAGTTCCCTCAGCCTCTCCTCACAAGTCATGCCCCCCAACCCCCGAACCATTTTTGTTGCCCTGCACTGGACTCTCTCCAATGTGTCCACATCCTTTCTGTTGTGGGGGGACCACAACTGGACACCAGACTCCAGATGTGGCCTCTCTAGTGTTGAACAGAGAAGAATCGCTTCCCTCCATCTGCTGGCAATGCTACCAGTGCAGCCCAGTATCCCATTACCCTTTTTTGCAACAAGGGCACACCGTTGACTCATGTCCAGCTCACTGCCCACTGTCACCCCAGGTCCTTTTCTGCAGAGCTGCTGCTTAGCCAGTCAGTCAGTTCCACATTGTGCCTGCCCGCAGGGATGCCTGGACTCTGGGAGAGGTGCAGGGTGCTCAGCATCCGGAGGAACCAGTGTTTGCTTGTCTTCAAAGGAGGAGCATCATTCTGAGGATGTCTGGACCACAGCAGTCCAAAACGATGGTGGAGTTTGACCTCTGCAGGCTTTTCTCACATCCTTAACTACAGCAACTTGTCCACACACCTCAGGCCTGTGCCCCTAAATCCCAGGTGCAGGGAGATTTCAAAAGCACCCAAGTCATTTGCAAATGTTTTAGGTGCTTCTTTGTCCGGTGAGGGCAGTTGTGCTTCTTAAAAAGTCTGGGAATCTGTGGCAGTGCCCCAAATTCTTGACTTGCTCACCCCAAATCAAGGATGTTTGGCTGTCTTTGTGAGTGGTACTAAACGAAAAAAAAATATTTTCCAAACCAGGGAAGGAAAAAAAAGTTCAAGACTCTGCCAACACCCTTACTGTCTGCCTCCAGCACAGGAGCTTTTATCTGTTTGAAAGCAGAGACTGGCAAGATTAAGAAGCTAGCAATCTGCATGGTGCAAGATTCACGCTAGCAAAAACATGCCAAACAAGTCAGAGCCCGGTCTCTCCCACAGAATAGGAAGGATTTTAATATGGTCAGCCCAGATGTGGATGATATGAACTAAGTGCATGACAGTCTTTTGTTGGTGGTGGACAGAAGCTCTTCTGCACCTGTTTGGTGGAGACTATTTGGGGGTGGCTATTACGTTATTGTGACAGGTTAGCAGCTGCCTCTCTCTATAATGCACACCGAGGACAAATACTAGGCATATTATTATATGATGTATTATATATTATATCATGTGTGTGTATATCTATATCTAGATACAGATATCAATATATCTATAGATATCGATATATCTATATCCAGATATCGATATATCTAGATATTGATATACATGCACACACAATATAATACATCGTATAATAATATGCCTAGTATTTGTCCTCGCTGTGCATAGATATATATATACCTATATATTACATACTTATACAATATCTAACATATATTATACAATATATGCTATATTAGATATAATATATTACATAATATTTAACAAGTGTTGAAGAGTTCTCTGCAGCAAAAAAAAAAATAAATCTTTACTCAAAACCCCTAGCTCAGCAGTTCCCAACCTGTGGCAGTACACAGACAACCTGTCCGTGCTACGCATTAACAGATTTATTATAGTTACTTTATATGACAAAAATGTCCTGGTGGTACTTAAGGCTGAACTGCAAAAATTGCTGGTATCGTCTTAAATTGGTGGTGCGCAACGTGTCAGAGTTTGGGAACCGCTGCCCTACATTGAGGGTTGATAACCAGGGTGCCACGAGCTCCTCTCAGGGGTGCTGCAGTCCCTGGGCCCTATGAGAAGAGGCAAGCAGCATTCAAGCCCCTGGAGGAGTCGCTGCAGGAGCAGACCGGGGAAAGAGCAGGGCATGAAAGAGTCCTGGCTCCTGCCACCTTCACCTGGCACCAGCCCCGGCCACCCCCAACTTCCACCTCCTTCAGGGACAACTGCCTCCTTCAAGGGACGAAGCTCCCCAATCTGCCCCACCAAGCAGCACCATGTGCCAGCCCTGCCAGGCTCTCAGGGGCACCCTGCCTGCCCTGTGGCACCGTGAGATACTTTTCAGGGTGGTGGAAGTTAAGCACTTCAGAAAATAAATTCATTTTTAAATAGAGCACCATTAAATACTGACATGGTATGAAGGGGTGCCTTGAGTCTTGAAAGAGGTGGAAAACCAGCGCCCTAGATCTTTGCCAGTGCAGAAGGTGGTAGGACATCTAATGCGAGGGTCTTCCCTTGGGTGCTCGACTGCCCTTTGGGTGCTCCATCACAACTGGACCATCACGTCTAGGACAGATACCAAACCGGGAAGCGTGCAGTGGTTTTTTTTGGGTTTCTTTGGCCTTTCTTCATTCCACACGGCCTTCCAAGATGATGCTCTCAACTGGCAACCATCATAAGGTTTATTCATTTAGCAAAAAAAAAAAGAGATAGAAGTAGATCTTTCTAGGGAGAAATGTCTACAATGCACTTTTCCCAACTCACAAAATACTTAAAAATTATGGGGAAAAATATATATAAATATCCAGGTGTTCCCCCTTAATTTTTAAGTATTTTGTGAGTTGGGAAAAATGTATTGTAGACAGAGAACAGACTTCGGAAAGGGGCAAAAATAAGAAAAAAGTCAACGTGGTTCAATCCAAGGGGCATCTTTTCAGGAAGTCTGTGGAGAAAAGTGGGGGAAATAAAATCCACGTGTCTTGTTGGAGGGAGGAGAAGAAGTTTGCTTTACCTGTAAAGCTACTGCTCATTTCAGGAACATCATCCTCATCCTCATTCTCTGTATGCACTATGCCAGCATTTTGCATATCATTGTAAGACTTGGTTCGTTTTGGAGTCGACTGCTTGGAGCCGGACTGAAGGTTTTGCAAAGCATCAGTGGTAATCACTTCCCCACCGACGGGTTGGCTGGGAGGCTTGGGTGTTCCATAATAGTTACCTAGGCAATAGAAACACATTTGCATGTTCAAAAGAGCGCAGATTTTGCCGCAAGATTGTTTTTTTATTCCATCAAAATCTTTTTAACTTGATTAAAGGACAAAAAAAAAAAAAAAAAGAGGGGGGTGGGGAAGACACAATTGTTCTGGTTTTTAAACTGGATTTCGTTTCTGGAGCAGACTAGAAAGATTTCTTTCCTTTTAAGTTATTCGTGTTGAATGCAGAAGTAGAAGCAAGGGTTGCATTGTTTAGAAGCACTGAGCATACAAGGACTAAAACAAAGGCAGGCTCAGTGAATAGCAAAGCTTCATCTCATTACATTTGAATTTCAATTAGTCGCCTTTTTACATATGTGCACCCACACAATGTTGTGTCAGATTTAGAGTGAGCCCTGCAGAAAATAAAAAATTCATTACTTCTATCACCCAGATATGTGATGAAAGGCAGGGATGACCTGCTTTAATACATGCGTTACTTTTGGGTGGCTGTTGCATTTTTAAAAAGTAATCTCTCTCCAAAGGGAAACTTTGACAAAGAAAGACACCACGTGACGCCTACTTTCTTCAAAGAGGAAATTCAGCTCTTGGGGTCAGTTTGGTTAGGACTGAACAACCAACTCTTTAAAGCAAAACTGTTCGGGGCAAATAATCTCCCTGAGTTATGTCAACATGCGACTCCCATTGCTTTCAACACGACTTGGACAGATTTAAGCCGTTACCTTAAAATGCACAACAGCAAATGTGTTTATTTCTACTAACAGCAAAATGAGAATACTGTAAGTGGAAATTCATCTAATCGGACCCTCAACCCCGACTGTGAAGTATTTCAGCCCTTCCCCGCTCCATCATCAACATACCGTTATTCCCCTTGGCACTGCAGAAATCCTGGAAGGATAGCTCCTGTCCCAAAAAACCTTTCCATCTAAGCTATGCATGGTCTTCATAATGTAATTTATAATATTTAAGATTTCCATGAGGGAGTGCAAGTCAATTTAAAAAATGCTAACTGTCCCGTTTAAAAAAAACCTAGATTTTGAATTTCTGGCCTCAAACAGTCTCTCGTTCTTTGTGACCTGAAAGCAATTAAAAAAAATACATCTCTCCCCCCACCACCTTCCCCAATATAAATGCACTTTATAAAAAGCAGACCATCTAGATGCATGTGTGCATTTGTCTACAAAATGGTATACGCTTCTTTATCTATACCGGCAATACAAAAATTCTCTTTTACGTTTTCATGTTGCTACTTCTAGTTAGCTAGAGTACATACGAAAACCTGAAAGTGCGATTTGGCAGAAAAGCTTTATCAAAATAGGCAACACACGATAAAACTTTTTAACACGTTGCAACATCATATATCCCCTACCTACTCTACACACTCTCCCGCCCCCTCTTGTATATATTAGAAAGGCAGAAAGAAAATGAAAAGCATTTTCTAGCCCCAAACAAGGACACCCCCCCTTTATGCCACAATATTGTATGCATGCCACCTATACTGCACACGCAAAAACACAGAACATTTTTGTTTCAAATTAATACACGCCTATCAATCGATATCCAGACATCGAAAGATCCACAGCATCTACCCGCGAAGTACAGTGATCCCTAAATCTGGGTTTTGAGCATACAACTATTTAATGGCGTCCTGGAAGAGCACCCAAAAACCTGACATTCAAATTGCATGCATTAGGCATTTTAATTCATAAACCAGAACATGTCTCTCAACTTCCATTTGGCTGACTCAATCACGCTTCTCCTCTCACATTTCTACTCCAGTACAGCTCAGACCTCAGGTTACTGGCCCTTGGTGTGAGGACACTGGGAATCCTTCCTCGGCAGCTAAGGACATCTCGTGCAGTCTGGAAAGTGAAAGACCGAGAAGATGTCTGTGGGCCATGGGAACATGACCAGGGGCATGAAGAGCAATGGGAAGGGAGAAGCAGTCCAATTAAGAGACAGGGATTAGCACTTGCAAGACGATGGCCAGCTTCAAGCCCTATGCAAATCACAGCTTGCTCCCCCAGCTTGCCCTGAGCAAAGATTGCTGTCTTACCCATCACACTGCCTCCTTAGAGCAACAAGGACACGGATGCAAATGCTAAGGTTCAGGAAATCAGAGGGATTCCCTTCTCAGAGCTGCAGAAACGCTGCAACAGCAACACATAGAGTTTCAACTCAACCGGGTCTGCTCAAGTCTGTGCAAAGCACCAGGGATTCGGCTCTATAGGAGCAGCAATGCTTAGCAACACCTTTATGTTCTGTTCGTCATTTCAGAATCTTAAATGAACACGGATGCATAATTTATAGGGAGAAGAAAATGACTTCCTCTGGAAAGAGCCCCTAATGGAGATGCAGAATCCTACAGCCGCCTGTAGCCTCTGCTGGAGAACTGATTCTTATGCTCTACATATTGCAGGAGTATTTTATGGGGAAACAGGAGAAACGAGAGAGGGAAAATAAAGAGGTAGAAAAAGAAGAATATCAACCCTGCACTATTCTGCATTTCTCCAGCAGTACAATATTGCTTGGTTGTTTTTAGGTTGTTTTTTTTTTTTTTTTTTAACTGCATATAATGTTTTATAAGGATACCAACTGGCATGTTATACTGGGCAGGGTATGGGCAAAGATGTACATATACCCTGTTTTAGGTGTGAGACTGCAGTACTCTGCACATTATTTATTTCAGCCCTGTTCCATCCGCGGAGACATGCTAGACGTCAGCGATTCAGATAAAAGCTAAGGATGCGGCAGGCTTGTGTCGAATTTTGCCAGTCTTGGGTTAGCATGTAGCACAGAGGTACTGCTGATGTCCCTTGGGAGCCTTTGTTAAAATTTCACCATCCGATTCAAGGAAAAGGAAAAGACAGTGTCCCTGGCTCTCATGAGCATACACTCATGTATTTTTAGCCTAGAAGTCAGGAAAATACTTACAGAGTGGCTGTTGCTTTCTGAAAAATCTGCTTTCTGAAATTGGGTCCCCCAAAATTACTAATTGCTTTGAAAAAGCTTTGCTGCTGCTGTCTTTATTACTATTAGTTGGTTTTTGGAATAGATCAAAAGGCAGCATTTTTTTGACAAGAATAATTTCCTGGGGCAGGCTATATTCCTGGAAAATACTTTAATTCCCCTCTTATTTCCAGTTGGCCAAACTGAACACCATGCTTGATTATTCGTCCATTAATTATATATTTTTTTCAAGGTGTGGCAATACATTTTTATTTTCTGTTTAATTGAAAATAGAAGGTTCAAATCTCAAATACTTTCAAACATGCCTTCAAGTCTACAAAGAGATTTAACGGGGACGTTATTGCCCGTGGAAATATCATACCACAGTCTTGTCCAGGATGGAGAACTGCAAAAAAAGAGCAGTGACCTAAACTTAATATCATCGTTACATCACGTGAAGAACGTTAGCTTCAGTGGAAATCAATGTTCTTTGGATGCAAAGGTTAATTTTGGTTGTATACGACTGAGTCGATTTTCCTTTGCTACTCAATGCATTTATAAGGCCCTGAGGCAAGGTCCCAAGTCTTTGGGCTCATGCTTGGCTCCTAGACCTTCTGCTTCTGGCCTTTGAGACCGTCACCTATAGCTAAAGCTCAAATATGTGCTCCTACTCATGAGCTATAGAGGAAGAGGCCTAGAGAGCTTCCCATTTCTGAAACAGGAATGGACAGAGCTAGGGAGAGGGGTGCTTTTGCAAGCACGAGATGGAAGACCTTGGAGGGAGGTCTGGGCTGGCTGGGGAGAAGTATCAGGTGAAGACAAGGGTGAGATGAGATGACCAGGCTGGTTGGGGAGTCGTAGTTGTTAGGGGCTGGAAGGGACCTTACAAGATCATCGGGTCCACCCCCCGGCACTTGGG
The DNA here is from genome assembly GCF_030867095.1 of Alligator mississippiensis. Classification (NCBI taxonomy): domain Eukaryota; kingdom Metazoa; phylum Chordata; order Crocodylia; family Alligatoridae; genus Alligator; species Alligator mississippiensis. The sequence continues at coordinate 4,199,552 of NC_081835.1, forward strand.
CAGGAAGGACCGCTGGGATCAGAGGACCTCCTGGAGCGAGGTGGGATGCTCTCTTTAATTCTGAACTTTGCTTAACAAAGCAAGTCTTGGTAAAAGAACTAAAGACTGGAGGTTGCTCGAGGGAGTGATTTCATCTTCCCCAGGGGGTGGACTGTCCCAGTCGCTTGCAAGCTGGTCAGGAAAAAAAAATTACTCTGTTAAAGTAATTAATGAATCAGCAGAGTCCGCATGGCATTTCTCTTTAGCACCTGGCTACAGGAGTTAGGACCTGCCACGTCCAAAGCCTGCTGACAGTCCACGAGGAGGGAGGATCACTTATTTGAGCAAGGCTGTAAATCCTCCCCGGCTCCGAGCAAAATACGCAGCCCTTGGGACACCTTGTGTCAACCTTTGTGTCTCTTTTCCTTCCCCGTAACCTTCCCGCTCCTCCTTGCAGTCAACAGGGAGACAAACCCAGCTCATCCGTGGCATCACCTTCAAACCAGCCACATAGGTATCATCGTCGTCCTTCTTTGAAGTCGGGCTGCCACCACTTCACTTCTAGCGCAGTGAAGCAATTACCCAAAACACGAACACGGGGGTTTTGTCCCTGACTGTATTTAGTGGTAACTCAGCCTTGATTTTCATGAATACAAAGAAACAACCTGTGAAACCGAACCTGGCTGTCTTACGCCTACTCCTATCTCACGTTGAAATAAATTAAAAAAAAAAAAACAACACAGGAAATCCCTATGGAAGAGACCAAAAGAAAAATCAATGCCTTCTTGCTGGTTGTGCGTCACGGACTTGGGTGAACAGCTTTCCAGAAAACCTTCATTCACAAATTCTCGGTTGTAACGTTTCTCTTGAGTTTGCTGTACTCCAGCGGGGGAGTCAGATGACTATTCATTCATCCGTATTTGGACAACCTCAACGAATTTAGGAAAACGCTCCTAAGCACCCGGTAGCTGTTTCACAAAGCTTAATGCAAAGGATGGTCCATTCAGAAATTTCTATCAGACCGGGGAGCGTCTGACATTTGTTTTTCCTTCACTTCCTATTTAAATTCCTTCAGTTAACCACCGAGAAAGCGAAAATGCCATCCTATGACCTAGCAACCCAATTACACACCACGAATAGCAAGCAACGTACATCTAAAATTAGATTTGTCAGCTTTTTGGGGCAGAAACCATGACTGTGCATCTGTTCTGTAATACGCTTAGCACCGTTTGCTTGGGAGAGTGCATAAATATCAACAACAAAAAATAATAAGGATAATTCTGGAATCGCTTTCCTCCCTTTTCGTACCCGATCTACAGCTGTCTGAAGCTTGAAAACGTTAGTATCGCACATAATAATTAGAGCACAATAATGCCTAATCACAATGTGAGGAGAAGTTCACAATCATAACATTTCTTCCTCTGCCAGTTCAAGTAGTGATCTGTAAAGACATCCACATCCATTTGTTCACCCCCAACAACTCAGGAATTAAAGCAGCGTTGTCAATCAATGCACACCCTAAGTACTTATTTAAAAAGTTTAGACAAGGAAGCATCTTTGCGGCTTTTGAAAATGCCAACAGAAACAATTTAACATTTTCAACAAGGCTCCATCGACGTGTCGAAAACCCAAGCACAGCTTAATTTGCTTGTGAACGAGAAATTGAAGCTGACTACAAACTTAAGTGGAATTAAATCAGTCTGTGTGCAGCGGCCCAAACTCAGTACAAAGCAAACAAAATCAAATGAAATAAAAGACGTTGTAAATAAAAGATACAACTGGATTAATATGAAAAATCGAACCAGATTATTAAATATGAAAGGCTTCAAATGCTCGAAAGCACTGTTTCTAAATAAAGGGGTATAAACAAAAAATGAAAACAAAAACATAGTACCTAAAAGGGAGAGATGGGAGAAGATGCACTTCCATGTGGGGAAAATGCAAGCCAGAAGATAATCCAAACACAAAATCCAACAGGAATGAGGGATCTGGAAAGCAAGAAAGCTGAAGTTAATTTCATGGTGGGTTAGGTCTACTCTGCGCTCAAAGGTGGGACTACAGGGAGCAGATAGGTGATGAGCTAAGACCACGGGGAAGATGCGACGGCACGGACTTCAGTTTGAGCTCCGGTTGAGTAGCTGGGTACCGCAAGCATTGCTAGCCCAGCTCAGGTCTGCTCGCCTCCAGCACTATCACACCCCCAACTGCAACACAGTCAGACCCTCCAAGTAAGAAACGGGAAGGCTAAGCGCTAAATACATCAGACGTGGACAGCTTGATCATCACGGAGCTTCACCAGCTTATACGACCCCCCAAAACCTTTCACTGAGGCTGGTTAAGCAAGGTCTACAGTTACTATTTCGTTTGCCCTCCCTTTCTCCCCAGGAAGAGACTCAGGCTTGGCACTGGGAAGGGCATTTGATCTCCGGGAACCACCAAGCAAAGACGTGAGCAGCTTCGTCTTCCTGCAGCCCTGAATGTCCCGACTCCTCAAGGCAGGCCAGGTTCTTCGAGTTGATGTGATATCTTTTATTAGATCCACTGAGTCGTTGGAAAAAAGTTCTCAGCAAGTTTTCGGGCGCAATCACCTGAAAGCTGGCTGAGAATTTTTTTTCCCCAATGACTCAGTTGGTCTAATAAAAGAGATGCCTGCCTATGTCGGGCATATCTGGAAGGTCTGGAACGGGCTCCCAAGGGAGGTGGTGCTCTCCCCTACCCTGGGGGTCTTCAAGAGGAGGTTGGATATGCATCTAGCTGGGGTCATCTAGACCCAGCACTCTTTCCTGCCTATGCAGGGGGTCGGACTCGATGATCTATTGAGGTCCCTTCCGACCCTAACATCTATGAATCTATGAATGTCTTTAGACCAACACGGCTACAACCGAAAACCCAGCGACTCCTGAAGCAAAGGCTAATTCTGCAGTAGTACTGGGCACGGAGGAGCTCCTATCTGCAGAGGACGCTTCCCCATGCACAGAGCTGTGCTTTGCCAATAAGGGCTTTCCTCTTCCACAGCAAAGCCTCTGCTGTGCATGAGCACAAATAGCATTTGGGGGAAGAAATCTGGAGCTAAGCCACTGCGTTAAGCAAAGACGATGGAGAATCAAAATGTAATTATTAGCCTAATTGTTTTCTGAGACGTGGCTCTTCTCGCCGGCTCTCTAGAAGAACCAAAGATGAGTGACCCTTCATTTCCCTCAAAGTGCCTGTGTTCATCTAATCCAACACGAGTGCTCCTGCCTGATTAGCACAGGACGAATTGATTCCTGGGAGTGGAGGCTGCTCACTTCCCAGATTACGCTTGGCTGTGGATTTCTCCACTGAGATGACGGATCTGGCTGCCGTCTGCAGGAATCACCTAAGTGCAACTGCACATTGATTAGCAATTGCCTTGAGGAAACGATGAGTATCCAGGCAACCGAGACGAGACCGCGGCTAGAGCATCTGGAATGGGAAGCAAAGCACAGCTCGGTTTTGCAGGAAAGCAAGGGACAAGATCTCTGAGAAATGCATCTAGGATGGATCCAAATCAACCCTCCTTTATATTTCACATTTTGAGCCAACAACCGAGGCGGTTCAAAATGGGAATGCAGAGAAATCAGTGTGGGTGTTTTGCTGCAAATCTACCCTAACATTATCCTAGCTACATGTTCATTTATGGCTGAAATACTTGAAATTCATCTTAACGTTTTGTACCCACTGGCCAAACCGGATGGGGTTATTATATGGATGGAATGAATTTGGGGAGGCAGACACCGAACTGGATAATCTCAGCCATCATCAATAACGTCAAGAGTTCGGTATCATGCAGGTCTACCACAATCAACGCCGGTAGAGGAAATGAGAGTTCAGCAGAAAATCATCTGCAGCACTCAAAATCTGTCTTGAGGCCCCTAATTTATCCTGTGTTTCGGGAGATCATTAGACATTTCCCCAGCCGCTTGGCTATTGTTAGATCTGTACACAGCTGCATGCAACAGCATAATGTACATGAAAGTCCACCTGAAACCATAACCAAATAAAGCCATTTATGGGTTAAGGCAGCCTTTATCGTCTGCTGTTCGCTTTAACATAACGGCCTGTGATCTTAACATGTAAACAGCAATTTCTCGACACCCACAGGGTGTTAGGTGATTACATGAATTCAGTCTCCTTCTTGTAGTCGGAGACTATTCACACTCCCATAAAAGTGGAGTGTCTATTATAAATGCACAGACACATCCACATCACAACCTCACAATCTATACATTGCACATACGTGTGCACACACACATATATAACAGTACACTGTGTTACTGTCCTCTGGGCTCTTTTTAATTAGTCCACATCCTCTTTGAAGCGTGGTCTCAACAATATTGAGCAGAACACAAGAATCACTTCTCACGGCTTCGGTCGGGCAAACCTGCTATAGGTTTTTGGCCACAATATTATGCTCTGGGTTCATAATCAGCTTATGATCCGCTATAACCCAAGTCCTTTTCTGCAGTACTGCAACCTAGTCAACCATTCTGCACTTTTTACATGGGAATCGAATGCTCCTTATTTTATGCCTGCCCTGATTGGATTTTATCTTATTTATCCTACAACATTTTCTCAACGTAGCAAGGTTATTTCAAATCCTAATCTTGCCCCCTCAAGTGCTTTACCCACCCACCGTGGTGTCTTCTGCAGACCTCTGTACTCAAGTCCATCTCCCAACCTAACCTTGATGAGGTTGGACCATAGCACAGTAGTACAGGGCTTTTTAAACATATGCACCTACCTAATAGCAACTTAATCTACATCTAATTTCCTTATTTTATGAGCATGCTATGGAAAACAGTGTCACCAGCTTTACTAAAGGTAAGGTAAATCACATCTTGTGCTCTTCTCCTATCCACGAGGCCCGGCATCATGTCACTGAAGGAAATAGGGCTGATTAGGCACGACTGGCTCTTGACAAATCCATGTTTTCTGTTCCTTTCCCCATTGTTATCCTCTACGTGTTGCAAACTTATTGTTTGATTATACACGCCAGAATTTTTCCAGGTACCAAAATCAAACTGGCTAGTTTATAATTTTCTCCATCCTTTAAATGGGCACTGCACTGCCCTCTTACAATCTTCTGGGACCTAACCTGACCTCCACCGGTTCTCAAACACAATAACCAATGGCTCCGCAATTATTTCAGCCCATGCCTTGTGTACTATAGGATGAATTTTGTCAGGCCCTGCCAATGTGAAAACCGCTCCCTTCTCAAAAGAGCTCCTAACTTGCTCTTTCCCTACTAGACACTGAATAACTACTCCCTCTCCTTGCTGCTAATTGCTTATCACCTGCTCGTTGATCTCTCTTGTCAAAGCAGAAGTAATAAAGGCATTTAACACATCCTTTTCCATATTGCCCATTATTACCTTCCCTACAACACGAGTCACCAGGGGTATGAAAAGCTGCTAACTCCGTAACGCAAGGTAAATGTTCTACCCAATTGAGCTTGTGCTTCATTTCTTCACTCCCTCGCACCCCTAGCTGTGTTTACACCTCCCCAACACACACTCCCTTCCTTTTGTTAACCAAATGCACACAAAAAATCCCAACCCTAAAAGCGCAGAAGTGAAGGGGAAAACGAATCTTTCACCGCAGCGCAGACGGTAATAAATGGAGGGTTGACATGATACACGGTAACGGCTCTAAAGGAGCCATTATGATTTATTGAGTCAATCTGCAGCACGGAGACGTTAATAAGCGGATCTTATCTTATTAAGCGGAACATGTTGTTCCACTACATGTGCATCGACAGCATCTGCCACCGCCAGTCTTCTGATCTTTCTGTTCACATTTGGCATACTGTGGACATCGCATTCATTTCAGAGCTGTCCAAAGGTGGCGGGAACCACAGAAGACAACAAAGAAGTTGGAACAGCATAAAAAACAATACAAAAACCCCAGCCTTTCCATAAAAACAGATGAATGAGGAGGGCCAGGGCTGGGAAGCATATGCATAACTGAGCACATCAGAAATGTGAAGCTAAAAGCTGCTTCTTTGAATTCAAGTATATATTTCTGAACACACCATGGGTTCTTGGCTCATATCCTAGCCAGCCTGTTAAGGTACCCGATTGTAGGCATTCATTACCGTAATCAGAGTTGCCGGCTACCTAGTTTTATATACATTGGCAGTCTTAAGAAGTTACCTCTTGACTTTTTAGCCGTGCAACTCATGCAGATGACATCATTACTTTTCTTGGCAAACACACAGCACTTGTCATGAGAATGAAAGATGATGCCGGGACAATATAACTCCATAATGTAATAAGCCTTCACATGTTATAATGCACAGCACTTTTTCATTTGAAGATCACTAAGTGCTTTGCAAGCACCTGTTAATGAAGCCTCACGACACCTCTGTGACACACGGGGATCACCATTCATAATTCAGGTGTTCGCCGCATCGTAGCAACCGAGTTTATCTTCCTTCGTGTCTGTGCCCCTAGTGTAAGACGGTGACAATCCTAAATGGGCACAGGAATAATGATGCGAAATACCAGTGCTCTCTCCCCTGCATTTGCACCAGACGATAAGTGTGTGCATGGCGTGATATCTTTTGAATTTTTAATGGTAATAGCCTTAAGTGTTACCATACTATTTTGCAAGCTTGTTGGGGAGGGAAGGGGAAGAGCAATTATCTGCCTAGTCCCAGGCCACCCAGATAGCTCTAGGAGAAATGGGAATAGACTCCAGAAGTTGTAACTCAACATCCTGTTTGAGCCATTTCAGGGTCTTCCCTCACAGTCTAGCTGGTACTTGTTAGGACCACAACCTTTGCTATGCAAAAGCAATTGCTAAATAGTCAGCTCAATGAATTCCATGACATTACTACGAGTTTAAAGCACTGCGGGATGAGCCAGTAAGTGCTGGGAATTAGAGCACTCCTAGTTCCCCAGCTACCACCTGGCCTCATAAAAAAACAAGGCCATGCATAAGGGTGCAGAATGTGGAAATTATGACCATTTGGCTTGAACACAAGGAATCAACTCTCTTGGCACTTACACAACCCCAAATCTCTCTCTCTGTAAGCTCCTCTGACTTCAGTGCAAGACCTGCAGTATTTGGCGTTTTACCTTAAAGCCCCTGCTCTTGGAGTCATGAGATTGCATGAGAATCCCAGTTTTCTTCTTCTTTTTTTTTTTTTAAACTACATTTATAGACTTTATGGTTAAAAAAAAATAGTAACTGTAAACATGAAGGCAAACTAAAAGATCCCAACAATTGATTCTATTTCCCTGCAAATCTAATGGGGTTTTTAGGGTCCTGACTCATGATTTTGGAATATGTTAGGCTGGCCACACGTTGACGGGATTCAAAACGTGGTGGCTCTCTTGCCTGCCCAATGAGCAATATGGATAAAACTACTGGCACTGTACAGGAACAGACTGCGATTAGGCCTCCAATGTCAAAGAAGCGGGCTACATAGTGCTGTATATTCAGACAGCATGTGCTTGCAGCAGCTTGTGCTCGCTGCCCTTCAGTGTTAGGAAAGCAAACGGGCAAACACTTTTCCAGTGACCCTGGGGGCACTTGCCACTCTTTCCCCACTCGGATCTGCCCTGAATTTATGTTTTTTTTCTCCGTCCTTCAAGCAGACCACCCTGCAAAACTCCCCTTCCTCAGATCAGCCTCACAGCCGGGCTTCAAACACTTCTACGCTTGCTTCCTCACTAAGTTCAGGTCAAGTGAGCTTTTAAAATGATGCCCGCTTTTGCAAAGCTTCGCCGCTTCTTTTGGCCGTGCACTTCCGAACAACCTTCAAAGCGCCGCCTTAGCACAGGGCAATGAGGACGGCTGTGGCTTCTCACCATTTTTCTGAAATAAAGGCCTTGGAGATGTCACAGAGCTCCCCGGGAAGAGTGGAAATGCCAGTGCTATCTGGTAGCCTCTACTTCATTGTATGCTTTGATAAAAACCTTGAAAGCAAACAACTCGTGTACTAATGCTACTGCCGCCTACCATAGAAATACATGGATCTCTTAACCATGGGACTATTGTTTAACTGATTTCAAATGCCTCTGTCCTGGTTTGCCTGTTCCCAAAAGCCATCCAACCCTGCCCAGGGAGGAAGGTTAACTAATCAAACCCCACATGAACAGCACAGGTGTGATATAAGCTGAACTTCCCATTAAAGAAATCTCCCTGGTGGAGCGAGCAATAAATGAACAGGCCTTCTTGCACGTTACCATCAAATGTTAATATGCCTTGATGCATACGTATACATCCATATTATCATCATGAATGTCTTTATTGTTTTCTTCTGCTAGGCACCCTCCTGCCACTCCTCGCCTTTCAAGGTTGTCTGGCTAGATGATAGGCCCTTTCATGCAGCAACCTTATCTTCACACCTGTCTGCAAAGCACCTTGTGCAAAACCTGAGGAATTATAATAGAAGATGGCATGAAGCATCAAAATGAAGTGGATACTGGCCTCTCTCCGAGATCTGCAAGAGGCTCCTTTGAGTCGAGGTCTGGGGAAGCACTTTACAGTGCGACGGTAGTGGCAGGGTTAGAAGAACGCAGCAGAACCCGAATCATTTGCATCCACGCAGTTTGCAACCGGCAATGGGTTGCCAAATGAAGGAGTCTCTTGGCTGTTTTGCAGCAGCTTTTCCTTCAAAGGGCACTGCTTCTCTGACCAGCTGGAGCACAGCAGTGGTCTTAAGACAGCTACAAACTGGGGCTCTGCGCACACTTTTTGCAAACCCTCATCTTTGTAGGGGAACCTAACCCTGAAAAGTACCCAGGCTTTACTGGGCTACCTTCAGTAACAGAAAAATAGCCCAGACATGGATGATGGAAGGGGTTCATTTATGGCCTCTACTTCAAGAGAGACTCCTGTGGTCACTGCATCCCATTTAAATTACGTGGCTTAACCAAGGTCAATGCTGATTAAATCAATCCACATGTAAAAAATCAAATCAACAAGAAAAAAAACCAAAACACGTAAACCCATGAAAGAAATCTCCTTGGTGGAGCAAGTGATAAATGAACAGGCCTTCTTGCACATTACAATGAAATGTTAATATGCCTTGATGCATATGTATACATCCATATTATCATCACGAATGTCTTTATTGTCATCGATTTCCCTTTAGATAGCTCCATCGTTGAATGGCCAGAAGTGCTGACCAGCGCCAAATCCAGCGAATACCCCTAGGAGATGAAGCTGCTCAACATTTCTGAAAAGCAGGCCCCAAAGTTTGGCATGCCTCAAAATCCGGTATCACTCAGTGTAGCAAGAAAAGGCCTAAATGAACAGGAAGATTTTCTGAAACTTGGAAAAAAAAACCCCCTATGAAATCTGAGTTACTTAATCCATTGCACATATAAACATATGATCTGCGAAATGGCCATGTTTAACGTGCCCCAGCTGGGTACACCGATCTCCAAAAAACAAATTCCCGGCATGTCTCAAGAGCCATCTTAGAGACAGCTTCTCATTTTGCCTTTCCAAGTGGAAAGGTCAACAGAACAAATAGGTTTGGGATGTAATTGGGAAGCAGTTGAGCTGATCTATTTTCAGTGCCATGACAAAGAAAACTAATTTAGTGTTATAATTAGAAACAGGGAAGGGGAAAAAAAAAAAAGCTCATTTTTCAGTAGTTCTTCTGCTGGAGTATTAGCTGTGGTGCTGGTTGAGCTAATCAACTCACAGCACTGGAGAAGTGAACCCCCCCGTAAATTTTGTATCGTCACACACGGCTAAACCGATACAGGCTGAACAACGTAGCTTCCCGTGTGTGAGAACTCGATGCTTCGAGGTGACCCTCACCAAGGAGCTTAGAAAAACTGGCTTGGTAAGAAAGAAAAATAAATGCATGGGATTTATTTTACCAGCAATCCCAAATTAGTTCACGTGCACAGACCTCTAAATCAGTTGATATCAGCCGTTTAAGTGTAGCTTGGATTTTTTATATGCTTCCTATTACTCTTTCAAAGGCCGAAAAATAAACGTTTCTTCATACTCTTCCTCACTTAATGACAGCATCCATTTGACACCCGCAAGATAGGAACTTAAAGAACGTAAGTTAAATTCTTTAAAGAACTAAAGACATTTTAATTGTTAATTTGCAACTAAAGAATTTTTTTTTTTTTTGCAAAAATCTTGTTGCTCTAATAAAAGAGATCATCTCTATTACGAGTCCCGATTGCCTTTTCAAGATAGGGACATATTTTGATGGGGGTTGGATTTATTTATTTTGGCTGCCTTTATTTTAGCATCTCTGCCTGTGCATTGCCTCTCTCAATGTTGTAAGCAAAGGAAGAGCGCGGCTCTAGAAACCACGGGCCGGATCCTCAGTCCCCCAAAGGCCTTTTTGTGCATCCGTACCAGCAGACATGAGCTCTGGAAGAAGGGAAATGTTACCTAGGCCTTTTTCAAGATCTCTTTGGCATTGCGAGGGGCATGCAAAGAGGCTACAATACATAGGAGAACCCAACCCAGCATTTCATAGAGTTTCTTTGCTGCTGGAAAGCGCCAGTTGTTATTTGCATTTAATTCTCCACCTACAATGAGGGAGTTCAAGTCAGCCCAAGACCATGAAACCCACCCAGCATTGCATACCCATTCGTCTGAACAGGAAACCCCCTTCAAAAGCAAAGGCCGACGTGTTTCTGGTGAAAAACTTGAAAAGGAGAGTTAAGGAAAGCCGCACGCAAATGAGACGGGCGGAGGAAGAACCCAAAAAAGTTTGGGAAGCTGCATCACCTTATGAAGGTGTCTCTTCATAAGGATAAAAGGTCTGTTCTTGACTTACGGTAGCTAACTCCAGGTAAAATCCTAGCAAAGATCAGGCAGCTTGCAGTCGCTAATTAAACACCTCATTCAGCGCGGGTTTTGGAACCAGGTCCCCGCTGGGCCATACCTTCATATGTTCCCACTTCAAGAAGGGTCCCGCTCTGCTCAAGCTCCAGAAACTCCTGCACAGTCAGGAAGTTATAGTCCACACCAGGCACTTCTCCTTCTCTTGGAGGGCGGGTTGTGCCTAAAGGGAGAAAACCAAAAGTTAGTGCTGTGGTTGTACCATCAGGAATGAAACAGGAGCCTGAGATCTCTTTTAGGGCAATGAAGGCACCAGGACATTAATTCTGCCATAGGTGCTAGGCAGAAAGAAACCCACGGGGTCCGTTCAGACTCTAGACCTGCAGCCCAATGGAAATACGAAAGGAAAGGTACAGCGCCGTATGCCCAAAACCTTGGGATTGCCCCACTGTTTTACCTTCCTCTGTCTGGGCTATGCCAGATGAGCCTGTTTGAAGAAATCTCTTCTATCACAAGCAAAGAGACATCTGCCGGCATTTGGTGCTCGGGAAGGCATCAACAATTATCTGACTGTTGCCAGCGTAGGATCTTATTTTACTTCCTCTCATGTGAAGTGACAGGAAAAAAAAACCCCAACCCACATCTGAATGCTACACAAAATATATCCCTAGATAAAGCACCTTTTTTTTTTTCTTCAGCTCCTATTATCTGGAGCAGTTTCCATGTATCTCTGCAACTCATCAGTTCCTTTCACATTTCAGCTGAATATCCCCTTTCTCCCTTGCCTGTAGCTCTTATTTTATCTTTATTATTGCTAATATTTTTCACTGAGTACTGGAAAGGTTATGAAATGCAAACTAAAGCACATACAGATGCACAGACCACACACTGTAACGTGGATATAACATATAAACAACTGGTAAGATGAATTTGCCTGAACTTTCATTCATCCCATTCAAGAAACACGCCTCATTTTAAACAGTCATCTCTGAATCCCACATGCTTTCTAAAAACCAGGGCTTGGTTCGTGTTGTTTTTTAAACCCACAACAGAGTAAGATTACCAATTTAAACACTCAAGAAGTGTTTGAAAACACAAGCCGGTGAAGCTTCTCAAGGCGAACACCCCTCCTCTTCATTGCATGGCTCCTGCTACCCCTCTCCCCTTGAGCCCACAGTGCTGTGGGATTCCTGCCACCTTGGACCATGGTGCTGGCTGCTACTGGGCACGTCTACACGTGCGCTTTAATGTGCATTAGCCTATTTTACTGCACATTAAGGCGTCATGTAAAAAATCGTGCTAATACGCTAATGCGCAGTAAAAATAGGCTACTGCACAGTGGGTGCCACTAAAAAAGCACGTGCTTTTCCTACTGCGCATTAGGACAGCCTAATGCACACTTATTTAGTACCTTACATTAGAGATACTACATTTAATGCACAGTAGCAAAACTGCATTAATGAATGTGTAGATGCGCCCGCTGTCACTGGCACTACACTTAAATGTGCCAGTGGTCATGCCCTCCTCACTCAGTCATGCCTCTATGACCTTCAGATTAGATTAAATGATTGCAATGCTTTCTCTGAGGGGCTACCCTTGAAAACACACTGAAAACTTATTATAACATAACAGACAATGAGGGTTGGGAGGGACCTCAGGGGGTCACATCTAGTCCAACCCCCTGCTCCAAGCAGGACCAGCCCCAACTACATCATCCCCAACTACATCATCCTTCACCCTTGGAGGTATTTAGGACCCGGCTAGACCTCTGTACAAGGACAGAGAGTCCACCACCAACCTGGGTAACCTGCTCCTGTGCTTCTCCACCCTCCTAGTGAGAAAATTCTTCCTAATATCCAACTAAACTTCCCTTGATGCAATGTGAGCCCATTGCTCCTTGTCCTGTCATCTGCCCCCACTGAGAACAGTCCAGCTCCATCCTCTTTGCACCCACCCTTCAAGGATTTGACGGCTGCTGTCAAATCCCCCCTCAGTCTTCTCCTCTGCAGACTAAATCAGCCCACTTCCCTCAGCCTCTCCTCCCAAGTCATGTTGTCCAACCCCCAAACCATTTTCATTGCTCTCCACTGGACTCTTTCCAATTTGTCCACATCCTTTCTGTAGTGGGGGGCCCAAAACTGGACTAACGTCAACTAGCACAGCCCATTTCTTCACTACAATTGATCCATATAGATTCTCCATGAACCACACTGGATCCCTTTTTGCTGCTGAACAGTGCAAGCATTCATAGCTTCAATCTTCGCTCTAGATACTTGGGTCTGGTTATCATCGCCGAGAGGCTGGGCGTCTCCTTAAAGGCTGAAAGCAGCAGGGACACCGCTCTCTGGCACGATCACGAGAGGAGTAGGATCAGGCCCCTCATACAGTTGCTTTATCATCCCCTAAATCCCATGTGTCCCATTTGATTGCCCATCAGAGCATGACTCAAGTTAGTCCTTTCAAGACCCTTCTTCCCTTTGCTGAGGTAGCTCGTTCCACTGTTTTTTTAAAATCATTGAGTGCGGTTTAATTGATATCTATCGATTTCTGTTCAATCGTGTTCGTCTCTGTAAGTGGCCCCCGGAGGCCAGGGAATTCGGTAAACGTGAAAAGGGATAGACTGGCGGCTTCGCAGATACCACGACAAATGCAGCTTCAGGAGGAAGGGCAGCGTGGCATGCTTGGAGGTATGTGCACAAGCTGGCCAGGCAGCTGGATCAGGGACAGCTTTAAAGGTATAGAAAACTACACGTGACATTTAACCAGGTATGACTTGTCAGTAGGACGTTTCCTTCTGGAAGGCACCTGTACCTCGGCAAGTGCAACCTCTTTTATCCTCTATACTAGACTGAATTACACGACTGAACTTATACAGGGGTTTGGCTCTTAAAAAACTGCAGAGAAGATCTCAGCTTTGAGGCAAAGCTGCTAGCGAATAAATTTAGCCACTATACTGGCAACCTGGCACAAGTTTTTGCATGTGATGGGGAAAGAGAGATGGGGTTTTACTCCATCCCCTTGACAGAGAGCTCCAGAAATCACTCTGGAGAAAGCCACTCTCCTTATGTTGCCCGTTGATGATCTGCATTGGGGCGTGCCCATTTTCATTGCCCGTCTGAAGGTCCTTACCCAGAAAAAAAATGGTCACGAGCAATTTCATTCATGTTAGTCACCATCACACCTCTCCCCTACTCATGGTTTGCCTTTATCACGATGCAAATTCTCTGTTCCTAGACTAGACCCTGGATCCGTCAGGGCGTGGGAAGGTGAGGACAAGGGTGAGGGTGTTTAAGGCCTGAATTCTCAGAAATTATTTAGATGCTTAATTTCTCTCTAGGTTTCATAGTTTCATCGATATTAATGATATTATTCATAGGATGAAATGATATTCATCATACTTAAATTATATTTATCATACTTTTGATTGATCGTAGTCATCTTTTGCGGACTTCTTAGACATAATCTGCAGACCCCGGTATTATAATGCTCTCCACTGACTTTCTTTGCTCCTGCAGACAGGATTCATTAACCTTTTCTCCTCTGCTTTCTCTTTTTTTTTTTTTTGCAACACTGAAAATGCACCTAAAGTTTTATTATCCCAGCTTGTCATTTTTTTACTGAACAATTCTATCTTTGGTACAATTCCTCCGTTCATTTTGATAGGGGCGTGTGCTTCATCTCGGTGTTTTTAATTTCCTGAAAATGTTCAAGCTGGAGAAATCACAGATGTGCTGGCTGCGAGCGCGGCGGTCTCCAGCACACATGGAAAGCATTAGGCACGCCGAGCCTTCGTGGAAGACACAAACATTGCATCATCGAGATACCATTTGTCACCTCGCCTGGGTCTCCCGTAATGAACGGGGGAGAAATAAAACCACACGTGTTGTGATATCTTATCTGGGGAAAGACTTAAAAAAAACCCCAAAAAACAAAACTGGGTTGCTATCTAGGCCCGAGATTGTTCTCAGATGCGGCTCTCCTGCCAAGCAATGTGAGCAAGTGTTACTGAATGAGATTCAGAAAGGCAGGGGAAAGCAGAACTCCGCCTCTGCCTTTCTTGCAGCAGAATGACAGGCTGTCGGCTGGACACACGCCTGGCAGATGGCATTTCAAAGAGTTTTCATGAACCATCTGGGATGTGTACAATGATTACAAACCACACTTACAACAAAGCCAGAAGGGTTTCTTCTTGACAGGAAAAAAAAAAAAAAAATAAGGAGAGGCACAGCAAACTTTCCTCCGTTTCTCAGTAACAGAGGCCCGCTAAACTTGATCAGCCTTCCTCGGCTCTTGCATGGTCTAGCACGACTAATTCAGAGCATGTGTGCTAAAGGCCATCCCGACACCTTCCCGGCCAGAGACTCGCCATTGTAACGCTCTGCTGATGAACTTGAAAGAGTCATTAAGTCTCTTGTTATTAATTATATGCCCGGCGTCAGATTTTTCTTTAGTTTGCATTTCATTGTCTGTAGAGTCGGATGGTCTTGGCTGAGCGAGGGGTTTCGGAAGATCCCTGTGCATTTCTTCTCCGCTACTGGCAAGTCCCAACACGGCTGATGGCAGGATGCACCCCACCCACGATAAGGCGTTCAACTTTAAAACAGGAGCTGTTCATATTTAAATATACTAACCTGCTTGAAGCTTCTTGCCATTAGGCACTCATTTAGCTAATGTGACCCATGCTCTCCCATGCAATTTGCTCAGACCTGCTAATGCTGGGTCGTGAAGGCATGGATGAAGAGGTTATCGACTTCTTGTGCTTGTTATATGCTCCGTAAACTTTTACTATATTTGGCTAAAGTATGCCATATTGTATAAAGGTACTTGGTGACTTTAAACACACAGTCCAACTGCGTGTGCTTCTTCGCAAAAGCATAAGGCAGGCAAACCGACAGCCCTTTAGGTGACCCCATCCCTTTTGGCACAGGAAAGTGAAGCATCTCAAAAGATCGGCAGCCAACTCAGACAGTTTTCAAAATCATGCATACACGCCAGCTGTACACTAGCTAGCTCAGGTGCTTTTAGAGCAGAGCATGGGCCCCAAACTTGCCGAGAAACTGGAGAAATACCCAGGCACTGAGCCTGTGCAGAGCCCTCTGGTGCTATGGTTCCCCCCCAAAATCGAGCTAGCTAGCTTGAAACTTGCTCAGGGTTGGCAACCCAACCGCAGCAGCATGCTCGTACCCTCAGCAAGAATACCACGATGAGGAGATACCAATGAGTCTTCCAAATCCGGTATCCTACCTGTCTGTTTTCAAGACAAATCAGTGCTGCCATTACATCGCCTAACAACCACGTTGACAATTATTCAATGTCAGCCTAAATGATTGTTCATATGAGATCCAGAGGCTGCTTTATCTCCTTATCATTCAACCAGGGCCTCATGTTAAGTTGTTAATAGCCACCGATGCCCTGCTGCTAAATTAATCAGAATCTTGCTTATTGTAATCTAAGAATAAGACTTCAAAGAGCCCGTAGTTATTCACTTCAATTACGTTCTCGTTAGAAGAAAACAATTCTCATGCATTGTAACACAATGACTGCATTTAATCAGTCTTCTGCAAGTCATTCTGAAGTGGATTTTCAGAGGTACCGAGCACCGGCACGTCGCACCTCCCATGAACTGAGCTATTATTTTCATAATTGTCTCACCCACTTGGGTTGTGTTGGTTGCTGTTTAGGTCTATCAGATAGACTAAAGGTGAACCACTGATGTACCCCGTAAGTGATTTGCTTGAAAACATATTTATTCCCGCTGCCATTGGGGATCTAACTATGGACTTTTCTATTCTCCTTAAGAGCACAGTTGCTATAAAATATTTGCTCCACATTCATCTAAAGGGCTAAATGCCCCAGGTTGAAGAGGCGATAGCAAAACCCTTTGTATGCACAAGGCATGAGCAGTAGCATCATATAACAAAGATTCAAAGCTTGGTTTTACGACTGGGATTTTACCAGACATCTTCTTGGCAGCAGTGACACTGTCCTAGTCTATATTCTGGGGGCATCCCAGAAGGGATTTTTTTTTTTTTTCTAAAGCAACTGCAGAAAGAGATTTCTGCCCCCCAGCCCTTTGGAAAATCAGGGGGAAAAAAAGAAAACACATGTTGTTTAAAGGTCACCGTCTTCTCTCATGTCATCAGATAATTTGGAAAGTCTGCTTTGCCTTTCCTGCATCTGTCATCTACATCACGATGATAAAGGGAAGGCAAGGCTAGCTCCACAGATCTGCTGATGGCAAGAAGAGAAGTGAACAGACAGAGACAACCTGTTCTCTCTCCAGAAAAGGCAACTCGATTACTGGCAAGGCTTGAATAAGAACTGATCATCTATGGCATATAATTAGAAATACGCTCTTCTCCCCAGAGTGCGCGGACGCATAATAAAAAGCAATCCCTCCATCACAAATTTGGGGCCCAGCACTTCTCAGTTCGTAGGTACCCCTCCAAACGAGCCCTATTGGTACTTTTCTTCACGAACCGCTGGAAGGGGTTGCATTCTGCACGCGCTCTTACGTTCATTCAAATGAGCATCTCTCATTCGCGCATCTGCGTTGTACAGCTGAACTTTGATAACTGACTCTGTAAAAATGACATCAAGGCGTCCATGCCCGTTACAGATCGAATTTGCTCAGCTTATACACCAATTTCCACGCCCCACCCTTCAAGCTCCTTCTTGAATTTCAAAGTGAAACACTACCCTTTCTTGCTTGTGCATGCTCAAGTGCCACGCTAATCACAACGAGATGCTTCACAGATGCATTTAAGATGCAAGCGATTTATTTAGCGGGGCGGCAGAGGAAGGATATTACCTGTCTTTAGAAATCCGTTCACGGTCCTGTTCATGGGGCGCACGCTGGAGCAAACTGCAGCTCATTCTCCTTAGCGGCGCAGGCAACGGGTGGACTGAAACCTGATGTGACACCACCAACGCAAACGCCGCAGCCGAATCAGATGGCACCAACGTTACACAACCACGTATCAGACCGCCGCGGTTCAACGCTGTGCGCTTGGATAGTTTTCTTCTGTCATAAAGAGATGCTAAGTAGGCTTTTCAAGAGTTCACATCACTGACCTGAGTCTGAATCTATTCGAATCGGTAGTAAAAACCTAACCAGGTCTAACAGAAGAGTTTGGTCAAGACCTCTTGACAAAACCCCTCTCTGCCTTATTTTGGCAATTGCTACCAGCTCTCCGCAGCCAGTCCCTGGTCCCTCAACAAAGGGGGCTGTCGTTCTTTCCGGTACGACGTGTCCGATCACATCACCCCCTCCTTTCCTCTCAAAGAAGTACTGACTTTTTAAATCCACCCTTGAGAAATGATTCAGCCGAACCACGCAGCAAGCGCTCGGCATTCTCCAACCCTCAAGGCAACAAGTTATTTTTGTCCCTTCTCATCCGTCGGAGGTGCTCACGTGATCGCCACTGCTGTAGCATCTGAAAGCTTCATGGTCTCTAACATATTTCACCTCTGGTGGCATCTGTATCCTCATTTACAGATGGGGAGTGATAAAAGAAAACCACTGCGGGCCAAGCCCTCACCTTGGAGGATTTGTCCAAAGCCACATGCAAGTTCAATAGGAGTCAAAGCCACATTGCCAGGACAGAGGCTTTAACCACATGTTAAATACATGTTCCACGCGTTGCAGGCATCACTGCATGAGTTGCATGGAGTTTGGTTTCCTGATGTCGTGACACAAAGGGCTCGCTGTGGACTGCAGGAAGGATTTAAAGAAATGGGCTGGTTTCTTGTGACTACACGAGGATAAGTGTACCAAAATAGCCGCACTTCCCCAATCCCAATAAGGTATTCTGCTCATGTAACAGTGTTAGATATGCCACACAACTCTTTGTTAGGTTATCATGTACTAGAAGCATAATCTCCCAAATTCTCAAATGTGATGGGTATCCAGGTTGTAGCCATATTGGTCTAGAGCAGAGCTTTCCAAACTGTGCGCCACGACACATTAGTGTGTCGGCGGCAGTGTGTAGGTGTGTCGCGCGAAATGCAGAAAATTTTGTGGAAGGGCACCACGGAGCTCCCTTACTCGCGTCTGCTTCCCTTGGCCCCTCCCCCGGAACTGAATTACTGTGTCGCGAAATGATGCATGTCTACAAAGTGTGTCACCAACATGAAAAGTTTGGAAAGCTCTGGTCTAGAGGAAAAGGCAATCAGTTAAGTTATTGTCTTGGGGTGTCTCCATCATATTTGGCAGTCAGGACTCGTAGTAGAAGATGATACCTTTTATTAGGCCAACAAGATTTTTGCAAAGTTTTTGCTGGAAAGCTGGCAATTAAAGACCTTTTTTTTGCAAAAATCTTGTTGGTCTAATACAAAGTATCATCTCTACTACGAGTCCTGATTGCCAAATGTGATGGGGACACCCCAAAACAATAACTTAACTTGGGAATAAGGAAACCACGACTACTGGTTTCCTAACTACTGATGATAAAGCATGGATGACAGGTTACAAAATGGGCTTTGTTCATCAACTTGACCAAAAGAATAATTTTATGAGTATATTTTTATATTTAATAGAAGTGTATATCTATCTATCTATCTAGGTAGATAGATAAAGATAAATATCTATATAGATATAAAAAGATCTCTCTCTCTCTCTCTCTCTATATATATATATAATGGATAAAGATTTCATAATGAGACCTCACTATAATGTTCTGTTAGTAAATCCATCTAAGTAGTGAGGGAAGACTGCCATTTTTTGTGTGCCCAAATTAGATAAACATGAATTAGCAAGGTGATTATCTCTGTATGCTGTTTTTACATATGCTTCACATGTACAATTTAAACAGTCACGATAGTTCAACAGTTACAACACACACAAATGCTCCGGAAATAACAGCAGTCTTTCCAGTGTGGTAATTTTTTTCTTTTAAATGGGCTCTGCATATATTTTGGAAGAGGGAGTTGTGTCTATACACCAGTGGCTTTCAATCTTTTTAGATTCAAGGCACCCCTGGATAGACTTGTGGCACGGGTCGGAAAATGCCAGCTCTTAGTTTTCACTCTTTTTTTTTTTTGACTACAGAAAAATATTAGAGCAATTCTTTGGTCACAAAGATCTCAGAAAGACCTCAACTGTGAATTGCTATATGAAATACTTCCCCTCTATCGGGCGCTGGTCAGACTGCAGTTGGAGTACTGCGTGCAATTCTGGGCACCGCACTTCAAGAGGGATGCGGATAACCTGGAGAGGGTCCAGAGAAGGGCCACTGCAGACCAAGCCCTACGAGGAGAGACTAGAGAAACTGGACCTTTTCAGCCTCCGCAAGAGAAGGTTGAGAGGCAACCTTGTAGCTGCCTATAAGTTCATCACGGGGGCACAGAAGGGAATTGGTGAGGATTTATTCATCAAGGCGCCCCTGGGGGTTACAAGAAACAATGGCCACAAGCTAGCAGAGAGCAGATTTAGACTGGACATAAGGAAGAACTTCTTCACAGTTCGAGTGGCCAAGGTCTGGAACGGGCTCCCAAGGGAGGTGGTGCTCTCCCCTACCCTGGGGGTCTTCAAGAGGAGGTTAGATGAGTATCTAGCTGGGGTCATCTAGACCCAGCACTCTTTCCTGCTTATGCAGGGGGTCGGACTCGATGATCTATTGAGGTCCCTTCCGACCCTAACATCTATGAATCTATGAATCTCTGGGTTTATTTTGAAAATTATGTTTGCAAATCTAATGGAGATAACACCCCATGGCACCCATGAGAGGATCTCAAGGTGCCCTGCTTTGAGAATTGCTGTTATAAGTACTCTAATCAGTGCTATTTTAATCAGATGCAAAGCACCAGTCATTAGACTCAAAGCAACCCTTGGAAAACAGCAGCTCTTAGTTTTCACTTGTTTTTCAACTATGGAAAAATAACAGAGCAATTTTTCTGTTGGAAAAAAACTCAGAAAGACCACAACAGGTCAGAATGTTTTTAATATTATGAATCCCTATCTGAAATCTCTGGGTTTAACTTGTAAATCATGATCACAGATCAAACATTGTGTGGTACCCAGCAGCACCCTTGAAAGGATCTTAAGCCATCCCAGGATGCCACGCACCCTGGATGAGAATCGTTTCACTAAAGGCATGACACAAGTAACAAATGAAACATTTTGCTGCATGGCTAATCTCAAACGTTAGTTGAGGCAAAAGAACAAGAGAAAAGATTGCCTCTTGCAAAAGTATATACCAAGTCAGGCACTTTCTGTTTGCTACCAGGTTGTCATGTGCTGAGCACAACATTTGGGGTTACAGTAGGTAATACTGGAACAGGAACATACTGTAGTAAAAACTGCACTTAGCCTCTAGGCTGCAAAAGGCTTTTGGTCTGGAGATGGGAGGGAAACGAGATCCCATACGTAACAAAAGGCTGCATACAGAAACCAGGAGAACTTAAGAGCAAAGACAGCAGAGCAAGCAATGCAAGTACAGGTCAGGTAAAGTGAGGTCACCAGCTTTCCAGGAGTACTTAAAGGAATGGTATATTATTTAAGAGCACTTTTCATCCTACATAAAACCCCAGAGGAATTGCTTCATTTACTGAAGGCTGCGAGATGGAAACGCACGGAACGAATACTTGAAGACCTGAGGTTATCTTATCTACAAATAAATACATGTTAATAAATCCTTTGGGCATCATATAGGGCTGCTCCAGCAAGTGGCCATCAAGACTGCACAATATGTGGATCCGTGCTGAGGCTCACTCCACCTCCCAGTGCAATCAGCTAGAGTATTCCAGCTGGGTCGGGTCTTCTGTCCTTACAAGTGGAACGGGTACACAAATCAATATAGACTTTAGCAAAAAAAAACCAAAACCCCACCCTTGCTCAGCCATACAGTGGGCAGAATGACCTGGAAGGAATATTTCTTCCCACCTCTAAAAGCTTCCTATAAACTGCTTTCTCCTTCTTAACTGACACTTAAAAAAAAAGAAGAAGTCCAAAACAGGACTAAAGGGGTGTGTTTATACATGCACTTTAATGCACAGTAGATTATTTTACTGAGCATTAAAGTATCACATAAAAAACTGTGACATTACATAATGTGCAGTAAAATAGTCTACAGTGCACTGAGTCGCGAAAAAGCATGCAAACGTGCTACTGCACATTGGCACAGTCTAATGGGCCTTAATTTAGTACCTCACTTTGGAGATACTAAATTTAATGCACATTAGAAAAGGCGCATTAATGCACGTGTAGACACGCCCAAGCTTGCCACGTCTGTTTTGATGATCTTCCACAAAAACTTCTGTTGTAAGACTTATTACAAGTAATTTTTGCTCTCTATGCATACAGGCACCCACTGAGCTGATTTCTGATGGTTAACCTCAAGAAAAAAACGACTCGTCTCCTTTGCTATTTTCATCTACTTCTAAATAAGTTCAGAGGTCCGAGAAAATGGGACTCATTTCTGACCATGTGACACAGATCCTTCTCACTGACTTCAATTGCCCTGATCCTTAATTTGCTGTGAAGTCCTCATCATAAAACAACTCACCTATAACTAGATCTCCGTAAAATAATGTCACAAGAGGAAGGTGTCACATGAAACATCTTCAGTTTAATGCTGAGGTCCTGCCTACAGACTGCTGTAGTAACCTCATCTTCCCTAACCATGTGAATTTTTTACAAAACAGCACCCTACCACACTTCTAAGCCCTAAGTGCAGTTATTTAAAACAGTCTTTTCACTGAGCAACAAATGTTGGAGGTATCTTCTCCACGGTATCCCTTTCCCCATAGCCTGGAGCAGTGAATGCTATAAACCTAATGGACTTCCAACTGTGATAACCTCATCACACTTGTACAAGCTCTGCATCTCCCGTGGCAGTCCAATTTTCAGCAAGATAGAAGTCTTCTCACTACCAGTCCCTTAGCTGAGATGGCTTTTGCTCACAGACAAATCATCCTATGCCTTGGCTTAATTGATTTATTTAACTGATCTGCTAAAAGGAACTGACCAATAAATGAGGAAAGTTACAAACAACAGGTATAACCAGGGGGTAGGAGCATGCGGTCATGTAACCACATGGATTCACCTGTAAAATATAAGGAGAGGGTTACAACAGGCAGGACATCAAGCCCATTTAGGATTTTATACCCAATGGAGACTCTCATTTTCTTTACCCGCTATTAGTTTCTCCCATTTTTTGTATTATACGAGTAATTGTGTACACAAAGCATGGTTTATTTTCTTCTTCCGTGCTACTTTCAGTTTGCTGTATATATTATTCTTGATCAGAAATAAAATCAAGATGCTGCAAAAACTGAATTTAAGGAGGTTACAACAGGCAGGAAATCAAGATATATATATATATGTTACACTCCATTTTGCCTCTTCAATAGGCAAATATTATATGAAGATGCTTACAACACTACTATGAAGATGCTTACATCACTATATAATATTTGCCTTTTCAATAGGCAACAATGGAGTGTAAGTCAGGGTTGTTTTAGTATCCTATTACATGAATATTATAATATACATTTCAGTTTCCCAGTGTTGTAAGCATCTTCATATATATATATATATCTTCATATATATATGTATGTGTGTGTGTGTGTATACACACACACTATATCTATATTATATATATATATATATATATATACACACACACACACACACACGTGTATGTGTATATATATATACACACACACACACACACATACATACACATACACACATGTATGTGTGTACATACATATACATATCTATATATCCACCTATATCTATAGACAGACACACACACACACACACACACACACACACACACATAAAGATGCTTACAACATTATGTAACAGGAAACTAAAACAACCCTGACTTACACTCCATTTCTACCTCTTGAATAGGCAAATATTATATGAAGATGCTTATAACATTAGTATGAAGATGCTTACATCATTATATAATATTTGCCTATTGAAGAGGCAAAAATGGGGTGTAAGTCAGGGTTGTTTTTGTGTCCTATTATATGAATATTATAATATACATTTCCGTTTCCCAGTGCTGTAAGCATCTTGGTTAGCCAGCTCATAATTCACCAGCTTCTTTGCAGGTGACAGCAAACCATCATCATATTGATAATGTACATACATTTCTCTAGTTACTTTATTGTTTTGTCAGCTGTATACAGATGGCAAGAACTCTACTTCCAGCAACTGTCAATACCACAAATTTCACATGATGACAGGCTATGAAATGCTTTACTTTGCTGGCCCTGATCCAATACTGCACTCTGTGTCAGATTTCCTAACCGAGAGCACTGCTGTTTAGCCTAAATACCTTTTTGCTTCATTTTCCCCCAATTACTCCTACTTATAACCTGCTTAAAACTTTCCAGAGTGTGCACATTTTGCCACTATTTCATTCTCGCAAAATCATTATTAGATTAAGCCATATATCTACTCATTTCATTATCTTCTTCTCAAGTCCCTTGATTTTAGCTCCAATTGGTTGAGTACCTGTTGCCTTGTCAACGCCTTTCCCGTACTTGGGCGCCCAGAAAAACACAAGCTCTGTCCTGAGCTATAATGGTGTTAGTGCTTACCTTCCACGTGCACATATTGCTTTTATTCTGAGAAATAGATACAGCGGTGTCTTGGGATCACCACTAGTCACCGGTAAGAATTCAGATCAAACAGAGAGCAAACAAAACTCATCACTACTGCATGATGGGTTGATGGTCAATAGACCCAAGTCAATGCTCATCCCACTTCACTCCTTAGTGAACAGATTTTATTAGCTCCTGTTGTTAGTGCTGGCCTAGAGGGGAGGAGTATCTTTCCCCGCTCTTTCGTCTCAGTTTAAAAATGTTCCTAAGGCACTTAGGGCAAACAGCGTTTTGCTGGAGGTGTTGCAAAGACATCCCTACAGAGAATGGGTCTCCCGGAGAAATGGAAAGCTACTTTTCCATGCTGTCACCTCACTAAAATGAATACTTCCTCCTTAAATTTTCCTGAAAACATGAAATCATAGTTACACTTTTAAAAAAAATATATGGAGATGGGATTCCTTTAATAGACCCATTTAGCGTCTGACTTGCAAGAGAACCGTGGGATTATCAGTGGAACAGGATGTATTTCCAGGACAAGGAACCTCACATGGCAGATAAAGCTTTATCAAAAAAGAAACTTGAAAGTTAAATTCAAGCATTTACTGCCAAAGCAGGAGACATTTATCCTTCAGTAGCTATTTCTAGTTCTCCAAACAACCGATGCAGATGAAGCAATTTAGCCAGATGGATGGTGGGCACAGAAGGCTTTAAAGGTACTCTCTGTGGGCCCAATCCTGCGGAGCAAATTACACAGAATACAGATCAGCACAATTTTTAACATTTGCAAGGCTGGGGCCTATGTGTGTCTATGCATTTGGGTTAGCTGTGTCTATCTACTAGGATAAGCATAGGCATGCCATAGCAGTATAACCATGACCCAAGTAATCTATGGCTTAGACTTTAGCTCCAGCAGCAATCATGAAATCATGGGCTCCGCAGGACATCGGGAATACAACGCTCACACAAAAGTCACACCTGGGATGCTAGGGAAGATCATAAGCCAGATAAAACACATTTCCAACCAAGACTGGCTGCTGCACTAAATCATAGTTTGTGCCACCATAAGCCGCTATTCCATTAGCAGTTACCATTCAAACTACTAAGCCATAAAAGAAAAGAGCCAAGGAAATAATATTGTAAAGTAGGAACTCAGTTGATTAGCCGGCGCTTGCCTCATTCAGATCACTTCATTCCTCAACGGAAAACGATACTATAAAATATTATCTACAGTATTGCTCGTGCCACTACTGCAGTTCATTTTGCTTTACACTTTCTAGACGGATGAGTCACATTAATTATTATTTTTCACTCTGACTGTTAAGCCACATTAGGCAGCTTTTAGAGGTGAAGAGGAAAACACAATTATTAATGCTTCTAAACATTCACTCCGGAAAAAATAGATGTAGGCAGAGGGGGGAAAAAATCTTTGCTGACACAGTCATGAAAAACATTTTGGCCTTACATCTGTTATTCAGAAACTAGACTTCCCCCCACGAGGTAGCTCTGTTTTCACCGTAGCGACTCTCATTGAGCTAGGTCTATGTTCCAAATAAATATATTTTAAACCCACATCATTAATGTCTATTTAGGAATGAATTACCTGTTCTCTAGGTTTTGTTTTTTAAACAAATGGAGTTGTGTTCCCCTCTTTAATTATATGGCAAAAAACCAGACTGAATTGGGTTTTCCAACAACTCGTTGAGGGTTTTGCTATCTAAAAAGGTGGTTTAGATCTGATGCAAGCTCTACTAGTTCAGGGCCAGGGGAGGGCAAGCTCAGAGAGATCGGTGTCCATCTCAAAGCTATCCACTCTTCCCTGCCTGCTGTAGCTATTATTCAGAGGACTGAAGACGCATGACCATTATGCAGAAAACTGAAGTTTATTTCCTGGATCGTTTTCCTCAATGGGGTTCTCATTTATTATTTAAAGTATCTGAAATGTGATCTTCCCTGGGGATCTTACGGGAGTTCATTTTGCAGACAAATTCGCCCAACCCCTCTGACGGATTCAATTGCTCGGAGAAGACGCTGGCGCTCAGTGTGAACAGGGGTGGGGAACTGGGCTTTCAGTGCATAATTAATACAGCAGTAAATCAGGGGAGACTTAACCTGGGCTCAGCACACACTTCTACGCAGAGCATAGCTGCCCAGATGTAAACTTACACTGATTTCTTTCATTTGCACAGAGCTTTTAAAGTGTCTAATTTTCTGGAAGCTTTTCTTACTAGTAAGAATCACTGGTTATCCCAGATCCAAATCTCCAGTGCATGCATCAACTTCGTTCAGCACAAATGCTTCAGTTAATCGTGCCAGTTGTGACTTTTGCTGATCACATAAAATTATATGCTGCCCCTCTAGGAACAATAAATGGCTTATTGGACCATTCCCCACTCAATGTGTATGTGTGTATATCCCATTGGTGTTGATGGGGTTATCTGTTTAGATGGGAGAAGACACCAATTATGCACAAGTGCTGGAAATATGTACGTAGGCAGACAAGGTTCCTTGGGTGAATCTGATATCTTTTATTAGACCAACCCAAACAGTTGGAAAATAATTACTAGGCAAGAACCCTTTGTCTGCCTATGTCCTTAGACCAACACAGCTACAACCTACACCCCGGAAATATGTACTGTTTCATGGGGCCCTTCCTCATGTTCCCGTTCTACCTGGAAGTAGCGGCAACAAATTTATTAAGATTTGTTTTGAATTTACAAAAGAAAGAAATGAATTCACTCGGACCAGTAGAAATCCCAAACAGATCATATCCTCAAATCCTCAAGTTGAGGGGCTGTTGTAAAATATGGAAATGATAAAATAACTATTTGCTCGGCTTTGCAGCATTTTCTAACCCCCTTCTTGAACTGACTCTTGAACTGTGCCTAATTACTGCGCAATTCAAAGCATGCTGGTTTATTTTACACACTGCATATTAAAAAGGGACTGTCATCTCCTGCTGTGAATGAGAGGCTTCCCAGAGACCTGAAATCTGAAATAAAAGATCAGACCTACCATTTAAATCCTTACAGCCATGACCCACTCAGTCTACTCGAATCTGGAAATCCCCGGCACCCCTCCGTTCTTCAGTCAGTAGATTATGAAAATAACCCTCTCCCCATCCCACAATGCTCAGGGTACCAGCATAGAACCACTGTCATTTTTGGTAATGTTTGAATATGCAATTTGTTACACATATTTCCAATAAACAGGGTCTTTAGTATACTTTGCATAGCAATGTAAGCTAGGACCCTGCAGTAACTTGCTTTTCAGACACCTGAGACATAGAGCTGCCTTCTGGTTTTCTACCAGCTCCCTCCACTTTTAAAGCATGTAAGCCTTTAGGTGTTATTACAGAGGAACGCTCTGGAGTTTTACTTCCCTCGGTTTAGACCGGGGTGGGCAAAATATGGCCCACAGGCTGGATCTGGCCTGTAGTGGGTCTTGTCCAGGCCACGGCAGATCCCTCGGTCCCTTGGCCCAGGCGCCGTCCAGCCGCGGTGCGTACTGCTACCCCCTGGGCACGCAGCGGGGCTGGGGCGGCTCCGCAGCTGTCCTGCCGGTCTAGACAGCCCAGGTGACAGGTGTCTCCTTCTGGCTGCCACTGCTGCTGGCCCGGGTCCCCGCTGGTATGCTGGGCAGTGTGGGTAACCACCAGTACCCATCCAGACACACACCCACACATCCTCACAAACACTCCCCCCCACAAAACTCCCATATCCACCCCCCCACACACATATCCCCACATGCCCCCCACAAACCCCATGCCCACCCCTCCATTCCCTCCCCCCACACAATATACAAGAGTAAGACTTCATTTTGAGCTATTATGCAATCACCTCTATAGACACACCACACAAACACACACAAATCAGGACAAACATTTTTTTTTTTAAACCAAATTAAAATGTGTTATTGTAGATGTTTGATTTTTAGTATATAATTTGGTTTTTTTTCTGGTTCCAAGATGGCAAACCCCCTCCCTAAAATTTCATAGATTTCATAGACATTAGGGCTGGAAAGGACCTCGGAAGATCATCGAGTCCAGCCCCCTGCCCAAAGGGCAGGACGTCAGCTGGGGTCATAGGATCCCAGCAAGATAAGAATCCAGTTTCCTCTTGAAGGTGTTCAATGTAGGTGCTTGAACCACCTCCGGTGGCAGGCTGTTCCAGACCTTGGGGGCTCGGACAGTAAAGAAATTCTTCCTTATGTCCAGCCTGAGGAGTACTTCTGGGCGCAAAGGGAGGGACTTCTGGTGGCAAAAGATCAGGGGGCAGGACTTTCAGTCCCAAGACCATGACCAGGGAGTGGGGCACCTATCAAGGGGCAGGGCTACCCTGGTGGCCCTCAACAGCTCACCAACCCCGTTAAGTTGCTCTCCAGCCAAAATAATTGCCCACTCCTGCCTTAGATACATACATTAGGAACATGAAGGGAGAGGAAACTAGAAGCTCGCAGGTCAAAGCGCGACAGGGACCGTCTTCTTTTTTTGCAGCGGAAGCTGCTGTATATAATCTGAGTTATCTACATGTCTGAAAGCCAGGTCGATTGACATGCTGAAACGACTGCTCTATCTGCAAGGATTAACATGTTGCGTCTCTAGCTGTGGGCGAACAGCGAGGTTAAGACTGCACAGGAGAACACCCAAGTTACAAATCTCACTAGGAAAAATCTTAACCTATCTGAGCAACTCCTTTGGCAAAGTGAAGCTTCATCCTCAGTGCAGCTATATCGCTGACTTCACACGTACGCCTCTCCTCCAACTTCCTGAGCTCTTCAGCTTCTCAGACGGCACACAGCTGGTTTGGTGTGATATCCGTATCTACTGCTCACTCGTTTCAACCACAGCTGAACCCAAGAGGCATAGGAGGCACATCTACACCAGACGCTTACTGCACATTGGCCTAATACCACTGCATAGTAGCATGTCATGGCAAAAACTGTGCCAATAGCCTGCTGCGCAGTGTTATTAGGCTAATGCGCAGTAAGCATCACTAAATAACCATGCGCCGGCACTACTGTGCAGTAACTTTAGGTACTGCACATTTAGTACTTTATTAAGGAAGTACCAAACTAAATGCGCAGTATCTAAGGGGTGCCTATGTCCTTAGACCAACACGACTACAACCTACACCCCTGCAGTATCTAAGGTGCATTAATGAACGTGTAGACGTGCCCAGGGAGTTGGTCATGGGGCAGCAGAGCACTCATTTCTCTGGTTGAATTCCCAGCCCCCACAGCTTTTATTAAGCCCCATTTAAAAGGCCTCCTGACCTTCCCGCCCCCTCCTCAAGCATCTCCAAGACGGAAAACAGACTCAGCAATAAGCAATTATCTTTCTCACCGTAGGAACATACAAAGCTCAGAATCTTTCATCTTTCCAGCTGAATGGAGAGGGTGAAAGGGGGGGGTGGGGAGGCAAGACATCACAAGTTTTGCTGCTATAAATATACAAGTAAGGAACAGTTATGTGGAGTATGAATATATCAGGCCTTCAAGGCTCTGTTATCTATTGCTTCTAATTATAGCGAACAACGCTGTAAACACCAGAGGTGATAATGAAGCATAGGCCAACTTGTCAAAACGCATACAGTGCACATTGCATCCATCACTTTAGTGCTTTGTCGGCATTAATTTTAACAACCGGCACCGTGTGGGTTGTAGCCTGACATCATCCGAGGCCTTCGGGGAACACAGTGGGGCTAGAACTTGGCTGCAGAGGGAAAACCCCACCGAACACAAAGAATGCTTTAAGAAACGTCAGGCTTGTGACAAACTGCTAAACCTCAGGGATTTCTAGGTTAATGCCAAAATGCTGCCTTTAATTTATGTTCTTGCAATTAAGGGGGGGGGGGGGGGGGGAGAGGGCTGAGACTGGGGGGGAGGGGAGAAGAGGAAAGGGGAATCTCAAAGGACGACAACTGCAAAGAGCAGATCTCTCAAGTATACATCAGTTATGAAAACTGTGCTTGTACTTGAGCCTGATTAATTATGCATGCAGGATTTTTACAATTAAATTATTCACTCGTTAAATATGTATTTTAAAATGTTTGATGGACGATAATAGATCCCGCGAAGTTATTCCTGCCCACAGCTACACACACCGTACATTTTGGCATACTGGCTATATGCTGAACACCTGCATGGCCTCATTGCACCAATCTGCAAATTCCTCGAGGTTCATACACTATTGATCTTTTCGCAGCCCCCGCAGGCTCAAAATGCAGAGATGCTAACTGTAGATGCTTAAGAAATTTTAATCGACCAAGACTGGTAACAAGGTTTCCAAACAGAAAAAAAGAATATTTAATGCCTTATGCTCAAACACAGAAGGCAACCTTTAGGCGCTCTGCTGTCTAGTAGCGCGCAAAGCTTAAATTAAACATCAGGTTTATGGAGCTCAAGCCTGAAGAAGCTGGCTGATCATTATTATTGCTTGGGACATCTATAACTACTTAAAAACTGATTGCACACATCTGTTACAACTGGATGGAATATGCATACTGCTCCAAGCCAAGTCTGAATTTGAGTGAATTTTTATATGCAAGTTTTAGGACACTGAAAATACGGGGTTATAATAGAAATGGCTGACCTGATTCAACCACTGAGGTGCAACCTCGTTACTCTAATTATGTACAGTTGGAGATAATAAACACTGCTGCAAAATGGAGGACTCTGTTGATAATCCATTTTCCTATTAACAACAGCAGGCTTCAGCAAAGGGTTCAGCAAAATCCAGCAAATAAATTGAGTGGCAAAGCCAGGAAGGAGACCATCTCAGAGGGTCCAATTACAATCCCTAAAAGTTGCTCAACACATTATTATTTATTTTACTGCCATAGACCTAAAGGACCCAATTGGGACTTGTGTTAAAGGGACACCTAGAAATTACACTTTGAAAGGCATGAAAACAATAAGGATAATGGCCACGATTTTAGTATGCAATTAGTGACTTTGGAGGCACACTTTAGTAGATTATAAAGGGGTTCAACATCCAGAAGAGATGACAACTGGGATGTTTGAAGTCACTAGTCACGTAAGATATTGTTATAACTGGCTGAAGACCTAATATACCCCTTGCAAAAAATTACCTATTTTTCTTATGACTAAGAAAGCAAAATAAGGACTTTCTCATTTTTAATTTGTTTTGGGGGGATTCCTTCTACCCTTCCTTCCTTCCAGAAATCAGCCTTTGAGGCTGCAGGGTATTCATCCATCAAAGGAAAAAAAAATTAATTTTCAACAACACCACCACCAAAAAAACTACATTTTTAAAAACAGTGTTCTTGGCACAAAGGAAATTTCCAAATGAAAAACTTGGGCCAGTTTTAACTGCCATTAACACATGCATAATGGATTTTAATAAGCTTTAGAAATCACTTTCAAAATTCATGATTATATTCACTTTGCAAAGTAAATTCCAAACCGACGGTAATGCCAATTGGTTATTAATCTTTGTAGATTAGGGAAATGCAAACAATTTATGCCCAGATGAGTTTGGAATTTGCAAAACAAAATACATGGGTCAATATTTAATCGATGTCAACCCATGAAAGGGAATATTTGTGCAGCGCTGGTCATTATGGAACTAACCTTTATAACTGTTACCCCAAAGACAATGACTGTAGAGAGCCCAGGGACGCGAGACCCTTTCACAGAGAGGAAACCCATAGATGAGGCAAGATGACAAGATAAATGGACCAGATTTGGTTCCCGACAGCTGTCCTACTGCATCTCTCACAGACTGCTTTCTTGGATCACTGTTACATGCTGGGCTCAGATACCGTGCACACATTAATTTGAACCCGGTCTTCTACAGTATTAGTAAAGACCATCAGCACGGAGCTGAAGACGGATGGGAATACATGAACCAGAATAACAAACAAAGAAAAGGCAAAGTCTAGCCCAGTGCATTTAATGGCAAAACTCCCATGGAGCCGGGAATATCCTCTGCAAGCTCCAAGGAGCAAAATCTCACTGTAGGACACTTGGGTTTCTGTCGATGGGACTCTCCAGTGCGAGCAAGGAGTGCACACTGCATCCCTGACGGGAAGTGTGCAATCTGCATGCTTTTATTGTAGCCTTGCCTTTCCAATAAATTACCGAGTTCAAAGCAGTGCATTGTTGGAGAGCTGGAAATGGTGCGTATTCATGGCCAAAACTCCTCGCAGACACCCGGGCCACCTGTCAGACCAACAGGCACCAGCCCATCAGGGTGCTTTCAGGCTACCTTTAGCCACTCTGAAAGGCGGTGACCCTGGTGTAACCCAGAGCCCTTCCAGCTCTTTCCATTTAATTGTTCTACGCCATGTGACAAGTCAAAAAAATAATATGGTATCTGGTTGGCTTCCCGTTCGGTCCAAAAAAAAAATTACATTTAATACTACAAGTGCCCTTGGGGGGGAAAAAGTTAATGGAATTAAAATAAATCTATACTCTTTGCCCACTTCACCCTTATGTAATGAAAGTCAGCTGTGCATTCGCCACTTCTAATCCCATCTCCAGAGGCTAATCAGAAGTTTTTAAAAAAACTTCTCCCAGGTTACTGTGTTGATTTCTACGGGAAAATATTAATAATAGAAACACGTTTAACTCATCATGTTCTGGTCTTGAAGCAAAAGTATTCCAATCCAGAAACCAATCTCTGCACTTTGGTCTTTACAATGTACCGACACGGGAGGCAATGAGAAAATCCATAAAGCAGAAGTTTGCTTGGAAATAAATGAACGGATCTGATGAGGAAAAGCAACAGCCACGAGAGTGTGGGAAATAATCCATCTAAGAGTGGCATCATTAAAAAATTTGCCATCTGCTTTGATCAGCTAAGTAAAACCTTAACCAAGCTCCCATCCTAATAGAGCGAGCTCTAATAACTAAGATCACACCGTTGAAAATCTCCTACCTGAACCCACACTTCCCCCACCGCTTTGAGCCTAGGGGCTGGATGACCAGGTGCATCATTACCGGTTATGTCACTTCGCTCCTCCCACGCGTCCACAAAGCAGGTTGCTTTGTTCAAGAAAAGCCTGCTGTTCCAGCTGTGTTCAAAGGTGCTGACATTTTTTTTTGCATTTGCATGGCTTAAAATGGCTGAAGCAGCTCAGGTCTCCTAGAAGTGGCTATACAGAAATAATGGAGCATCAGAGAAGTGTCTATTTCCCGGTTCTATATCATTTTAAATTTAACAAAGCCAATGTAATTAGCCCCACGAGCCCACCTCCAGGAACAGCTTCAGCTCCTAGTAGGAACATAGTATATGCTATGCAGTAATTATGCTTCCAAGCTGTTGAGGCTTCCTTATCTGCATGCAAATTAGTTCATATGCTATACATCTGCTATAATGACAGCATTAAAGCAAGAATTTTATAATGAATCCATCCTCTTTATGGCAACATAGTACAATTACTTTATTAGCATACTGTGCACCTATCTATCTATGCTTGTAATTGCTCCCAAACAGAAAACAGAGTAGCCAGAATGCAATCTTCCCATATGCCCAGGCCCCGAACTTTCCCCTTCCTCGCCGATCTTTAAATAAATATGTGCACAAGAATGTGAATGTCTAAAACACCCGCTTTACAATCC
This sequence comes from Alligator mississippiensis, assembly GCF_030867095.1. NCBI lineage: Eukaryota > Metazoa > Chordata > Crocodylia > Alligatoridae > Alligator > Alligator mississippiensis. Next base: position 4,233,467 of record NC_081835.1, read on the forward strand.
CATTCCTTCGTTGTTCCAGGGGAAGTACCGCACCAAATGCCGTTAAGCACAACTAGGTGAATAAATATTCCCATAATGCACCAAAGGTTAGGAGATGAAACAGTAATAATCAAATCAGCAGCTGTTTGCTCCCAGCCTTGACATCAATCATCAACTGCTGTTGACTAGCTACTGTGAGCACCAGAGCCAAATGGAAGGGAAGGGAGGAGGGGAAGGGAAGTGCATTCAGGCTGCAAGCCCACCCGGAAACCGAAGAAACAAAAGCAAAATTATTTTTAAGTTGGGTGGGGGGGGGGAGGAAGAAATCAATGAATGGGCACTTAAATCCTGGCAACTTGCTCTGATTGCTGCTTTGGAAAGGCAGGCTTATGCCGCCCTCACAATTGTTGGATTTTTCGGGTTTTGAGTTATCCCAGTTGGCTAGTCCAGCATGCGAATGCAACCTCCTAAATCTAGTCTCCCACCCCGCCCCCTCCTTCGCTGCTTCAGTGCTGTAATATCCAGGCAGCAGCATCCTCCACTGTCTCCGTTTCACAACGCATCAGCATCGCGAGAGGGAAATCTGCCTTCGGTTCTCTGCTGCTGCAAACGCGAGCGGAGGGAAACTTGGTGGTTTCTGGGTGACGGTCCCTTTTGCCCATTTGGTTTCCAAGTGAATTATGCAATTCTCTACAAAAGCTTATTTACAGTAATTAACCTCTAAAAATAAAATCAATACAGGGCTTGATTAATGACCCCGTGCATGTTTTATGGATTTTTTTTTTCCATTGCATTTTCAAAAATAGCTCTGCAGCTTTACATTTTTATTGCACGCATACAAGAGAAAATTAGGGTTGGCTTGAAGCATTAAAACAAAGGTGCAGCCGTTTCTCAAGTGAGGGCTCTACTCTTGCCATTCATGTTTAAATGCCTCCAGCTCTCATAGCCACATTTGCACATCAACAAGCTATTTCTGAAGGGGCTGTCCGAGGATTTGAACCCACGGCCTTGAAACCATAAGTGGATGCTTATCTTGTTGAGGTGATCCGACTGCAGCTGACTTCCTTCCCCTTGGGCAGGGGGCTGGATTCAACGATCTCGCAAGATCCCTTCCAGCCCTAATGTCTATGATATCTATGAAATCTGTAAGTAAAAATCCTACCCTGGAAATAAAGCAATGAAGGGTCATTCCTATTGCTGAGTGAATCTCAAAGGGTCTGGAAGTTTGATTCATTTAAAACTTCCAAAATATACTATTTTGCACCTTCTCCAAATGGTTAATTTTAGCGAATTGGTGCAGGAACCTAATAAAAGTCCCCAAAAAGCTTCATGCTTTCTAGTGATGCTTCTAGTATCCTCTACCTGGGCTTAGAAGAAGCACTTTTCATTCGATGATTCGATTGGCAAACATACCTCTGATCTGCTAACCAATAGGTCAGAATTATTCTTCTGGACAGAGATGGGTAAACTGAGAAAAAGAGTGGCTAAAAGTGCGTATTCTCTGCAGGTCTAGGAAGAAAGCAATGGCAGGTGTATCAGCAGATCCCAGGAGTCCCGAATGAAGTTACATTTAATTCTTCAAATGAGTTAATCCATCACTCATTGCTGTGACCCATTTCAAGTCTAAACCCAATGGCGTGGGATCTGGGGAGCAGATGTCCCAGCCCCATTTCCTTGACCTTGCTTAATAATAGGCCTTAAATATTTTGCAGGACCCGATGATAGAGCAGTTAAGGTGTCCAAGATCTGTTCCAAACTCACGCCTAAGACAGCCCCGTGAATTCACTCAGCTGTAAATGGTTTCCTCGTCTTTCAAAGGCAGCTGGGTGTGATGTTGGCCAAAAGGACTCCCATGTGTGCACTTGGCAATAGAAACAGGTCTGCCTTAGCCATGCTAGACCAGTGGGCATTAGGCTCGACAGGACTTGACTCAAACATATGGCAACAGACAGACTCAAAAAAACCCCAAAACCCAACCAGCTTTGAACGCAGTCTATGTCTGATGCAGAAAGGGTCTAGCTGGATTAGAATTAGCCTAGGAAGGCAAGGGAAGCCTGGCACGGTCCAAACAGAAAACATCCAAGTCAGCTGGCTTCGGACTATATCTTTTGATCTCAAATTGTGTTGTAACATCTCTCAGCAAAGCACTGTTCACTGATACACCAACTAATTATTAAGCAAAACCTGACACCAGAGCACATGAAACAAGAAATGAAAGAGTATATAGGATGGAATTAGATCCCCCGTTTTACAAAAGTTTCCACCAATGCAGCCTATAGCCATTTAGTTTTCAGTAAAAGGCTGCAATTAGTTTATTAGAGGGATTATATGAAGTGATAGCAGTAGACTCATAATGCACCCCACAAGATCTGGCAAGAAGCACGGGTCTGTGCAGACTAGTTGGACTGGAGATATGATGAAGAAGTAGTCGACTCACTGATCCAGGACGTGCGTTCAAGTCCTATGTGGCAATGGGAAAGGAAGGTGAGAACCAACCTTGGGTTCCTCTGGAGGAAAAATATCAGGATATTCTACAAACTCTCCCACGACTGCCAATAAAATGCTATGCTTCATAACGCTGCCCTAAAAAACGAATGCAAGAAGACTTGTGAAAAAGTTCAGTTCACGTTTGGATTCAAACACGGATTTTCCAAAGCACTGATAATGTTCGTTGGGTTCAATAAAGACAGTCGTGCACAAATGAGAAGAACTAAACACCAACTTTTATTGTATTGTGGAGCTGTGGACCACAGCCTCTATAGCCCCTTGCCTCAAACTAACCAACTACTCCAAGGGACCATATCTCAAATCCTAATTTCTTCAGTTTTTTTTAATCGTGGGAGCATCTCTAAAATACAACTTCCATCACTATGGCACTCACAGGACTTTGCTGCACATATTCCACTGAGCGCCAGTGGCATTTGTGCCCTAAATTCATGTAGGCATTGCTGAAAATCCTGCTTCCCTAAATGAAGCATCTGCTTTTTCCAGAACGCTCACAAGCCAACAGCTTGTCTGTTGTGCTCCAAAAATCTGGCTGTTTGAAGAAGGTGTCCAAACAGAGGCGGAGCGATGTTGAAAATAGGAGCGTGCATTTCATTAAATAACCCTCCTAACTAGTGTGCTGAAAAGACATCAATTCCAGGCCCCAGGTGATAGCTTTGTTGGTGACTGGGGCCATTATCCCCCCCGTGAGCACAGCATAATGAAAATATTACAATAATTAAGTAACAGAAAAGCAGGAAAGCAATCCCAGGCTCAGAGAGCAATAGCTGTGCATCCAAAGAGTGAGGCTTGACACTTAGCCTCAGCAAGTTCATTTAGGTTTTACTATCCCTACCATTGCACTGACCATAAAAATTAAAGTGGTGTGTACCTGCAAGTAACACCTTCCATTAGTGTCCATCATCGAGACACTCCATCTCCGGGGCCTAGAAACCTAGAGCGTGTCCTTTTAAGACCGGAGCAGCCGCTGAGTTGATGGGCAGCTTTTCCCCATCAAATAAAGAAACAACCACCTCCACTATAAAGGTTTCATTTTGCTGCTTTTCAAGCGCACTTTGTGAGAGTTCGTAAGAAAGAAAACAACTCCATCAGCACAGCAAAGGCTGTGAGGCTGGAAAATCATTCTGCTTTGTTCTTTGTTTTGTATCAAACACAGTTGTATTCAGAGCAGTCCAGCAAGCTTGTATTACATGCACACGTACAGCAATCAAGAGACATTTTAGGACTCTCAGAAAAGGGACTGGCTCATGTACTACCAGTGTTGTCTGGAGGCAAGCGCTTATCTGGTTGGAAGAACATTTGGTTTTACTATGAGCCCTGTCATGGATTCACTTCTCATGCTGACAGGGTGCATCTACACAAGACACAAACTGAGCAGTAGCGTGCAGGGCAAAAACCATGCTAACACGCTACTGAACAGCAGTATTAAGCTACTGCACAGTTAGCGCCACTAAAAAGCTGTGCGCCAGCGCTACTGTGCAGTAGCATCAGTTACTGCGCACTGATTTAGTACTTAGTTATACAAGTGCTACACTTAATGCGCAGTAACTATGGTGCATTAATGAACATGTAGACGTGCCAGCTATAGGCTGATTTTCCACATGCACAACCCCAGGGACAGGCAACAAAAGAGGACTTTCCTTCAAAAGTCTTTCTAGAGGCTTCCTCTCCATCTTTCAAGGTGCCTGGAGGTCCTTGGGTGAAAAATGCCTGCAGCATCAATAGCCAACAGTGCACTAGACTATTTCCAGTTTTTGCCAGCGGGTGTCCATCCATGGACCAGCAACTTCCATCCACTGGGCCCCAGTTGCCTCACCTCTACAGTGGGGATAATGATACTTACTTCATTTGTAAGCACTTGCAAGGTCTCCTGATGAAAAGCGCCATAGCAGAGCAATGCATTGTTACAACACGACAAGGTTATCTTTTCTTGTAACATTAAATGTGTGCAGCCCTGTAATGTTCGTTTCACCCTTGTACACCCGCATGATATTTATTGTACTAATGCTCCAAGGTGACTGTGTTCCTCTCTTAAAGGCATAAATTTTAATCATTTTGCCAGAAGCCACAGATCAGGCTTCTCCTTGACAACTAGCAGCATTGCCTTTCTTAGATGCAAAATGAGGATCGATGCAAACTGTCCTGTGCATGCCGGCATGGTTTCACTACATAGGCGTAAGGTGTGGTAGGCTATGTCGGCATGTGAATATTCCCAGTGATGTCCACAGGGAATAGCACAGATGCTTAAACTCGAGCATGCACTTCAGCGCTCTTTCAGAGCAACACTTACACAAACTTCTGGAAACCTGTATGGTACTGCCGACCTCCAGAGATGGAAATACCAATCAGCCCACCCCCAATATCATGAGATGCTTTTAAAAATAATGTGGTTTTGGGTGCTCTGGACTTTGCAACAGCTCCAGTCAAACCTCAGCATGTGCATTAGTGATAGCTGGTGTGATGTTACTGTTGCCTGCACCTCTGAATAACCGGAGGGAAGCTATTTTGGCACCTTTGTGCTGTAGGTGCTCTCCCCATCTCTGTGTCTATGCGCTTCCCACCCCCGGCAGTGAATGCTGCTCCCTAGCTCCCAAATCAATCTTGCTCCCCATTCATCCACATTAGTTCTTTCTCCGTCAAATCTGCTTCCCCCCAGTCTCAGTAACCACTCAGCCCCCAACGCTTTTGACTCTCAGCTCAGTCCCTAGCTATATCAATTCATTCCCCCACGTCTGCCGCATCAGTGCTTCCCTCCTGCTTTTGATGCAAGCTGGCTCCATCTTCGACCCCGGGGCAGGTCTTGCCTTGCCTTGACCTCACATCGGTTGCACCCTGCTTCTGGGCTAGCCTGGCAGTCATGGCATGATGAGGGGACAAGGGCAAGCTGTAAGCACGGTTTTATTCTTGCTGTGCAGCATGGTTGTATAGCACGTTTAAATCTGCTGAAGGTGACCAGGGATTTGCAGAAAAGTCTGACCAGTCCAGCTGGTAGAGATCGAATTTGGCATCTCCCAACCTTTCCCAAAAGCGATACCTTCTTCTGCCTTCCTTTTAACCCTGCTGGTCATTGCCCACCACCTCACTTGCGGTGGGGTCAGCATTTATGAATGTTTCACCAAAAGTAATACTTGGAAGGCACCTACAGCTGACTTGTTTTTCAGGCATGGCTATGCGAGAGCAGGTTTCTCTGTATTTCTATCAACCGACAGAAATTACAGTGTAGTTCATGTATGCTCAGCATCTGAAATGATCCACATGCAAGCATTAAAGTATGAGTGGGAGAACAAGCAAGCACGCATCCACACACGCCCGAATTCTGGCTCTGGGATTGTATTTCTCGGGCCCGCAGTAGGTTGGACTATTGCAAAGGTATCTATTTAGAGGTAATGCAATGGCTTAGCTATTCCATGGCTCCCTGCGAGAGGTGATTAGTCTAGTAATTCACAGCATCAGTCACACAAAAGAACCACGTGCCAATTCCCTAGGCAAGAGGAGGAGGAGGTGCACCCTGTTGCATTGCAATTACAAAAAGGAAAATCGCCAAGGGTGAGGAGGTGAGGGAAGCCCATCTCTCCCTCCAGCATAAGGAGTGGGAATGCCATGGTGCAATAGTCCTTCGTATCTTTAATTCTGCTGCTTGTGAGATTTCAGCTTGACGCTGGGTAAGTTCAATGGACCGTGAGCCTGAATATGCGCACAATGACAAGGGCAGAGGGGGTCCTATGCGTTCCTACGACCAGATTTTAAGGGACCTTAAAACGCCAATTAGTATGAAACAAGACAAAGACTACACACTCTTCTTAATAGTCTCAATTACTCCCCCTGCCATGAATCGCTGTTTTGTATGAGATAGTGCGTGCTAACACTTTAATCCATCCATCTACAACTTGTAGCCCCTCACCCTTCTGATGGATAAATTAGTCTTTATGCCACTGGTAGGACTGATATCACCCGGTGTTTATCTGGCAAAGGCATCAGCTACTTCATTATCCCCCTTCAAACCTGGCCTTACAATTCTCCTTTTCAGAGATACCTAAAAAGAAAATATCTTGACATCAGGTGGGCTGTTGGCATGCTGAAACCACTGTCTACCAAGTGGCCCTAAGTTTTCCATGTCTCCCACATCAGTCTGTATCCACCTGGTGCTTCTTGTGTTATATTTTGACTTGTGAGCTCTTTGAAGCAGGGGCCGTCTTCTTGGTCCGTGGCTCTGGGCCATTACTGCTGCAGTACAAGTACCAGCAATAATATAACAGGTCGAAGAAGACTTAACAGACTGCCGTCCAGTATGCACAAGATGTTATACTTTGGCTTACTTCACTTATAATGGAAATGACCTAAAACCAAGGCTACTCCAAATGGGAGTAACCCTTATTCACCCAAGCCAGACAGGTCATCCCCAGCAGGTGCTACCAGACCTCTTGATAGTTATTGCTTGGTCTAAAATATTACAGAAAACCACTCAGGCAGATTTCAATTTTTATAAGTATCCGAGCATTGGACTGAGCTTTTGTTTGGATTCAACCGTAAAGTGAGGCAGACTTTAAGAGGGAGCAGAATGATGCCCGTCTCGAAGCTCTGATATTGGGTCCCCTTCAAGACAAGAGGCAAGTATCTCAAAGCAAAAATGCCCGTATAAAGATCCCATTTCTTTAAGGCTCATAAGAAATTCAGCAAACTCAACTTTGTTTCTCATATTGCTTTCTCATAGCTATTGCTTTTAGTCACGTAGCCCCCACATGTCTACACCACTAGTATATTATATGAGATGTTATTATATACAACCCCCCACCAGTCCTTCTCTTTTCACTGAGTCCAAAAACCAATGCTGCATCCTTTTAACCCTCACTCACTGTGTTAGCATTTATTATTGAATTCAGTTTGCTGCGGTGAGCATGGGACACAGCTTGGTTTTCATTGTGGCACTCAAAAGCACTCATCTTTGGATGTGCTGTAGTCACTTCAGCCTCCCAAAGGTTGCAGACATCAAGTGAATCCAGGAGGAAAGCCAATGACTGTGTTAGCACAAGGGACAAAAAGTGTTCATTCTCCGCTAAAAAGATGAAGCAGACAAAGCAAAAACAATCCATGATGTTCACGGGAACTCAAAAATTTGAGCACTACGCAGGTAGAGTCAACTGCACCCTCAACTTTTAAGCAACGTCTTTAAGGACTGCAATGCTATGATCCCCTCAATGTGTGGATCTCAGAAAACCTTCAAAGCAAGGCAATATATGAAGGGTGGGGTGCTCAAAAGAGTTTTGGTGCCCAGCTCTCATTACACTCTGCTTTATTTGCAATTCCAATTTAGCTGAGCACTTAATTGCCTTTGGCTCCAAACAATCCCAACCTAGGCAGGTAGGTTAGAAAGGGACCAAAAGCTTCAATCTGCTTCTCAACCTGTCTTTTCTAATCAGGAACAAAAACTCTTCACGGCAGAAAACTATTGCTACGTGTCTGTACAGCGCCTAAGACAACGGATTTCCAGTCCTAGTTCGACACGCCATCCTCTTCTGACTTGCACGGACCCAGAGGGACAAACTTCCTCCCTCAACTCCCTCCATGCAAAGATCAAGTTTATGTCCTATGTACGGGGAATTTTAACCATCTTTAATTTTCCCTGAATCAGATGAAGGGTGCGCGAGCCCAAAAGCTTGCAGAAAAAGACCTTATATTTTTTGCAATGTCTTAGTTGGTCTAAGAAAAGGTATCATCTTTGAACCCAGAGCTGTAGATTTTTGCAGTCCTCTTCTGAAGACCCTTTACAACCAAAAGACTAAAACTGCAGCTCCTGCAGCACAAAGCAACATTTCAGCTTCATCCTAAGTGGGGTTTTCCACTATCAGTGAGTTCCCCGTGTCCTTTTTCTTTTTCTTTTCCATCTCTCCTCTCTCCCTAGCCCTTCTCCTCTCCTTGGGGCTAAAGGGTGACCAACCTAATCAGAAAGCGGATTTCAGCATCAGACAGGTCTGTCCTGAACTTTGCCACCTCTGATCTCTAGATATTTTACCTCATTTTACAGGATTTCAGCTGTTCTAAAGAAAAAAAAAAACCTGCCCACGTTGTCAATCAGATTATAACTTACATTCAGAAGGAAATGAAGATGGTAATACTCAAAGATCTGTTATAACCTGGCGTCGTTTCCCACGGTTCTGCAATGCACACCTTACCTAACAAGATGAGCATAAAAATAAAAAATAAATACAATCAGAAAATATCAAAATGCTATAAATTTTCACAGTAGGATCAGCCACTTCCCCTTTGCTGTGCTTTGTGCAATTCATATGGTTTCCCTTTTGGAGCAAATCATGTCTAGTTACTGTCTGCCTGCAGAAACAAAACCATCAGTAACATTTCCACAGGGTCATCTGAAATGGGTCTCTGATAATGCACGGGGCTTAAAAAAGGTTCTCTTTTTACCTCTTTCCTGCAGCCAGCATTTAAACTTTATGGTCCTTGTGACACTATCAAAGGCATATGCGATTAATAATGAGGCTTGTAAAGAAACGTGTTAAACATACAACCGCGTGCTTTTTATATATAAAGAACAGGGGAAGCCTTTCCAGACAGAGGAGCAGGTTACTTTAATATCTCCCAGCCTCGAGCAGCTTCGTGCCGGGAAGAACAACCAGCACCTTATTTTTCTTCGACAGATGAAATATTAACAGGATCACCCGGCTCTCATACAGAGCTTTCCACCAGAAAAATCACAAAGCAGTCGACAAAGGAGTGCTGCATCACTGTCGGCATGTTACAGATAGGGAAACTGAGGCACCAAGCGGGATGACAATTGTCTCAACGTCACAGTAGCTCAATGGCAACACCAGGAAAAAACACCCAGGTTTCCCAAGCTATGCTCTGACCTCAAAAGAGATGTTAGGGCTGGAGATGTCCAGATCCCCCAAACCTCTGCCCATTTTTTTCTGAGGCCTGGGGTAGAAAAATTGGAAAGCTGAGGAACTTTCCAAAACCGTCACACTGCCAACTAATATCCGCACAAGCAAAGTTATGTGGATAACAGTGAGCCTCATAGGCTCATCCTCTCTCTGAACAGTCGCAGCATTTTGCCATTTCTGTTTGAGGGGTTGGGAAAATTTAAATGATACATCGATACATTTAAATGCTGGGATCATCGTGCACAAAGAGGGACAATTGTGGCTTAAAGAAAACAAAGACATGGAATAAAAATACGCCACGCCAGATGTGTTTGGGGAATGTCCTAAACACAGGGGAGAAACATAAAACAACCTAAAAAATATAAGACAATCCAAAGACTGCTGCAAGGCAGCGAGGTCCATGCAATGCAGATTTCCTCGTGATCCTTGAAGTGGGGGGGGACGACGTTCAGTACCCATTGTCCTGGCTAACAACACACTTCCCTTGATGTCTCCGTGCAGAGCTATAAAACTTGGCTGGGAAGTCAAGCTCCTTCAAAACGAAGCATGAATCACGGTGCATTTTCCAGCCTGCCACGGCTAGATGATGGCTAGCCCTTCTGACCTTCGAGGTGGTCTACACGGCATAGGTTGGAAGAAACATTCCTACTTTTAATTATGCTGAGCCTCTCTTCACAGCCAGCAAGCAAGGCGTCTTGCCTTCCCTCATTTCTTAGAAGGAGCTTCAATGGTTGCATTATGGGAAGTCGACAGGTCCACAGCTTTGCCACAGACTTAACAGACAGCCTTGGTCAAGGCTCCTTTGCTCTCCATCTCAGCATCCCCACCCAGAAAAACCATTGCAAAGATGAGCTATAATCACTATGAACTGGTCTGAGCAGGTTAAGTGCCAAGCCTGATTTCTGAGACCTGCCAGCACCCCCAGACCTTATGGGCATCCAATGGCACTGTTAGTACTTGGCCCTACCAAGATATCAGGCTCTGCATTATTTAAGCTGAGCAAAACCATAGCAGAAGCAAAACTCACACAACCCATTTCACCTTTACAACACGAACCTCATTAACCCTCACAACAACGTCTCAAGGTAAAAATTCTTATCCCCATTTTACAGACAGGTCAACCAAGTCGAATCAGGTCAACCAGGGGCTCAAAACACCATGCCGAATCAAACTTTGCATCGGGTTTGTTACATAAGCCTCGGGAAGAGGCTCCATTCAGAGTGGCACTGAGCTGTTCACTTATAGCAAGATTTAAATCCTCCTATTTCACAGCTCAGTAACTGAGTTTAGCCTCCAAATTCTACCCAATTTACTGTTCACCAGCAGACTGAATGTTTCTATGACTTTAATTCTGAAATGACAACAGGGATAGTCACTTTTACAAAGAAAATAGCTGCCTCCCCCACCCCTAGTGTTTTACCAATTCTGCCTCGACTGCCTTGCTTGTTTTGAGGTTGGCACCTTGTTAGCTACATGACCAAAGCCAGCACAAATTCAGACCGGCACTCTCCGAGCCCCACACACACGCATCAAAGTGGCTCAAAAACACAGGCCGTTTTGAAAAATGAGACGGGCTTCTTCTATTTCATCGTGTTATTTTTATTCCCTACCAAGGAAAGAGGATGGACGTTACAAGATACGCCGCTGGGATGTTGAGTGAGGGCAGGGCGTGACACTGAAGATTTTGAGAGAGACAGAGAGGGAATAAAGCTTAGGACATCCCCACTCTGTAATTTCCAAGGCTATTTTTTGCAAAAAAAGGGGCTAGGAATGTACTTAAACTCAAATGCTTGGTGTTCGCCAAAATGTAGAGGTTTCTCCCGGATCTGACAGAATTCTCTCTCTCTAAATATACGTACCGAACATTTCTATCCATTTGACTCCAAGGTACCTGCTCTCAGAGGGCAAGCATGCATGTTTTATATTGAGCTGGTATTTTTTAAGTTATTACACTACCCTCTTTTTAAAAAGTAAAATCCACTTTTCACACTTCACCTCTCCGAGACAATAAGGGGGAAATCCCCGAGACAGCAGGTGGGATAAAGTGGTAGAAAAGCAAGGTTTTGAGAAAGGTGGGATGGGATGGAGGGTCACAACCAGCCTCCGATGGAAAACTACCTTACACCCCTAATTATGAAGTCAGAGTCAAGACTATATTTATTATAGCACACTACTAACTCATTAAATCATAAAAGCTTCTTTGAGACTGTTAGAGATTATTATTTAAACTGCCATTTAGAAGCACACTGAGTCACAGCATGGATAATTCATTCCTATGCTACTAAAGTACTACATGGTGTGTACGTGTCTGTATGGACATATATTGAAAAGATATCTTGCTTGCACAGGCATAGTATTCTTTACCTATTTGAACTGGGAACCTGATTAATCCATTTTCAAAATGACGATTTCTTAATTTAGCAGAGGGCTAAATAGTGTCTAGACACGTCCTTCATTTACTGGAGAACTGAAGTGTCCAGAACTGGAGCTGAATCCCATTTTAGCACTGCTTGTACCCGACAGAGATGCAGTTATTAATAAATGCCGGGGATCCGGCTGTTTTGGGAGCACGCTGGACTTCAGTTTTGGAAGCAGGAGGCGATGTCAGAGGTAACACATCATTATAGCCTTCATGCTATTTAAAGTACTGCTCATCTACTTATACCAAAAGACCTCTATCAGTTTTTATCAATGGCTTAGTAAATACTAGGAGAAGTGGGTCCTTGCCCATAATATAATTATTCTTCAATACAAATAAATAATACTCCTGATGAAGTGGAATTTTTTTCCATTATGAATCAATGACTGGAGCACCGGATCTGGGTAATACTGCTGGAAAAGCTCTTGTTTAAATTGACTGATATGCTGGGGACCTTTGATAGATCATAGGCAGCTTGAACTTTGTGTTCAATAACGAACTCTCTGGTTCGCTCTTAGATGTAATTTGCCACATGGCGCAGTGTGATCACATCGACTGCAATTTCATTCATCTATCTTGATTTCATAATTACTTGGCAGCACTTTACAGTTTTTCCTTCCCGTTAAATATTGGGTTTTCAAAGCCATCCCAGGGAAAAAAAAAAGAAATTAAAATTTGGAACTAATTTTAATGAACTCAGGGAAACAAGAGAAGCTGTGGCTTGGCGAAATGAATCACAGATCTAAGCAGAACGCGGTGCTGAAGGCACGTATATATTTTATGCACAGCTCATCTGGTTTGGAGTAATTGGATCTAATTTGGCACTCGGCACAATCAGTTTGCAAACTTCAACCGCTGAATTTTAAGCATCAGCCTGTGGATTATTAACATTTGCATGCAGCGCCAAAGCCCTGATTCAGCAAAATAGTTAAGCACGCGCTTAAATGTTTCAAAAATACACGAGACCGCTTGAGACGGCATCACAAGTCACCGTCGAAGGAAGACGCTCGCAGTCAGGGACATGCCCACACACCATTAGCAACCTAAGGCTGGATCCCTCTCCCCTCATCAAGTCCATCCTCTCTGCTTAACTTGAAGGGGCTGGTACCCACATCTACATCAGCTACAAAAAGGTTTCTCCAAGAGGGAGACAGACTCTCCTCCAACACGGCAATGGAGCACCTCACCTGACACGTGGTAGACCCATATAGGTTCATCTGAATGCACCACAACACCAACTCTGACATCTCAGGTAGGCGCCCCTTGACCACCAAGCTGTTGGACAGCAGTTTTTCTCGGGGAGGAAAAAAGCTTATGCTTAGTCTCTGCTTTGTCCCAATGCTAAATGGGGAAAATCTTTGGAGTTTCAAAACTTTTGCACAATAGGGAAACAGGCTTCCCATCCCACTCTACTTCCCACTGCTTCTCTTTGTGGGGGTCCCTTGGGGCAGGTGGGAAAACCTATTGGAAAACCACCCAGTTTGGGGCTGGGAGATGGATGCACGCTTCATCCTCCCTGCCTGTTTTTCAGGGTTTCACAAGCTGATTCATCTGAAGAAGGTAAAGCTGCCAGCACTGCAAAACCTTGACTCCTATCCCCACCACTGGGACCACGACTGCAATAACTGTGCCTATAGGATCCTACTGCAATTTCCCCTATCTATGGTGGAGAGAGGTTATTTGGGCCAAGAACCAAGTTTTAAAGGTGTCGTCTGCTGTGCAGGAGGGTGAATGTGCACGCGTATGGTTTGGTTACCACGGTTCTCAATTAAATCTTTGTTAATGACTAAGGAAACAGCATTAGCTAAGAGCACCTGTATTCAGATGCGATTGCCCTCTTCCCACCCTCACCAACACACCTGTCTCACACCTATTGTCTCCCATAGACTGATCCTCTTTGCCACGCATTTGCATTTTTACACACCTGCATTTTGCACATGGGCCTCTATTCTAGAGCACAGACTCTCCCTATGCCTGAAGAAGGGCATTTGCACCCACAAGCTTACAAAAAACTATTTTTCCAACTATTTATGTGCTCGAATATAAGATATCACATTTTACCCAAAGAACCTTGATTGCAATCAAATCAGTTTTGAACCCTAAGCATGGCTAGGGCCTGTGGAAAAATAGTTCAGCTAGAATAGCACCTTGTTCCACTACTTTCCCGTGGATTCGAGATGGGTGTTCATTACTTAAGGATGCTCATGACAGAACTGCAATGCACCTGAAAGCCATGGCAAGCACAAGTGTGTTCGGTGTGAAAAGCAGAAACCAGTTCTTCTATAGCCCCTGCTTTAACACTGCCTTGCATTTGGGGAGCTGCCTTCCTACGTGGACCAGAAGATAACTCCCAGAAACAGGATGGCATTGGGAATGGTTCACACTGCCGCAGGGCGCCGTGAACATTTACGGCGCAGAGTCAATGACTGCAATGGAAATTTTATGAGAGGGCTTAAATTGAGCATCATTATACTACATCAGGATGAAACTTGCCAGATGAGATGTGGAACCACAGCTTTTTTTCATCTTTTTTTTTTTTCTTATCCTCAAAATGAGCCAGAAACAGTTTGAGATATTTCCATATCCCTCTAAAGAGCAGTTTAGTTTCGAGTCACTACACCTTTCTGCCTTCTCTTTGAAAGGAAAGGCGAGAAGATCAAACAAGAAAAACACAGCTTTAAAAGAGTAGTTAAATCAGAAAGCAGCCAAGGCAAGGCAAGACTGCATTCGAGCCTTGACCTGTTGCACCTATTCATTATGGTGATTATCAAATATCAAAGCCCGCTATTAGGATTGGATACGTGCTGCTTAGCTGCTGGATACATGATGAAAGCCAACGTACGTGGTAAAGAACACGGATTGTGCATCTTCCCTTACATGGGGAATCGGGATGAGCAACAACGCAGGAGGAAGAGGACTAGTTCAGTTCACAGGTGGTCACCTTGCCAAGCTGCACACATCTGGCTAGCACATACAATAAGCACAGCTGTATTGTGCTGTCCCAAGCAGCCATCTGCATGTAATAAATTACAGGGCCCTATCACATTGCATTTTCAGGATGTCTTGGTCTAATACGCAGGACTTAGCAGTCGTACACTGCACGAGCAAGCCACAAATAGAAAGACAGCATGACAGCGCAAACCTCAAGGGACACAGCATATATTATGAAACAAATCTTCCAGTGTGACTGCATCACAATACAGGTTTCTGTCCCCTGACAAGTCATTCATCATAGCCTGCCAACTTGGAGCAGAAGAGCGGCTGTTGCAATAAGAAGGTGTCAACAGACCTCTACTTTTAAAGAACCACACTTACTTTCTACTGCGCGCAGATAACTCTTTCGTTTTCACGATGCCGACAAAGAGATATATACTGCAAGCTAAAGGGCTTAAGAGGTAGAGAAATTGTTGTAGTACCAGTGGGCAAGATACGCTTTGCCAGTTAAACCATCAATCAGTTAGTTTGCAGCACATTCAGTTTGGCTTTGTGCTTATGCCAACTCATAAAATATAGTTCTCTTCAATCCATCTGCGAGCTAGTATTCAGCGTGCTCCTGT
Organism: Alligator mississippiensis; assembly: GCF_030867095.1. Classification (NCBI taxonomy): domain Eukaryota; kingdom Metazoa; phylum Chordata; order Crocodylia; family Alligatoridae; genus Alligator; species Alligator mississippiensis. The sequence continues at coordinate 4,248,823 of NC_081835.1, forward strand.
GAATATAAAACTCCTAATTTTTGCCATCCAAAACTCTGAGATACCAGTCCCTCCAACAATGGCCCATGCAGTTGTCTTTATTAACCACCCTGTACTGACACTTCAATTCTGAGAGCTTGGAGATGTTTTTTTTTGGAGGGGAAAGTGTGCCTGCTCCATGTGAAAAGGCGGCAGGTCTGATCTGCAGTGCCTGGCTTAATATTTTATGATTGCAATCCCCAGGGTATGCAGTGTCATTCTAACGACTTGTGCTGCTCTACGGTCCCTGAATCTTCAATGCTGTTTGCAAGTGCTTCGTGAAAGTTATATTAAAAAAAAAAAAAGGTTTTGTTCCAGCAAGACAACATAGGCTGAACCTAATGCAAATACAGCAACCATAAGACAGGCACTAGGAGTACTTCTTTTTCTTAAAAGGCCAGGTAGAAAAATCAGCACCAGACCTATAGATGACAACTGAGGGAGGAATGAAGCCTTTAGGATTTATTTATCTACTCTCCTCATTATATATAATGTCTAACATATAAGCCCACAGGAAATCTCTCTCTCAGGGTCATCAGCAACAGTTCAATGCATGAGCATTTACATGGCTTGAAAACACAGGGGGATCAATGGGAACCCAATGAAAACCAAACACCATTTTCTTCATCAGGCTCAGGCAATTAATTGGCTGCGCTCTAACGTGTCTCTACGCTTAGGTCCCTGAGCAAGTTTTGAATGAAAAAGAAGCCACAGGCCCTAACTTAAAGAGTTATGGCAATCATGGGAAACAGCAGGGATGGCAACAGATCTTTCCCACGTCCTGCATAGAGACTATCAGACTGCAGCATTTTATATCCACGGCGAACAAAGAGCACTCTGGATCCATAAATACACCGTACCAGCCCTGCTGCTTTAAAGAAACCCAAAGGGAACAACACTGTTCTGAAACACCAAAAATATCAAGGAAAAGAAAGCACTTTTGTTCTGCTTCAATGTACGGCAGGGCTCGGTCCTTACCTAGTGCTGGCGCCTTTGATGGCAGAAGATTCAAAACTCCCCTTTTTCAAGAAGTAAGAGGAATGTCTTTTAGGACATCCTAAAGAGATGGGGAAGGAGGGGTATGTGTTTATCAGTACCTCATGTCTCTTGATGGAGTTTTATTCTAGGAGAGAGCCATTTCTGTTCCCCATGAAGTGCAAAGTGATTGGCTCTGTTGTGCAATGTGAGATGGGACCAGCTATGCGGCCCACCTTCGCCGCAGACGTCATCAGCTGCAAATGAGCAGAGCAATCAAATATAACCTGGAGTACTGAACAAAGGGGGTTGTACCCCAAAGCTTGCAATTTTTCCAAGTATTGAGTGAGTCGAATAAAAGCGATCGCTTTTACCTAAAGAACCTAGTCTACCGGGAATAGTGAGCACTTAGGAAAGCTGTTGGGTTTTGTTTTTTTAAAGATACAGGTGAAGTGAATGGTGTCCTAAGTGTATCCCCTTACAGGAAAGGCACGCAGCACTGATACTCAAGATCACTGATACACCTGATACCCAAGATCACCCAGCGAACCACACATTAGATGACAGAGTATGGTCCCTACATCGCATATCTAGGCACCAACCTACATAAAGCAAACAAGAGAGAGAGCTTACAAAGGGACACTGTCCATTTGAAATTCCCTCCACATCCCTGAAAACTTGGCGTTTCCTTTGGTTAGGCCTACACTTAGTAGAAATAGTCAGCGAGTATATTTTAATTATCCTCTTTTTTTCTCCGGTTTTTATTACACTGCATGTGGAGTCAGATTTACTGTTCCCTTGTGTTGCTCACTAATTCCACCCTTGGTAAATGTGGAAGGAGAAAGACACTCATACAAATTACCTAAAGAAACTGAAAAGGCAAATAAACCACCCCAGGCTCACTAAGAAAAATGAAGCTCCATCAGGTTTTCTTTTTTTTAAATCCCTGATGATCAAGTCAGGTCTAGGTTTGCAGGCGCGGACTCCACGAGATAGACATGAGCTGCTTAGGTTTCCTGATGGTACAGAGTGGAAAGCCCACCTGCTATTCCTAGCCCACCTTTTCGGTAATTCATTTTGCATCGTTCAGAGCCTATTTCAGATGCTTGCATGCACATTTAAAAGGGGATACAGCTAAATAATCTCACGCCCATCTGATTTCCAACCGCACAAAGGAGCATGAGCCAACAAAACAGCTGTCTCCGTTCTCTTAGAAGCCCATATCCCCCTACCCAACTCTTCCTTGGCAGACCACAAGGAAATGAATCAGTGCTGCAGCATCCTCGGAGGTCATCGGTTTTGGGGCATGGATGGAAGAAAGGGAGCCGCCCCTCACGGAGAAGCACTTGGTGCCAGCCTGCTCTCTCCGGATCCGAAGCACCATCCCTGACCACCACCAAAGCAGCATCACGCAGGGAGAGGCGGTATCTCTCGCAGGCAGCCAGGCCTCCAGCCATTCATTCTGGGGCTGTCGAGCAAGATCGGTCCCTTCCAAAACTGGCTGCAAATCTCAAAACAACCTGAAGTTTGCACCGAGCCACTTGTACACCAGCTGGGTTTCGACTCTGTCAGGCAACAAGTACGATCAGTCTGAGCAAGGTCATCGAGCAAATGAACATTTTGGGGGCGAAGAAAAGAGACTTGGAATTGAAGCAAGGCATGTCAGGACAAATCCTGTCTTGCCCAGCCCAGTACGTCTAACACAGCGACCATGTTATACAGTCACCCTGGGGCAAGAGCCCCCAGGGCCAAATAGGATATTCTGGATGTCCAAAAAAACAGACCGTTTGCCTTTTTGGTAAAGGGAGGACACGCACATTCATGCAGGCAATGACCTGACTTTTTTTAAACCCCCCCAAACCTTATCATATTACAGGTTAGCTTGAGTAAATTAACAGTTCCTTCTACAAATGCTTCGTGCCATATGATATCGCCTCTGACCCGAGAGCTTTGTGCCTCTCATGCCACATAAGACCTCTGCCTTTGCTCCCTGCCCCACCACCAGCGGGAAAAGAGTCCAAATTAAGCATCCCTCCATTGCAGCACCACAGACACCCGGACCCGAACAGCCGGACAAAGCCCTTGCTATCCCGGGCGGCGGCAAAAATCGAGAGGGTGAAGTCCGGGGGCAGGAGTTCACAAGATAAAGCCCGGTGATTAACAAGTCTAATGCAACATCTAGCAACGCTCAGGTTGCAGGTGCCTACACGAGGCGTTTCCGAAACCCGCTGGACCCGAGCGGTGCCGCTCAACCCGTTGTGACAGCAACTCGAGAGGTCTTTCCAGCCAGCGTGAACGGGAGCGGGAGAAAGGGAAGAGCCTGGCCGGCGAGGCAGGGTTCAGCCCTGCAGGTGATATGCCGTTCGGTTCAATCGTGCAGCGTCCCCCAGGCTGCGGGGTCCGAGCCCCGGCAGACCCCTCCCGAGCCCCTCCGTTGTGGGAGGCTGGTGCCACCGGCAGTGGGCAGCTGACCAGCTCCCCCATGAAGCGGGAGGGGAGTGGGGAAGCCGCACAATGGCACTCGACACAAAAGGCCATCCTTTTCATCCTTTCTGCTTCTCCATTTTTTTTTTCCAGCTGAGCCACGGCTTTAGTCAAGCAAAAAAATTACAGGCTGCAAGTGGGGGGGGGCGCGGGAAAGACGGACGGTAGAAAACAACAGAAACAACCCTGTTTTGGGGAGGGGAGGGTGACAAAAATACCCTTCATCATCTTCCCCTTCTAAGCACACCCTTTAAAGGACCCCCCCCACCTCCAACACATGCTACACGTTGCGGAGAGCTGACGTATTTCCCTCCCCCCCGCTTTCTCTTTAGGAAAGGATGCAAAGGCCCCAACATGGAAAGGGCAGCGAGCATCCTAGCAGTCACAGCCAGAGCCAGCACAGGGTGGATAATCACATGAAAAACATGGCTGGCTAGTGCAACGACAGATGCAAAGGGAGAAATACCGGACTGAGCCTTATCTAGATTACGGGGGGGGGGGGAAAAGGGAAAGAGCAGGTTGGGGAGGGGTGGGAAAGGGTTGAAACTGTGGTCGTGTAACATGGCTGCACCGTTTCAACAGCCTTGCCATTTCCAGCGTGGAGAGAGAGCAGCGAAAATGTGTGCTCCTGCCACCCCTTGTTGCAAGCACGGCTCCTTCATTCAGGCATCCCTCGGTCTTTCCTGAGCCGCAAGGACAAACCCCGCGGAAACACTTTACCTGCTCCGATGCAACTTCATGGGCGCCGGAGGTGGAGATCCCGGAGGGAAGGTGGAGAGAGAATTAAAAAAATTAAAAAATAAAAATAAAAAATCTGCTTCGCTCCCTTTTTGCAGTCCGCAGGCTCATCTACGTGCGTCTGAGCGAGCACTTACCAGCAGCTGCTTCTTTTATCAAGCACAGCAAATTAGTCCTCCTGCCCAGTTAGACAGTTCAGTCAATGTGGGCTATTCACACTCCGGCTCTTGTGTGAGAGGCAGGCTTCTCCTGTCCCTCTGTCCCCCTGCCGGCACCCGCCCACCTCCACATGGCCTTTGGATAAACACGGCTTTCACATCACCCACCGAGCACATCACATGATGCTGACAATCAACAGTCTGGGGGGAAATACAGACTGGGCCCCTAAAGGCTTTACCTAGAATCAGACACTGAAATCAGAGCAAGAGAAATGAAACAGGTTTCCTTTAAAGAGCAAAAAAACCCGCCAAACAATCCCAAAGAAGCAGAGTTAAAATAAAAAAAAAGGAGGGGGATTGGGTCCAGAAAAAGGGCAGCTCTCTCCCTTTTTTGGGGGGGAGCCTTCCTTAAAAAGAGCAGTCGTGGAAATTTGTTACCCTCTAAAACAGAAAAGTAGGCTGGTGTGACACGCGAGATCTATGCGCCAACAGCCTGAATCCATCGCAAGCCTGACACCGAACCATGGATTTTTCCCTTCATCACTTGCAAGGAGAAAATATGAAAGCCCTGGCTTATTTCCACCCCCCACCCTGGGCAGCAGGCTAATAAAACCTATAGAAACACACGTTCACTAAAAATAACTGCACTGTGCGACAGCCAGATAGCGGGGAAACTCATTTGGACATGCGCAGTAGACTAAATGCGCAGTAGACTAATTCTTCTGCAAATTAGTACGTCATGGCAAAAGCCGTGCTAATGAGCTAATGTGCAGCAGAAGTGGTCTACTGTGCATTAGCGTCACCTAAAAACCACGTGCGGTGTTACTGTGCAACCGCACCAGTCACTGCACATTGATTTAGTACCTGTTATTATAGGTATTCAACTTAATGCACTCTAACTACAACGCATTAATGTACGTGTAGACGTGCCCAGGTTGTACCATCCTGCTGCTGTGAGAAGTATGGAGCAACTGAGAGGTGTACAGACCCACTCTGCCCTTAAAAGCCTTCGGAGGGAGAGGGGTGGGGAGAGCATGAATGCTGCATGAGCGTCTCGCATACACACTTGAATAAAATTTCATGCAATTAAAGACATTTTTTGCAAAAATCCAGCTGGTCAAATAAAAGATATCACCTCTCCCACGAGTTCTGATTCAAATACACACAGCACCCCAAAAGAAATCATTCTTGCACCCATGGGGCATACAAACCCATGCACATAGCTGCTGGACGAGAAAAAAAATACAGATATAAAGCAGGCTGAAGAATTTAATGCTGATATAAAGTTTGCCATTCAACCGAGGATTCTTTTCCTTCATCACTCCCAAGGAGTAAATATAATATTAGATTACTTGCAGTTTAAAACAAAAAATTATAATCCGGAAAAATATTTCTGCTCTCTTTCAGCCTCGTGTCTGAAATGAGATTTCTGACAAAGTGCCTTTTCCTCATGGGACCTATTTCCTCCCATCTGTATTCTGAAGCCCCCAGAAGGCATTTGAGCGCTGCAAAAATAATACCTTGCACAATCATTTCTGTTTGACTTTCTAAATGAGTCGAGCTGCTGCAGAAGAGCGTTACAACACACAGGAAAAAAAATTCCAAAAAATTTTGGCAGATCAGTTAGAGTTGCCTGCTTTTTGTTTGCAATGGCACTTAACTATAATTATCATAAGCCATCTGCCTAAGCTGAAGTAAAACTAATGGTAAGGTACTGGAGGTGCAAGTATCCTGCTTTATGTGATTTACCAGAAACAATGACTTATGATGACAAAGTGTTGCCAACTCTTGCAATTTTATGGTTAGGCTAGCAATAGATGGTACTTTTCCTAAAGCCCCTTCTCACAGAATCATGCTCATGCCTTAGTATTTCATTAAAATAAATGCCTTTAGAGCCCTTGAAGCTGTGATTTGGGTTCGAAATGAGGCTCAAGTGTGCCCTAAAAGGTTTTAGGAGGAAAACAAAAGTTGGAAGATAATTTTAAAAAGCATCTCACGATAATCTCATGATTTTGGAATCCACTCCCCAATTGTCAGGGGACTGACCCCTGATTTTTTAAGGCTGGTGGTTTAAAAAAAAAATACCGTGGAAGTTAAAGAAGCCTTAACTGGGACCATGGCTTCTGCTGTAACTATATGGCAGCAAAAGGAAGCATCCAGACAATCTAGTAGTACAGCTGGAAAAGGTCTGGAAACAGGGCTTTCATGTCATTTTTACTGGGTATTTTTACACACACGTGCATGTATGCACACGTGCACAGGGCAAGGCAGTCTAGTGCACTCACACGCACATATGCACACGTGCACAGGGCAAGTAGTCTAGTTGACACACACATGCATATGTGCAAACGTGCACAGGGCAAGGCAGTCTACTGCACTCGCACATGCACGTATGCATACGTGCACAGGGCAAGTAGTCTAGTTGACACACGCACATATGCACACGTGCACAGGGCAAGTAGTCTAGTTGACATACATGCATATGTGCACACGTGCACAGGGCAAGTAGTCTAGTTGACATACATGCATATGTGCACACGTGCACAGGGCAAGGCAGTCTACTGCACACACACACACGTATGCACACATGCACAGAGCAAGTAGTCTAGTTGACACACACATGCATATGTGCACACGTGCACAGGGCAAGGCAGTGTACTGCACTCACACAAGCACGTATGCACACGTGCACAGGGCAAGTAGTCTAGTTGACACACACATGCATATGTGTACACGTGCACAGGGCAAGGAAGTCTAGTGCACATACGTGCATGCATGTACATGTGCACAGGGCAAGGCAGACTATTTCTGATCCAGCATAGCTAAGGGAATCAAAGAAATAATTTTTAAATCCACAAAATTCAGTTCTGACGTGGAGGCTTCCAGGGTCCCTCTTTTTCCCCTGTCCATGGGAGATGGCATAGCCATCCCTTCTGGCATCGTTGCTCAAACCCATTGCCCTCTTGCAAGTGCCAGGCAGCGAGGAGAGGCAAGTTCCTGAATACCCCCCTGCTGATGGTATTCACACAAAGGATGGCCAGCTCCTCCTCCTCCTCCTCCAGCCTGCCTTTTTGGGACTAGCCTTGGTACTAAGATATTACTAATGCAAATACATTGGTGTTTTTTCAGGGACTCACGCAGGATGCAATAGGAAGAGGGCAGGTGTGTCCAGCACACATGGACTGGATATAGCTCAGCCAGCTTCCAGCTAGGTACTAGTGACACGGGTTCACTGCTCCAGGACTCAGGCTGCTGCTCCATCCGGGCCGTGCTCTCATAACTATCCTGCCACCAACTACTCGCAGCTGGTTCACGGATGCCTGCTTGAGCTTATCCTGCCTTGTAGTGTAGATGTAGCCTTCTATCAGAGAAGGGGTGGAGCATTATTCATGCCCTCCATGAAGCAGCCTCCTTGCTGACATGTTGCAAAGCTGGGCAAGGCAAGCTGAGGTTTCTATTTTGCCAAACCCTGAGAAGCCACACGCAAGATTAGGCAGGATTTAGTCTCGATACAGGGGGCCAAATCGTGTTCTCCTTTCCATGGATGAGACATCTGCCATTGGCGTGTCTTACGGGCAAAAATGAATTCTCTTTGCAATTCTACCTTACCCCTGAACGATACCCAAAGGCGACCTTTACAGCTCAGGTAACGTGTGCGTGTGTTAAAATCACCTTATGGGAAGGATAAAATCACTTTTACTTTTCCTTGTGCCTAGTGTTTAGTATTTTCTCAGTGGGGATTATTAGGAGTTTGCTAGCTGGGAATCCCCAAAGCAGCCTTGGCGATCAAGGAGAGCTGGGGGGGGGGGGGGGGGGGGGTGACGACACTACTACACATAACAGATGCTATCTCCCTGCTGAGTTGCTAATACTCACCATGCATTTCTAGGCTTGGCTACCATTCTGTGGAAAGGAATAAAGGCAGAAGGAGGGGGGGAAAGATGTAAAAGCAACCTGAAAATGTGAGTTCAGGAGAGGACACTTGGAACCCACATCTCCAAGGGGCTAAAAAAAAATATATCACCTTGTCCTTTGAAGCTGGCTAGCAGCGGGAAGGACTCCAACCCGCTTGCAGGGTCTTCAGTTTGGACACCTGACTCACTGCTTTCCTGGCTAGAGGAGGCTGGTCAATTGAGAGTGCACCCAAAACTCGAAAAATAACCATCACTGTCAATCAGTCAGGCCATCCGGGACGTGCCCTTCTGCATCTATATTCTCTCCAGGACCAAGATGCATCTTTGCTTTCCTCAGGTGATGCAAGCTACCCGAAGGGAGGCAAAAGTAGGACAGAAATATGATCTAGAAACTGCAGCAGGGTATATCCATTGCTATTCTGCACTTTGTTTTCACATTCAGAGATTTGGGAGGGGGGGGAAGGGACTGCTAGCTAGTCTAGGCCCACCTTCTGCTGGGTCTCCGTTTCATCCAGCTACTCCTATATGGAGCCCAAACCAATATAATCAACTATTGTTCAGTTGTTACCAATAGCTTTAAAAAAGTCTGTTGTACAAAACAGTTATCCTATTTTGAACATACACAGACAAAAAAGGGTAATAGAAAATGATTATAACTGAATTTGAAAACAAAATAAAAAAAAAATGGAGGTTTCACACTGCTGTCTTTCTTTACATATGCGCCGATGGCAAATTTGTACAGTTAAGTTCGAAAACAGGCCTATTTCTAATTCAAAAAGGAGGTATATTGAGTCTACCATGGCTTAAAAATTATTACACAGACAAAAAAGGGTAATAGAAAATGATTATAACTGAGTTTGAAAACTAAAAAAACATTTAAAAAAAATGGAAGTTTCACACGGCTGTCTTTCTTTACGTATGCGCCGATGGCAAATTTTTATAGTTTAGTTCGAAAACAGGCCTATTTCTTATTCAAAAAGGAAGTATTTTGAGTATACCATGGCTTAAAATTTATTTTTAGAAAAGCAACATTTTGTCCACACGGAGATCAATTTTCTCAACGAAGCGTTCTTGAGTTTATGCGTGTTTCAGTGTGAATTTGGGGGGGGAGGGGGAATCACTAAAAGTCTTCCGCTTCAATACTTTTTAATGGCTTTCAATGATTAATCTCATATTTTTCCATTCTTCCTAATAGCTGCACAGCATAATAGCAATATAGATTCTGGTTTACATATAGTAGGAGATCGATCTTTTAATGGCAAAATTATAGGAATGTGCCATTCCAACAGATCTGTCACCCATCCACCTGCTAGCTGTGCCTATATGCAACGGGCTAACAGTGAGTAACAGATATGTATTGCTTCTGACCCCTGCAGGTCACCTTTTTTACCCTGGAGTGTAAAAGTGGATTATCTTTTCTTAGATTCTCATATATCCTGGTAATTGGCAAGGTACGTTAATGGAGATTTTAGATGTAATGCTTGTAGCTGGAACTCTAATCGTTGGCCTTAAAATGCTCCTTTTCACATAGTCAGTGTTTAACACCGTGGCTCTGCCTCTTTCCGATGGCAGATAAATTGCATGAAACCCTCATTTCCGGTGTGTTCTGCTCTCTTGGAGTGTCCCTTTGTTCTCACATTATGAAAGAGGGTGAAAAAGCAAGAAGAGACTGATCAGCTTCCCAGCGTCAAACAGGTCTTGGCAGAGGCACGCCTTCCCTAGACGCAAGCAGTCTTTGCATCGGAAACGCTTGATAACCGATTAAAAGTAAGCCTGATTTCGGCTGTATCGGGTATGTGCAAACATCGGTAATATCGATTCATATTTTTTTTATATTGACTAGCAAGGCAGCACGACCTATATACTATAGTGAAGTGGACCGCTGGTGGGTAACTGGGGGCTCTGAGGATGCACCAGCAACACCTACGGTGACAGAAATAGCGCTTTGTTTCTTTAATGCTGGGGTGCAACATGCAATTAGGAGCCCGCAGATTGCTACCATTGAAGCCGCAGGCATAAAAGTGGTGTGGCTCCATTGACAACTGGGCAGCTATATTCATTTCTACCTGCTGCAGACTGGGGGTGGTAAGACACAGTGTACTTTTCTTTGGAGGTCATCTAGTCCACGCCCTGCTCCAAGGAGCATGCCATGTAAGCCATCCTATAGAAAACACCAAGAACACCCTAACTTGCCACAGCAAAAGCAGGGGGATGAGAGTACGGGCAACGTGCTGCGGCTGCAAGAACGGGAAGGAGGGGCAGCACCGAGCACAGGCTAACTGGAGAGAGGGGTCGCAGAAGAAGCAGACCTCTGCCAAGGGCAGAGTAGCATTCAGCAAGGGGCACTTGCAATGCCACACCGTCCCTGACTCCCACGGGGAGTTGCAGGCACGCACCCGTGGGTAGAACAGGGACTTCAAAACAGCTCATACTTAGAGGGCCATATCCTCTGCCAGTCTGGCTCAACAACCCTACGCTGATTTGCAACAGCTGACGTTCTGGTCCTAGCTATTATTTGCCGCCCTATAAAAAGCACTACTTCCAAACAAAATTAGGTGATGCAGACTGTAAAGGGAAAACCCCAGGCTCATAAAGCCCGAGACGATATTTCACTCGATGTATATTATTTTGCTGTAACATGCAACTTCCAAACTGCAGCCTTCGTGGTTTGAAATTGTCCCTTCAGAGAACTGAACTGAAAATTGGACAAGAAACACACAGAGATGCCTCCCTCCCTCCCCCCCCCAATCTTCAGCTATTAATTGCAAAAATAAAAATTACAAAATGCCTTCACGTCCTTGTAAAATGTAAAAACAGATGGAGTTCAATGGTTCTTTAGAAGTAGCCAGGGACCGACATTATTCGTAACTCAATCACCACATTTGTAATAAGAAATTAAAATATTTAATGCACTTCACTCCATGCATTTTTCAACTTTTAAGTACAATCTATTAACCCAGTCGCAGACACACAACTCATCAGAGCCAAAGACCTACTTAAATAATGACTTAAACCTAGAGAGAAGCAATGAAATTTGCCACTAGGAGCCTGCTGTGATGAAGATGAGCGGTCCAGAGAGACTGGCCCTAAACCTGGAGCCATACCCCCATTACCTTTACCTTGCAGGAATGTGAATATCAAAGGACACCCAGCAGAGAGGTACATCCCTGCTGTACGCTCAATTAATGATGGCAATAAAATAACAACCGCTCCTAATCACCAGACGGCAATGTAGCTTGTCCTACCCTTTCAGAAATACTTGATTCCAAGGAGCACGGCAGGTTTCTTACCGTGAAGAGGAATTAGCGTGTCTTGCTCCGTATCAACGGGAAACTCGCAGCGTAGGTGAGAAGAAAGATAAGTTTCACCAATCACGGATGAGAAGCCGTTCACCGGATTATTAGCTTATTTGCAAAATAAGTGAGAAAGCTTCAGCGAACACAGAGCTGGTTTGCTATGGCTGTTGCGTTTCAGGACGACTGGTATTACCTCAAACTTCCCCCTGCGCTCCCCTCTGCAGTTCAGTATAGTCTATAGTTTTCCACTTACATTACACACTCTCCCAGCATGTAATGGGATTGCCCCTACTCCATGTTTAAGCAGTGCCTAGCAGGATGTGTGCCTACCGCCTAGATGTTACCCTTCTGCCAACAACAACGGATCTGCAATTGGTTACGAGTCTTTATAGAAACCTCAGCTACTCCGCAGCTAAATCTATTAAGTGCAACTCAGAACCGAAGAGTCTGGAGATTATCCTAATTTGGGTCAGTTAGAGCATTGAGAATATTTTTCCTTTAGTTGTTCAAATCCAGAAGTAATTCTCCTGATTCTGCTTGTTTTTCTGGAATACGCAGCACTAAAAAAATCCAATTGCATTGAGCCGGCTTTAGTAAAACACCCACCTTATACAATGAAACCCCTCTATTTCAAAGCATTTTTAGAAAAGCACTAAATAGCTTATACCCATTTTACAGACAGGGAACCAGAGGCACAAAGAGGAAAAGCATCAACCCAATGCCATCCAGCGATGGAGCTGAGAACTGAACCCGGATCTCTTCAGTTCCTCACTGCACAGACATCCAGGGAGAGTGAGATGGAGAGTAAAAACTTTGACCTGAACAAGAGAAAAGCCTGCAGAAGGGATACAGATTTCACGAAATCAGGGATGAAGATTTCATGTATGCACCTGTGATCCACTGACTATAAATAAGAGTTAAACCAGGCCCAGAAATGCTTCTCTCTTCCCAATACAAATGCAGGAAATAATCCCTGTTTACCTATATTAGTAGGCGTTTCTGAGCCAAAAAGAAGGCGGATAGACTATTACATGTCCAATCGTAGTGTATCACGCTGCAGCCCTTAGAGATGCAGGCAAAGTCCCAGTAAGCTATTCATATAGCACAACACATGTAGCTTTCGTTCAAGTGCACAATTACAACAGGGGTGAAGGATGAAAGACTCCTAAAACAAAGACAAAAGGAACCAAAACTCGTGGCAGAGGTGATCTCTTTTATTAGAACAACTAGATATTTGCAAACAAAAAATTATTTATATCTGTAAGCTTTAGGGCATGGGCACCTTTCATCAGGCATAGGATCAAGCATAGAAGAGATCACCTTTGCAGTGAGTTTTGACTCCTCTTGCCTCAGTGCGCCCCAACCTGCGAGACGCGGTGACCCAAACTTCGGCTCAGCTGCCGGCAAGAGCAAGAAAGGCTGGAAAGTGCAGAGCAAAAAGCGAGAAAACACACCCAACCAAGGTTTCAATTGTCATCTCAGATCTGCCGACAGCTGCAGATCATCGAACTGACTCCAATCGAAACGTTGATGAACCCTGAGGGGCAGTCTCACCGCTAACATTACAAAACTCCACCCAACCTGAAGGCCCGTGTGAAGCTGGCAGCCCAAATGTTACGGCGTGTTGTTAGTGGGCATCTGGCAGGATGAAGAACAGCCCGAAAAATTGAAGGGGAATGGGACTATCCTTGTTTCACTGCCGAGCGGGGAGAAACAGGGAAAGCAAGTTGTATGAACAGTCAAAAATACATCAGGTGACAATAGATTGGAAGAGCATGCTACACAAATGAGACCGCCGTGTTACCTGCGGTCTTTGCACTGCCCGCACACAAAACGAGTGCACGTTGCACATCCTCGTTGGAAAGGGAAGCCTGGTGCAGCTTAATGAGCAGGGAGTAACTTGGGAGATCTGGGTTTTACCCCCACTCCTCGACAGTCCTGGTGCTTTAGCTTGCAGGCGGCACATCGCTGCTGTGCCTCGCTTTCCTCGGTGGCTAACAAAGGGATGCTGGCACTGACCTCCTCTGGAAAGAAGCACTTAGAGACCGACTGATGAAAAAGCACCGCGCAGCAGCTAGGTGTGCCTTTCATTTCTCTTTGCATCATTTTTCTCATCTCATTGGCTAATTAATGCTCAAGGACTTATCTTCGGGCCTGCAGAAGGGCGGCTTCACGGCTCTTACTGCTTTTAAGCAAAGACGAAACAACAACCCAAACCCCGCACGTCACTGCAGAAGCGGCAGCGCAACACGAAGGTGCTGAATAGATGCAGCTTTGCTCGCGGTCGTGCCTGCCGTTCACAGCACGGCATAGAAAGCCACCTGCTTTTCCTTGCAGCAACACCTTGTCGGACTGACCAAGATGCCTGGAGGACTTACCCCTGCATTGGACCGCAGAGTGTGAGTCTCATTCCCCTCGGCTCCCTCGAAAATCCCAGCCCCGGTTCAAACTGCATCGTTTTGAAACACAGAGTGATGCAGAAAGACTCACTGCAAACCTTTCTTAATTGGCAATACTTTGATCATAATTAGCACATTAGATTGAAATCAACATAAGTCTAGAAATAATTCTCACTATATTCCACTGCCATCCCCCGATAGTGCCTTTTTTTCCTGGCACTGTTTAAAATTAATGAAGTAAACATGTTTGCATATTTACCTTTTCATTATGGGGAAATGACAACAAGGCAAAACAACGAGGAGACAGCAAAAAATCTTCACCTCCTCACAGGCCTCTGTAGCTTTTGCTTGTGTTCAGACAGCCAAAGCGGAGTTAAACAAGCAATATAAATTTACTGGCCATGTAGGCAATCAATTAGTTTCCTCCACTACAGCAGAGCCACTGAAAGCAAAGTGTGATAAGGAGGGATCCTGGTTTTCTCCGATTTAAAAAAATCCCCTATTTTTGGTTGGAAAAAAGTAACCCCATATCCACATTTTTCTACGATTAAAATGAAATACTACTATATAGATAGACAGACAGACAGACAGATATAGATTTATCTATGTATAGATCTATGTATACCTATATCTATTGTGTCTATCTATGTATACCTATATTTATCTCTATAACTATATATAGATCAATATATATAGCTATAGAGATAGATATAGATCTATCTCTATAGCTATATATATTGATCTATATAGCTACAGAGATAGATATAAGTATACAAAGATAGATCTATACATAGTTAAATCTATGTCTGTCTTTCTATCTATATATATATAGATAGACATAGATCTAGCTCTATATCTATATAGATCCATATATTGATATAGAGATAGATCTATATCCATCTATCTATAGATATATCTATGTGTTACCCGTGTTTCATTTAAATCACGGAAAAATGTGGATTTGGGGCTACTTTTTTTTTTTTTTTTTTTTTTTAACTGAAAATTGGGGATTTTTTTTTTTAAATCAGAGAAAAGCAGGATGCCTAGTTATGAAAATGGACCACTTCCTTTTATGTTTTTTTCTTTAAGAAGGGAGATGCATATACAACCAGGTTTCCCTGGGGGTTTTAGTCTTGCTGCTGTTCTCCAGACCATCATCTGCTGATCTGCTGGTGGTGAGGGAAAAGCAGGTCCTCAGGAAAGATCTGCAAGCCCAGGTTATGAGAGCGGATGTGTTGCAAGGGACAACGTGGAACAACGTTTAAACATGTAGATGACCAGGAACGGTAGCATCGTTCCCGGAGTAGACTGGAAAATGGGATTACACCAAATCCCAAGTGCAGGACGACAAGAATCCTGGCTTGGCTGCAGGGAGGAAGAAAAGTGAAGGGTAAGGATGGCTTCAACAGGCATAGCACCAGCTAAATCAGCAGCGCAGGGAGGAGATGGGGTACTTCGGGGTGGTCCCTGCAGACAGGAGGTTATCTAATAAGATGCTGTGGAAGGGCTAGAACATCACATCTCTATCACGAGGAATTGTATCTACCTAAGGGAAAAATGAGCCAGGTTGTATTAAGTTTGCTGGTACAACCTAAACACACAGATCGATTGGGAAAGTCTGCACCCACGTTCTCTTTGTGCGGATGAGCAGTTTTACCAGCACAACGAGCAGCAGAAGGGCTCTCGTTTCCTTCGTGCTCGCCTTTCACCTGTTTCTGTGAAAGGAGTTAGACCCTTTTTCGGACTCAGCGCCTAACTAGACCCAACTCCACCCGGTAACCCGGGAGTCTGGAGCCAGCCAGGACCTTTCCTCGCTTTCGCATGCAGAAGCATTAACTGCAGCCATGGGCCGTCTATTGGGATTTACTCCACAAAAGCCTACGGCTACTGGCTGGCGAGGCAGGATATCTGCCCGAGGAGAGACCAGCAAGCCAGACAAGACTTCAAGAGGCATTACAAAACTAGCCCTTCACCCCAGCATGTCCCTTGTGTAAGTTTTACACTAGGGATTACAGATGCAAGACTTGAGGAACAGTACATTTTGTTCAAGCCTCACAAAAGCACACACAGAAACCTGATGCATTTTGCTACAATTGAGGACCCCTACTTATGCCTTGATTCATGCACTGATTGCCCATTACAAATGCTGAATACCCATGATTGAAGCAATAATTAAAAAGGCAACTTGTACTTGGCAGTTGTTCCCATGCAGTTAGAAAGCTGAATTTCTTGGGCTAGACCCCGGGTAGCAGGAAAATCCTATTGAAACGGGACGTTCTGCAACAGGGACGACAGGAAAAAATCAAACAAGGACCAGTTTCGCCCTCCCTCGCTGCACAAGAACAACTGCTTGGAGAAGGGCAGAGGGAATTTTGTTTGGAGCGAGCGTCGGACAATGAGGGTATTCAAACCACGGAGACACGATTCTGCCGAGACCTTGGAGCGTGTCCTCGATGAGGACTGTATTCCTACGATACTTGGGAACCCGCACTGCTTTCCTCTCAAAGCACTGACACTTGCAGCTGAGAGTTCAACCCAATTACCTACAAATTAGTTGTTTCTCCTGAGGTTTTCTCCCCCATTTCCATTCACTCTGTGCCTCCCTTCTTTACAGGGATTTGCACCATGTCATAAATACTGCAAGTTATGCACAGCAAAGGCGCCCAGGTCTCTCTACTTGTTGGCCCATCACTTAGGAAAAAAATAACACAGGAGGCATCTGCTCAGGCAACAAAATGCCACGAACACTGAAAACCAGACATCTTTCAAGGGCTGTTTGCTTTTTCTCCCCTCCCTTAGGCGCAGAATAAAAAGTAGCTTGGCACAACCTTTAGTTGGCATAATCAACATAGCTCCAACCATTTTAATTCACTCCTTCCTCAAACACAGGACGAAAAGGAAAAGGACACTGGCCTGAGGCAGAAAACCCAAGGAAATGCAAACTGTGCCACCTGCACATTTACCTTAAACAAAGTGCGATTCCTAGAAGTCTCCATTTCTGCTGCCATTTTGCAGTTATTTTTGGACAGCTTTCTTATCCAGGTGGGTTTTTTAGAAAGCAGTTGAAGACGCAGCCCAGATCATTTAAAGTATACGTTATAGTGAACGAGACAGAGCTCTCACACTTCTGTATGAACACCTCCCACCAATAATATGGGAAACAAAGTGACACATCTCAAAAGGAAGTGCTATCTAGATACACATGAGATTTACTCTCCGAACTCTACTCTCCGATTATATGGTCACTGCTATATGGATAAGTGGGAACATCCCCTCGTTTTCCAGCAATTCTCAAGCAATCAAAACCTACTTGGCTTTCTACCATGCATAGGATTGCAAAAGAGATGTTGGTAGCACGGTTAAGCCATCTCACAATCAATCCAGGAGCACAAGTTCGACTTTTACTCTGGGCCCATGCTAAAAATGCACCCCCCCCAGTCAATCCAGAGATAAACGGCACTTTGGGGTGCATCTACACGTGCATTAACATGCTTTAGTTAATGTGCATTAAATCTGGTGCCTCTTTTGTGAAGTACTAGGAAAATGCGCATTAGCTTGTCTTAATTTGCAACTGAAGAGCATGGTTTTTAAGTGACGCTTAATGTGCATTAGCTTATTTTAATGCACATTAACTAAAACGCACAGGTTTTTTTTTAGTGATACTTAATGCACATTAAAATAGGCTAATGTGCATTTAAGCACATATGTAGGCTTTTGAGCTAGGAAGGTCAAAACTAACTAGATGAGATGCTAGGCAACTCGCACGTCCTGTACACTGTCTCTAGAAACCCATGTGCATGGTTTAACCGGTTTTGAATTGTAATGCTGTCCTATGAACATCAGTGAAGATAAACCTATACATGTATAAGTGACCAAATTGTATAGTAGTGGCAAAATATTTAAAGATATAGTTAAGGCAATCCAGAAGGAACAGCACAGAAGTTCATGGAGCCTTGAGTTACCCCTTCAAAATAATGCATCACAGATGAGTGGTTTGAGGTGAGACTGCTATATATTTACAACATCTGTTTTCAACCAGCAGAAAGTCAGATTAAAAAGGACAGCTACGAAAGCATCCGTCTACCACAAGGGCATCTTGACGAGAGGACGTTACTCTAGGCTAGGATGCAGTACTTTGGAGGAGGCTGTTCTGAGATTGAGAGCGGCCGCTGTCAAAGGAGCGAGTTGTACCCGTTTCAGAAGTACCGAAGTAGGCATGCCATAATCTCTTATGTTACACCGCCCAAACTATTTCAGCTGGAAACGTTTCAAAGATAAACCATTTAAAATTCACAGTTATCAGTAATCCATTGTGAAGTCCACAAAAGCAATATAGTCCTGGGTATAAACATCACGGTTAGACTGTACTTATTTTTTTCCCTCTTTGTCCTGTTTATCCGTAAACTGAAACAGTTGAATAAATGTGTTGTTCCAGCACTGCTTTCACAGCCACGGGTCCTATAATTCTGATTAAAGGATTCTCTGGGTGCCCAGCCAGGGAGATCTACATATTTCCCCTGCTGCTGTATTGGCTGAACTATTGTTATTTGTAGAAAGCTGCTCATCACAGATGTACAGGGCACATCTAATGCAGAATAAAACGTATTTTCAATGCATGATGTGCAACAGAAAGCCCATCAGAAGCAATGAATAATCTCTGACAATGCCGAATGAATAGCACAGCTCTGTCGGCCAGCCTATGAACCAAATGTTTATAATCCACATCTGGCTTTTGGTAGAAGTGTGCTCAGTGAACTACAACTCCCAAAATACTTTGCAGAACATTTATGCTCAGTAAGTCAGAAAGTACCTACAACTGAGAGAACAGCTAGGGTCCACAAATCAGGTATCCAGGGCAGATAGCTCATTTTATTAAAAGCTTCACTAGCTTTATCACCTACTTGGGCTTCGTAATTTTTTGCTAATTGCATTATCTTTGCTACCTTCAGTAGCAGCCAATTGCAAACCAGGATATTCTCCAGGAACAACAGAAGAATTATTTCATTTTATTTTATCTTTATTTTCCCTTTACAGTGATGCTAAACTTCTCCATTATGAATTCATTTAGGTGCTATACTTCTCTCTCAACTGCTTGCTAGTGCCTAAACGTGCACACTAACGATAATGCATGATGAGGAATGTTTCTTTTACAAGCTCATAAGACATCATTGCAGGCAAAGCAAGGAAACGCGTTACAATTAACCGTCCGTCATTTAACAGAAGTAAAAGTATATGTAAGATAGGGAGAAGCAATGAATGTTCTGGCTTTTCTCCACTGGTGTCAAAGTGGATGTGAAATAACAGTTCTTAATCTGGAAAAAAGAAAACGTATGTACATTTTCAGAGGAAGTTATTCATTACATTTGGAAGGACACAGAAGATAATTCCTTTGAAATCGTCTGATCACTTCAAAACTAGTAACCCACTGGCCACGTCTACGTGAGACGCTTACTGCACAGTAGCTCGTTAGTACTGCACAGTAGCATCACGGGACACAAACCGTCATGCGACGCTACTGTGCAGTCGACGTCACCAGGAAGCCGCGCGGGGACACTACTGTGCAGGAATACCCGTCCCTGAGCAGTCACTGAGTACTTGGTTATTCATGCACTAAATCACTGCACAGTTGTCTCGTGTAGACATGGCCACTGGTCCACAACACAGAGCCATGTGAAAGCGGACGTGTGTAGAGGAAAAGCGACGGCCCGCTTTCCCCGGATGGTTACAACCAGTGGGTGCCGTTCTCTAGAAGTCCAAGTAGCACTGGTGACCTTTTGCCCAAGGAAGGCATCTGTGACGATTGATACTGGATCGTGCCCTTCTGGTTTCTGCCATCACTATTTTTGGATTCTGCAAAACACTCGTTCTACACGGGGATACCCTGGAGGCCATTCAGAAGTTATCGCTGATGTACAGAACGGCTGCATTGCTTGATGGCATTACCCACACGAAGAGAGAGGATGCCATCTCTTCAGCTGCCGCACTAGTTTCCTACTTAACTTCCAGATGCAACGAGAAAGGATATATAAATGTGTGCATCTGTTCCTGGGGCTGAGTTGGTATCTCGGGCTGAGAAGTAAACTGGTTCTCACAACTACGTAAAGTGGTTTTCAGGAGAGAGGAGAGCATTCTTTGATTTATTAACAGCAGCTATCAAATGTTATACCTGCACCCAGAGATGTGCTAAATAGTCCCCTTGCATAAATCACTAAATAGAGGGTGTAGCTATACTACCAAATGGTGTAAAAGGAAAGGAAGAGGAAAGGCACAGCAGCTGGCAAAAGGGACAAGGACAGGAAACAGAATCTGTTATTGGCAGTCTGACTATTATTAATGGAAATTTCTGGGCTTTTACCAATTGGTCTCCTTTCTGGAAACCTCACAAATTGGAGTGCACGAGGGTTTGAAGTAATGATTTTGAATAAATGGCTGCCTACGAGCCCAGGGGACTGGACTCGATGGCCCAGGGGACTCTCTCCACTCCTACGTTCCTCCAAGGTGGCATGCCACAATCGCGCAGTGCCGTCTGTGCTCCCAGCCCAGCTACTTGTAGAAATCCCACCAGCTTTAAAAGGCACAGAGTCAGGCCAATGAGGAATACATTTGGCAAAATTACCCTCAGTTTAAAGCTCACTATTAAACTAGTGCATTGAGGTGAAAACAGAAATGATTCTGCACTTACCATGAGGAGAGTGGTGAAGGGCTTACTAACCCTTACTAACCAAGAGATGAGACAGAATTGAAAGGCCTTCCCACCATTTCCTTCAAAACCCATTCAAACAATCTTAACAGACCAAATGAAAGTGAAATAATCCCTCAGATTCATTGTTTCAGAGGTGGGCTTGCATTTTTGGGGGGTTTTTGGTTTTTTTGGCCTGCAAACTCACTAAGCCATTATGCAAACCAAGACCCTGCACCGTACAAAAACGGTCCTTTAGGTCAGCGCTGTTAAGTTCAACCATTTGCTGAAGTTAGTATGCACCTGAAACTATTGTTCTGGGTTCAGTTTACAGATATTTTGATTTTTTTTTAAAATTCCCTGATGAAACATGTATGATGACCATAGTTTTTTCAGTCTCATCAAACATTTTATTGTAGCCTCGTTCCACATGCTCACATCCCCTGAGTTTCCTCTAGTTTTCCATCCTGAAATATGGCCTTTATAAAGATTTTTTTTTTTCCTGATTGGTTCAACAGCTTGTCTTGTTTCTCATGCATAGGAATAAAGCAGCAGCTCACTTTAGTCATATGTTTCAGTTGTTCCTCTCACTCCCCCGCCGTCTTTCCACGCACACCATCCCTGCGGACGACCCAGCTTTCCGTGGGCAAACAAACGGGAGGTTTCCAATTGCACGCCGCGGCTGCTGATTCGTCTGGGCTCCACAACGTGGCTCAGCGTTATCGTTTCAGGCTAACATGCTTCTAAGAGATATTAAGCACCCAGATACCACAGTAATAAGAGCAGGATAG
Organism: Alligator mississippiensis; assembly: GCF_030867095.1. Taxonomy (NCBI): domain Eukaryota; kingdom Metazoa; phylum Chordata; order Crocodylia; family Alligatoridae; genus Alligator; species Alligator mississippiensis. The sequence continues at coordinate 4,270,275 of NC_081835.1, forward strand.
ATTAAATTAGATTGCTGATAGATTAAATGCCAGAATCTGAGCAAGCAGAAACGGATGCAACTCCACTGAAGTCAGTGGCGCTATGCTGTTTTGAGTTCAGATGGTGTGACTCTCACCAATTAATTTTTTGGCTGACAACCTCGGCCCCTTACAACATTTTACATTCATGAATGAAATCCCGGCTGAATTTAATTGGAAAGGAGACTTTCTGTCCCCTGCAAAAGGAAGGGCAGACTTCCATCTTTCAGGATACACGCCCAACACATTGATGGGATAAACATAAATGAGAAACAAATTGCCCTACATGCTTCCTTTCGAGGCTGTATCAAAACTATATGGCTTGCCTAGATTTCGAGACAGGGCTGGTTCATACCGGAGACAGGCAGGCACCGGGGCGAGCTTTTTGCTACCTGTACCCTGAGTTGAAAAAGCATCTAAGCCTTTAAAATGGCAGACATAAAAGGTATCCCTCTCTGTAACTCTGTCTCGGCAAAGCAACTTGAATGGGAGTATTCCTCGGTATAAAGCTTCAAACACGCTTCACAGCCTTGGCCAACTTGGGCTGAAATTGGTCTTGCCCTATCATTATTATCACTATTCTTTGCTAAAAGTATTCCTCAACACGGAGTCATCCCTAGCGGGGTGACCGCCCCAGGCCCCGTGCTTTGGTGGGGCCCCGTGGAGCCAGGCAGAGCAGCCGTGGCCCCTCCCGCGGGGCCCGCCTGGAGCTGGCGGCTCAGCCCTACACCGCGGAAGAAGCATGGAGACCTCCCCCTCTTTGTGGGGGTACCACGGCCCCACACAGTGTTAAGGGGGCCCCGCATAGGCTGATTTGTCTCGGGCCCCGCACCGCACTAGGGTCAGCTCTGCTTCAACATATCACTATTTAGGAGGCTAAAACTATTCTTCAACATATCACTTCAGACAAGCAAACCTTGCTCCCACTGAAACAATTTCAGCGACTGAATGGTGTCAAGTTGGCCTTAACAAGCCTCCAAAAGATCAGCTGCGTGTACACCCCAAGCATGAACTTCGCTTTGGACATGCATCTAGCTGGGGTCATCTAGACTCAGCACTCTTTCCTGCCTATGCAGGGGGTCGGACTCGATGATCTACTGAGGTCCCTTCTGATCCTAACATCTATGAATCTATGAGGGGGCTGGGACAAGCCTTGCAACTAAAAGTCTATGAAAATCAGTCCTCAAAAGGGGATCGACAAGACCCACTTCCACATAGTGATCTCTGGTCATATCTCTGATGGCCAAGAGCTCCCGAATCGACAAAAACGCCAAAGCACGCAAAGGTAAAGAAACGGACACCGGTTCTGTCATATGAAAGAAGTCCTCAAAACAGTGCTTAAGCCAAATTAAATCATGACGGGCTTTGTTGAAGTCCACCTGGCACATCTTATAATCTTCGATCTGGGTTATCTATGGTTCTAATTCTGTTTTGCTCGGAGAAAGGACAGAGAGCCATTAGATAAATCAATTGAAATGGGGCACACTGAAAACACCCCGGTTATTCAAAACAGGCAGCAGAGAGCACAACAGCATGAGAGCATTCCTGTGATTGCTCTTCTATTTATGAAGACTTCCAGTTTGTCAACAAACGTCAAAATGTTCACCAGTTTGATAGTGATAAATATGCTTATCCAAGCCTGAGACCTGATGTCAAAGGAGATGCAACGATTTACACTAGCTGAGGATGTGAACTACGAGACTGGCTTTTCTTGTGCTATATGAGGTTTTATTTCTCTTCTAGCTCCAGTCAAAATCATGATTACCCAAATATTTCAGGCCAGCACATACCATTACAATCTGCCTGCCTGCAGAAACAGCCCAGAGATATCTAGCCAGCAATGCCTCTTTCAAGCTTACATACCCCTCTTGTTCGTCTCCAGTGTATCCATTAGAAACGTATTTGAATTTGATTTGAATGTTTCAAGCAACGGAGAATCTAACCCATTCCTAGGCAATTAGGTGATTATTGTAGCAACAAAATAAAATCAAGGGACAGGCAAGGAGTTTTGCTTGCGCTTATTTTATTTAGAAAGAGGTGATTTCTAGTTGTACTGAGAGATTCCCGATTTGCCAGGGTGAAGAAGAAAAGTGCTGTATTATTAGCCGGATGGGTTCATTCATCACTTGCTGTCGGTTACCAACACAAATCACTGTTGCTCATACAAATAACTCCATGCACAGTCTAGAGAAATCTTTCAATTAGGTGCCTCCAAATAAGACACAACAACTAAAAAAGAGAGAGAGAGAAATAAAACCACTAACATTTTATATGGTAACACACATGCATCAATGCAATGGGTAAAACACCATAAACCTTCCAATGACCTTGTCAATCAGCCCCAACCCTAGCAGAGAAAATCTCTTTCAACGAACAAATCCCACGGTCCAGAAAATGCCAAAGTAAATGGAGTCTCGCAACCAACTGTACGAGCGGGCAAACGCATGGCGTGGAGAAGCCCCAAAGTTGAGAACGCTTCGCTATGAATGCCATCTCAACACCATCCGCAGGCTAATCTCAGACTATAAAGGACCAAGGCAATGATTGTTGGAGTCAAAGGTGCAACCCAACCAAATGCAAGTAAAACGTCTTCATCATATCCATCATCTACATTCATTGAAACTCCTAATGAGCATATCCTAACGTGGCTCAGTTAAAATGAGTGGTGGCCAGATACCCACACCAGAAACACATCAAACAGCTATACTGGTAGCCTTCCCCTATCCCCAAGTCAGAGCTCATCAATACATTAAAAATCACATGGTAAAATCGTAGATATACACAGTCTAAAATGAATTCCTTTTTGTCCGGTGCAGTTATTTTTTTCCAGCAGTAGTATCTCTCATCCAATAAAAAGCAAGTTTTACAAACCAAAAAAGCAGAGACTCCCTATGCCTGATGAAGGTCGACTGCGCCCGAAAGCTTGATAAGAACTTTTTTCCAACTACTCAGTTGGTCTAATAAAAGATATCACATCTACCCAAAGAGCCTTGCTTGCCTACAAACCAAAAAAGACACCTGCCTGTATTTAAAAATATCAAGTACCTGTGAAATTACTAGGCAACCTAAATTCATAGATTGTAAGGCTGGAAGGGAGTTGGGAAGATCATAGTTTCATAGCTGGTAGGGTCAGAAGGGATCTGAGCAGATCATCAAGTCTAATCTCTGCCACGGCACCAGACGACAAGATCATCGGGTAATCTGATATATTTTATTAGACCAACTCAAACTACTAGCATTACTACTTTTTTTTAATTAAGTACTTTTTTGGCAAGGCTTTGGGGGAGGGGTGGCACACTTCTGTGACATACAACTGTCTCGACTAATGCGTGTCGTCTCCAGCGGAGCGTTTGCATCTGGGTTTACAAACGCACAATACAAACGATAGGAAGCAACTGGAAAGAGGTTCCATAGCCAATTATGTATGGCAGATTTAGGATCAAGGGAGCCTGAGCAGTAACTATTTGTTATGCTCTATAACTCATAGAGGGAACTATTTGATGGTCACATTTGAAGTATTATCCCATGGTCTGTCTGCATGCCAGTACACCCTGGACCACTGGGTTTTACAGTGGGATGAAGCTCAGGTTTGATCTTGATGGCAGTGTCAGATCCTTTGCATTAAATAACTAGAAGCACAACAACAATAAAAAGCACCTGGGGTTCAAAGCAATGTTAAGGTCCACTCCGGTGCATTTAATGAGGAGACACTGGAGTCTTCCCATTTATTTAACTGATGATTGGGTCAGGCCATGATCGAGTATTGCTTTATTATCGACTTGTTGGTCAAAAGCATTCATTCATGCCACTGTCTCTAAAAATGACTGGGTGTGCGAGCTGAGGTGCCCAGCAACACTAAGCTTGGGTAGGTAGGTCTGGGACAGGTTTTTCCCCTTAATCTGCTTTTGCCTCGAACATATTGTGATGCCAGTCAGAAACGCAGACTCGATAACGATTGCATAGCGAGCCGGCTGCAGAAAACGCTTGGGTGGGATTGTCACGTGTCCCACATTTTGGAATGAAATCATTCATCTTGCATTTGACAATAATAATGACATGAATACACCTCCATGCGTACAGGCGCACATACACACATCGGGTGCACAGGCTTTGGAGAAGATACATATTTTGAAAGTTATTTTCTGGAAATACAATACATAGAAGGAAATGACCAAGCGTCGCTTTATGCCAATGTATTCAATGTGGGTAAAGCCAGACCTTGGAGACACGGTTCCAAGGCAAATGCCCTGCATTGCGGCCTCTGCATCATTTGTGGGTTTCTTTTTGGGAAAGCTCACACATCTTTCCTCTAAGGAAAGAGACAGTGCATCTTAAATGATGTGGCCAGAAGCACAGACGCAGCCAAGAACGTGATATTACATTACCTAACCCCCTTTAAGTCCCTAACACAGACAAGTGGCACTTACAAGCATCACTGGTTTTATTCCAGCGTATTTTCTGACTGGCACTTTTTGTTTTGATCTTTTTTTATGATTATGATCGCACTGTATTTATGGAGTACTTTGCAGTCAAGTTTCTATACGTGAACATCCAGCAGAACCGCTCTTTTTAATTGCAGCTTTCACAATAACAATCAAGTTTCCAAAACCTCACCTATAGTCCACAGAAAGGAATTCAATATCTTGCCAAGGTTTTTTTCCCCCCCCCCATTACACTTCTTTCTACAAGTAGCCTCCACTAACAGCAGCACTTTTAATAACAACATAGTGCTTTTCATATCCAGATCTCTGAGAGCTCTACAAAGCACAGCAAGTACCATTATACAGTGGGAGAAAATAAGTCGTAAAGAGAAAAGGTCTGGCTGCTATTTGTCTAGCAGCGGTATGTGAAGACACAATAGAGATTTGAATCAGAGAGTACTGGATTCTCTACCTAACGAAGAGAAAGACAGATGCATGGGAAGGTCCATCAAATTAACTGCTTCAAGGCCTGAATGCAATGCTACCATCGTCAAAGGGACTTTGGATAAGGTCTACATGCAGGAACAGGGGGGACAGAATAGGACTCTCATGCCTCCTATTCCAGGACTCATCCACTGCTCCTGGGAACAGGACAGAGCTATGGTAAAAGCTTTCCCTAACAATGTTGCTCCCTCCTATCTCCACATGCTACCTTCTGGTATTCAGAAAAGGGAACAGAGCTATACCTAGCAAGCGATTAAAATATGCATGCAGTGTCTGTCCAACAGGTATTTTCCATTCATAAACTGCCATAGCCAACGTTGCCACGGGTCAGCTGCAGCATACTGAGAAAGTTATACCGATAAATTTAATATCGGGCAGTACTAAGGCTGCTGACAGTCTATTAAATCAGCTATAGCATGGTACGTCGGCACTTCATTACTGAGACGTTATCAGGACTCGCCGGCTATATCACACACTATGTGGGAGCTCACGAGCAGGGCAAGGCATGACACCCTGATCGCGGTGGGGTTTGGAAAGCGCGACCCTTTCTAGCTCTTCTGCAGCATAAAGAAGAGGACATATAGCCCTTTTCAATGCAGTAGACCTTATCTGCCCCTCCTTCGGCACCTTTTCCTCTTTGTTTTGTCATGTTTCATCTTTGCTTTAAAAACATAGTGGGAATCTATTTGGGGAAAGAAAATTCATTACCAATATGTGCTTTGTAGGTTTGGCTGGTTTTTTACGCGTCAAGGAAATATAATAAGAGTCTAAAAAAATCAGAACAAATTCTTCCCCCACGCACAGCGGTGTATTCCCGGAGAAGCACATCTATGATGGACCCTGCTGTTGCAATTGGTTTTCTCTGGAAGTTGCTCAGACGCTATGATGACGGCCAGCAGCATAAACCCATAAAATAGACTCGATAAATAATTAATATTATGGGTTCAGTTGTGTATGCATTTATACGAGATCCTCAAAGCGAGGGAGGGAGAGAGATCAGAATCCTTCATCCGAAACTGAGATGACATAGGGAATATTTCTAAAATATCACCTAAAACTCATTAAAATTATCCTGATTCTTAAACATCTGCAGGAAAATCATGATGTCAAACTGATTGAAAAATCTCTCCATGCCTCAGCCTGAGAATATCAGGGGTTACATTTTCAAAGCACAAGATATAGGCAAAATTCATCCCTCGGTAATGCAGTGGACGGCTCTACCATTACCAGTCCTTTTGCTGGAAGGGTTCACCCAGCACCATCAAAGGATACGTATAGGGCAGGCACACCCAGATAGCAGAGATAAGTACACCACAAGGCATGCACCGTTTATTGCCATTAAACCTTTCTCTTGTTTGTGTGCAACCACTATTTCAATACATTCGCACGGCCGGGCAAAACCGTTCGATGCAAAATGCTGCAAATGCTAGAAAAGCCAATTGCAGAAGGTTTTCATTTTTTCCCCCCCCACTACACATGAGCAGAATAAAATAAGTCTGACACAGTGGTAGAAAGAGAGGGGATCAGAGAAGTTACCATAAACCCTCATTATGAAAGCACCCCTGAGACCCATCCATCTTGGGTGTCAGTCTATAAAGCGTTTTTGCTATAATGGGGATATCTGGAATAAGACCTAATACTGTAGGGCATTTTTTAACTTCACAAAGAACATTGCAACAGGCGACTATTTAATCAGACTGCTAAAGGAGCAGGCCAGCAGGTAATTCAACAGGAGTGCGTTGCTTTTAAATATTTTACTAAAAGGCCCGCAGAGATAATAACATCTCATTTGCCAGTTTGCCCTTCAACGTGAGATAACCTTAGTACCTTCTTGAAGGGGAAACAGACCTTTTATTAGTAAAGGTCCTTCAATTTAAAAATCTCCCCATGGTGATAGTGTGACATTTGCAGCTGGGATGCAAGGATTTGTACATATAAAAGCGGCATCCAGGAAACCATCAGAATCTCCCCTTGATTAAACATTTAAGCTCCGCGTCCGTGAGGTCCAGATAGCAATGACACGATGCAAAGTTTCAGGAACACTTTCCAGCATCAGCTCCTAATTTGATTCGCATATACCTTTGCCAAAGTTTACAAAGCTGTGACTAAAAGTTTCCACACTCATCCTCCACTTCTGACTGTTTTGTTTTTTTTTAAAGGGCAACAGTGAAAATGGTCCACCTGTTTTCAAAAGCAGAGAGTAGGGAAAAAGCAGCTAGCTTGCCAATACCAAATGCCAAAAATATATTGCAATAATTCTTTGAAGAGCTCTCACACCTCTAAAACTAAAAGCAAGGACTTGGAGTTTTCCTAAAGCTTTGCTAAGTTTTTGGTGCAGGGGGGCTGGACCTGACGATCTCACGAGGTCCCTTCCAGCCCTAAACTTCTGTGAATTTGCAAAGGTTAGGGATATTTAGCCAGGCCTATCACTACCTTCTTGCTAGTGGACAGACAAAGAGGAGGAGGAGGAAGACCTAGGACATGCTGGACCACTGGCACCAAAGACTGGATGGGATTAAAACTGACTGATTATACAAGGATTGCAAAACCTGTGAAGAATGGAGGAAAGTTATTGCAACAATAAAGGTGCCCCAATGGTTGTTGCGGCCTTGGGACCGACTGATCATGACCGCTGGAAGCAGACAAATATTGCTGCCCCAGGAGCATCACCTCTGAGAGGTCCACACAAGGGGACTTCTGGGCAGAACTGAAAATAGACTGTTGTCTCATAAGACAGACCCAATGTTGCCTATCAACTATCCCCTACAAGATATTCATTGAGATTCATGAAGGAACATTGCAAAGGAAAGACCTGTGGTCATGGATGAATGTTTCATTAGTGTGACAGCATGCATCAAACCCGCACAAGCCGCAAAAAAGGATAACGAGACCCCGAGAGCTATATTATCTTCACCTGGATCACCCTGAAATACCACAAGCAAACAGGGAGAGGAATAGGGAGACATTACTAAACACTTCCTAACCATGACCTTTTAAAAAAGTCAGAGTGCTTAGACCGCAAAGACATCAAAGACCACTGAACTAGTAAAACACATGAAATTACAGAAATAAATGGGGAAAGTCCAATAAAAGCACTACCAATCAACTCATTAGATGGAACGAAAAAGTTCTGGCCTGTGCCACAACGATAAAAAGAAAATCTAAAACTTCAAAGTAATGAGAATGATAAAGCTCAAGTTTCAAGTTCACTTATCCATGCATGTTTAAATCATGAACGCGCTAATTGGGTGAGTGGGTAGCGCACCGACTGGTAACAGATCTCCTAGAGTTGCTCACATGCTCATATACAGACCTGACTGGGATTAGATGGGCCCAAGGAAGTTGATGCTTTCTGTGGTTCCCATCGCAAAACCCATCTCCACAATAGACACGGTGCACTTCCTTCCCTTTATTAGGAGTTCATGAGAGAGGAAAAGGGCTTCAACCAACAAAAAGTCTGAACTACCTTCTGCCCCCCAAAATCAAATCAACCTCAGCAATCAGAGATCCATCGATAAGGTGGTCACCGATACATCGCTGTGGCAGGGTAGCTTGCATTGTGTCTACCATGTGTTTCATATGGATGGAGAAAGAGCCCAAGATGCCAGGACGGTCTGGTCCACCTTGCAGGTTTCAAACATTCATACGGACAAAATGCAAAGAGAAGACTTAAAGGCTGTTCCCTGGCCCCAACCATCATTGCCACCTTTATCAAGGTGGGGCATCCCGGGGAAGTATTATTAGCCCTCCATGAGAGAAACGATCACCTTGATATTAGCACTGTGGCCTTCTGGCCGAGATAACTACGATGAACTAACACCAGAAGATGCCCTCTGTACCAGCAGTTTGGCAAGGACCAAAGGCTTCTGGATGGGACACCTCAGTACAGACAGAAAGGCTTTATTTTAACACTGCCCTCACTGACACGTGAATCTGAGACGTTGGGGACCGAATCCCACCCTATTTTCAACCAGAGTTCAAGACAAATGTTGTATAGTAATGACACCCCAAAGATACAATCAAAAGCTTTGAGACTTCCCGAACAACCAGGCTGCACAGGCAGGAGATTTCATGCTTCCAGATGAAAATAAGAAGGTGATTAATGATGTCTACTCCATAGATGTTACCAACGGTAGTGTAGCTTGGTGGTGAGCCACAGAAAGGAACAAAATCCCCTTCTCAGGTTAAGGATGTATCAGACCATTTTGATGGCTCATGAAGCTATTGCTACCAGTCTAGTATTTTTTCCCCCTTTGTTTCAATTTTGAAAATGATTAAAACTTGAAAATGACTTTGGTGGAATATTGCTCGTCTGTGTGGCTGCTTAGAGGATCTCATAATTAATTTTCCTTTTCGTTCATAATATTACGTAATCCAGATCTGGCTTTTGCTCTGGAAAGAACAACTGGAGAGAGAAAAAACACAACACAAAACAAACCCTGCCTCTTGTGTAGTTTGTGTACGGGCTAAATACTTTACAGACTTTATAGAAAGGTCTTCACATTAGCTACTGTGGACTCCATAGTTAACACTGTTTGGAGATATATGCACTGAAGCAGGACTAACATGCTTGTGAAATGCATGCATATATATTTAGACCAATATTATATATGCATGTTTAAGAAATTAGACCAATTTTAGTTGGGCTAATAAAAGATATCGGATTTACCCAAAGAACCTTGTCCGCCTACGTATTGATACACTTAAAAAACTTTTCAGTAAAGCACATATGGATGTTACATATAGATACGATATATATTAATGTCTCTCAAGTCAGTGTGATCGTCTTTCCTATAATTTTAAAGTGCACTGACTATGCGAGAGAGAAGGGTAACAAGTTAACCCCCTTACACACACCATAGCCCCGATGTACATCACCTTCCTTCTAGCACAATTCAATCCTCATAAACTTCCCATTGGTACCCTGATGTAAGAAAATCAGCCCAAAGGAAAAGTGAAAACTTGCATTTCTTAGGTTGTACAGGGCTGGTGGAGTTTTAGAAGAATTCAACCCTTTGCAACAGGTCCCATTTAAAAAAAAAAAATGCTAAATACCCAACAAACTACCATTTTTCCGTTCCATGTGAAACCTCGCCCAGCAAAACTGAGGAATCCTAATAATGATGTTGCCTGACACCCCACAGAAACACCTTAACTATAAGAGCCACGACCAGCTCCAGGAGCTGCAAATGAAGTTTGTCTTAAAGTTGCTGCCTCCTTTTCCTATTAGTCCCAATGGAGTAAACCTAGGTGCTGATGTTGCCTATCCAAAATGTTGCTTGCATGCTTCTTTCCAGGTCTCTGGCCCTATTAGAAGCGAGTCCTGATGTCACACCACCCATCCAAACGCAAAGCACTGCTTCACATGCGCACAGCAGGGCAAGTGCAGTTTTGTAAAGACTTTTCACTCCACCCCTTTCCACGTTCTGTTCCCCAAAGGCATCGTTTAAGGGAAAAAGGAAGAAAAGGTGCTTTATCTTTCCTGTTTGGCCCCTGGATCTGACAGCCGGCTGAAACTCCAATGGACATTAACATCAGAAAAAAATCCCACTCATCTATGCAGAACAGCAACAGCAGCTGAGGATTAGTTGCAGAGAGAAAGACCATATAGGATTAACACAGTGAACCAGGCATCGTGCTGACTAGAATATTCAAGAGCAAAATATGCAGAGGGTTTTGGGACGGGATTTAGTGAAATTTGTTGGGAAACGGCATCGCGTTGTGAATCTGGTCTATGCTGAATGCAACGGGACTCAATGGGGGCTTCACATGCATTCGTTTTAGGGGTGCTTATGGCATAATTATTTTCCCGGGGCAGCGGCTTGGAGTGGATGCAAGGCTGTCAAAAAAGTCATCAACCCGTGAGCTTCAAAATGAAGGCAAGAGCTTTACCTACAGTTCCTGAAGTTTTAAAATGACTGAAATCCAGTGCAAGCTGTATTACTGTCAGACACCGAGGCAAGAACCCCACACCATCTAATCAGCGCCTGGTGCTGAATTAATGGCCTCCATTGTTGCTTCTTTCTTTCCGAGACGTTTTGAATGCCACGACAGCCCTGCTACTGCCAGGGCTCGTCAGGGGTGGTGAAAGGGCCGCGTTGAGACCCAAATTATGGAGCCGATTACCAACTTCGGAGCACCTCATTAAAAAGGAATCCGCAGGCTTGGAAAAGGCCGATTGTCAACATGGCAGGACGGGGATGTGCAAGATTTCGACTAAGGGAAGGTCCTGCAGGAGCTCTCCGGGCTTTGCCCAGCTTCCACCTGTTCCACTATTTGACTCCCTAAATCATTTTTGGATTTCCTTAATGAAGCCAGGCGCCCTTTGTGCGTCTCCAGGATTGTTCTTGCAACAGCCACCCTCCGTAGATATGTATGAACTGGAAACAAGCATGGAGCGCAAGGTTGCAAATCACTGACTCGTGCACTAGGTGACCCCCCCTTTAACCCACGTGAATGATTGCACCAAGACGAGGAAGCAATTCAGAACCTGGCCCTTTTTTAGTACATCCACAGGAGTGAAGGCACCACCAGGAAAAAATAAAGTAGCCTGAGCTGAAGTGAAGAGTCTGCTTTTCATCAGTTATTTCCTAGGTATGCTAGGGAACAAAATAGCCTATCTGGCCAAAAAAAAAAAAGTAGCTCAAACGGCGTCTCTGAACACATGCCCTTAAAGGGCCAGTGGCGGCAATCCACTCAACTTTAAACCAATGTCCCGGCATCTGGGCACCTTGGGCAGGAGACAGGTGAAACGGCTACTTTCCTCTTAGGAAGATCCACTGCCTTCAGGCTGGATCCTTTGGAGGGGGCTGAAGTCTTGCTGAACTTGCAGTCAATCCCCCTCTCCCACCCATACAAACCCACCGAGTCTCAGCAGGGCTGTAAAGAAATAGTAGCTGATAACAGGGATGTGGGGGCTGCTTGGAGGATGCTCTGCAACCTAACCCGGTGCACTCTGCCTCTGCACCGGGGGCACGAAAGTGGCCTAGACTGGTAGCAGTAACCCCCCATAGGGACAATCTGATGGCTGGCTGTGCAGTGTGAAATGAATCTGGACACGCATCCAACTCGCAGGCGGCTGGGCTTTTCTGTACTCCATAAAAACGAGTGAGTGAAGGGGGACAAAGATTAAAATCCCCCTTCCTCTGCTCCCGCTTCCTTGCCCAGTCACTGCCAACCTGTCCACTGATCCACAGAAAAGGGACGCCAGGAAGGGCAAGTGCAGCAAGGGGAAGCCACTGGTGTCACTGGCCATGCTTTACCTGTGCCCCGGGCAGAAACAGCAAGCCAGGACAAAAATACAACGCGAGTCTGGCCTGGAATCGAAACCCCAGGAAGAAATATAAACCTTTCAATGTCTAATAATCTCCCTTCTGCATTAATCATTGGCTCGGTTGAGTCCTGCAAGCAAACATTCGATTCTCGCTGCAAGAGGCAGCGTGCTATAATATGAATAAGGAACAAAGCCTGCTTTTTCTGCACTGCTTATGGTGGCTCTCTCTGCCACGGGCAGCAACGGTCCCGACATTGAACAGGACACAGCGGAGCGGATCAATTGATAACCCTTTATTAAAATACAGGATGCAGGAATCATCTGCCTTTTTGTCCTAAGGATCTCAGGAATGAGGTTCCCTAACATGGCTGTTGGTTTCTGGTAGAGCGAAGAAAAATGTCTTAAATAGGGTATTTGGCTACTGCATAACAACAGGGGACCAGCAGGCAGCGAACAATCTTTGATTTAATAAAAGCATGGTAGGGCTCGTTTATTCCAGATCGCACGGTGCTCCAGCAATTCATTCACAATTGATGCATTTCTGAGCCGGGTTAAAACATGCCATTTTTAACTCTCAAGCCGCCAAATCTCAAGCCCCGGTTGACCCTGAAAAGCCTGACGACACCACGCGCGACCGACCCAGCATCCCCTTAGGACCTCCTGGTTCTACCATGTGCCTGTTTTGGGGGATATCCTGGAAAGAACGGGTGCATCCTGGCCTCGCTGTCCCTTTAAGAAAGCATCTGGCCTCTTTCAGCTTTACCGGGTGGCTTGTCAGGGGCAGGCACTCAAAAGCAGCGTTCAGCGGAGCAGCGTACAGCTGTCTCGATCACAGAGGCAAGCTCCTTTTTGCAAGCAGTCGGCACCATAACGCACCCCCCTCCCGCCCTCCGATAGCCAGCCCAAACGGAAACGGGCTCGCGCTGGGTATGTGCAAGCTGGGCTGAAATGGCAGCGTGCGTGCACTAATTCTTGAGGTTGCTCTCGTGCTGTTTTACTTTCTACAGGCAGTGATCTCCAAAGAGCCACTGCATTTACCACAACCGTGACTGCAGACATCCAAAGGTCCCCCTCCCCTTCCCCGCCGAGCTGTGGGCAGAACAATGCAGGAACGCACATTTATCAACACCTGCTGTATTGCATTAATATGCACAGGGCTGTATTGATGACTTTCCCCTTGAACACTAAGGCTGCATTGTTCTTCGCGATCCATCAGCACCTCACTTCCCCTCCCCCCCCCGGGCTCCAACAAGCCCCCTTTTGACATGCCCCCCGTTTTGGAAAGCCCAGACTGACGACCACATTTTGGAATGCACTTCATTAAAATGTAGCTGCCCCGTTCCAACCTGCAATGCGGAGGCAATACAAAGCGAGTGCCACGCTTCCCCCTGCATTTCGTTCAAAAGCCCCATTGTTCGGCAGGCATCTGGTCCTGATCTCAGCCTATTCGTGCCCATTGACCCCTCTTTTCAGAGCGCACCCGTTCACGAATGGGCCTCACGTAAAGCCTGCTTGATGAATTAAAAAGCAGCACTAGCCATCTGTCCTCCCAGGCTGGGCTAAGGTTGTGCAGCTACCACCCCCCCACCCCGTCTCGCCAAGCCCCCTCTGTTTATACACATAACCCGAAGCTGATAAACCTCTGGCTTTGCTCAGTAAACACTGCCATAGCTCATCACACTTGCTGCTTTACATTCATTACGTTAGCATCTAGCGGGGGAAAGGGAAAAAGAGAGCGAGCGAGAGAGAGAAATACAAGAGAACGGTCTCACTTGCCTGAGTCCTTCGGAATTCAAGCACAAATACAAGATTAATCCCTCCTTTGTGAGCTCTTGTCTTAAAGTCGTGGTATGTAATGATCCTCAGCGCTGCAGCAGAGGGGAATAAAAAATGCAGGGTTCATAAGCAGGGGGAGGACAGGGCTTACTTACATCAGGGTTTCTGCCACATGACAATAGGTTTGAGAGGGAAAGAATAAGCTGGCAGCAGCAGCTGACAGTGCAAAAGGGAAAAGGCAGAAGCCTGCCTTTTATATAATTGGTGACATTTCTAACACATGACAACAATTTCCATCTGTATTTAAGCTGGGAGTGTGAGAAAAGAGCATTACATCACGGCTCCTCTATTCCTAAAGGCAGTGGAATATATAGGCCAGCGGGATTAAAAAGCACCTGTGCATGCTGGAAAACTGAAATACCAGGAGATGAGTTTTTTCCCCCGCCTCTTTTTTATTTCCCCGTTGCTTTCCACCGTGCGCCGCGGTTTGAGAGCACGCCCAGGGAAGTGTGAAATGGTACTGTCCTCTTTTTGTAAGGCACTAGAATGGGAAATTATACATATCTCTATCTATCTATCTATATCGATATCAGCGGGAGATGCAGCACTTCATTTTCAACAGGCGTCCTGAGACAAAACACAGAGCATCTTTCTCTCGGCTTCCCGCAGCAGGTATCCCGAGGCCCTCGGGTTTCTCTTCCTGCCCTGACTTTCATCTCCCTCTTAACAGCTGCAGGGAATTTCGACGAGAATATTAAGGAAAAAAAAAGGAAAATGAAAAGCTGAGTGTACGCCTGTGCCTGTTTAAAGGTAAAGGTTATGAGAAGGGAGAGGAAGCTATCTTGAGGATAGCAAGATACTGCTGGTTTGACTGCTTGGCAGCTAACAGGTGTCTGTCTTGGATGCTCTCCATGCATCTCGTGGACTCAGGTGCAATGCAAGCGCCCTAGCGGATCGCAGATTCGAAAGAAATAAAAATCTCCCGCCAATGAACACACAAGCTGTTTCACTTGGGGTGGTCTGCGTGCATCTCCTGGGCTGCTGTCTCCTAACGTTTTCCGGGACAGGCGAGGAGTTAAAGCCCTGCAGAAGCAGCGTGATGCATCTCCACAAGGGAGCCCACAGCTCTCAAGCAATCCCATTGGGCAAGCCCAGCATTACATCACGGGGATGGGATTTAGGCACTTCAGTGATGAGCGCTCAGCCAATCGCAAATCTCTTTGGAGGAGGAGCCGATAAGCTGTTAGGACTTCATGGGCGGGGCTGGGTCGAGGAATGCAGGAAGGTGGAGGTGAGATGGGAAGATATTTGCTTCCCTCCGTACAAAAAAACCCCTCTTGCTGACAACTGCATGCCTGGCTTGTGGCCACTCTTCTGCTGCAGAAACGCACCTTGCCGTAAAGGTGAAAGTCAACGTGCAAGACAACCCCACTTGTACCGTAAAGCTAAGAGCATACAACGTGAAAGTCAACGTGCAAGACAACCCCACTTGTACCGTAAAGCTAAGAGCATGCAACGTGAAAGTCAACATGCAAGACAACCCCACTTGTACCGTAAAGCTAAGAGCATGCAACGTGAAAGTCAACGTGCAAGACAACCCCACTTGTACCGTAAAGCTAAGAGCATACAACGTGAAAGTCAACGTGCAAGACAACCCCACTTGTACCATAAAGCTAAGAGCATACAACGTGAAAGTCAACGTGCAAGACAACCCCACTTGTACCGTAAAGCTAAGAGCATACAACGTGAAAGTCAACGTGCAAGTCAACCCCACTTGTACCGTAAAGCTAAGAGCGTACAACGTGAAAGTCAACGTGCAAGACAACCCCACTTGTACCGTAAAGCTAAGAGCATACAACGTGAAAGTCAACGTGCAAGTCAACCCCACTTGTACCGTAAAGCTAAGAGCGTACAACGTGAAAGTCAACATGCAAGACAACCCCACTTGCACCTGGCGTTTGCTGTTCAAAACGGACCTTGCTAAACGTTTTAACCTGTGCGTGCAAAACCCTGCGGGTTGACAACACGTGCATGCAAGAAAGTACGAAATCTTACCTCGCCATTCCTCCATGCAACAGCGAACAGAGATGTCAGCGCACTAAATTGGACTGTACACTGCAGATGTACATATATGCTGACACCAAACTACACTTGAACTATTGGTTTAGGTAGGACAAGTATCATAAAGAGGAATAAAGAGCCTTATATTCAACCTGAGAGACGCACACAAAGGGGAAAAGAGAGAGAGAGAGGAAGAAAAAGAGGGAGAGATGCTTGATTACAAACATCTCCTGCAGTCTCTTTTTACTTTTATAAGAACATAAAAATAATTCAGGCTAACGAAAAGACCATCTGGACCAGGTTCCTGACATTTTGTGGTCTTCTTGTTAAAGGGTTTGAGAGAGGGCGAAGCCTTTCTTAAGATTCATCTATCCTTCTTGCAACAATAGCCTTAACTGAGTGGGTGAGACTGCCCTGAGTTATACCTCTGGTCAGCCAGCAGTTTTTCTGGAAACCTGAAATCTCGTGATTCAGAATACAAAATATAAGAAATGCAAAGACTGGAAAAGAAAAAGAAAAACTGCCTCTTATTTCCTGTGCACAATAAGAGAGCCAACGTGCAAGCCACATTAAAGCCATATGATGTTTCAGTGAGGCAGCACCAACACAGAGAGGAAAAAAAGGGCTTTTCAGAAAAGAAAGAAATGGAGCGTTTTACTTTATATTTATGCACAGATGCAGCTGCCCAATCATCTATGAAAACTCTTTCATATGATTTAAGAAAATAAAAAAAGAGAGCCCCTAACAATAAAATGACTTTTTTTTTAATCAGAGGTTTAAAGGCTTTTTTTTCCCCTTGACAAAGAAAAGACCCAGAAAGAAACAAATTCAATGAAAACTTCGGTTTCCCTACCATAAAAAGCCCCGCAAGCTCCGAGGCAATCAGTTTCTCCGAGCTTGTGTGGTCTCCAGCAAAACCTGGAGAAGGCATTTATTTAAGTTTATACAGGCCTTCGTGTTTTCATTGGTAGCTTTTAAAATGCAATGTTGAAAGCTTTACATTTTAATTCCGCCTTGCTTTTCTACGTGCGCATTGTCTGACGATTTATTCTACCGAATGTAGGCTGCCGGTAGAAGAAAAGAAAAGAAGTTCAGACTCAATCCAATATGGTTCAAGGAAATCAAACTCATGAGATCAGGATTTTTTTTTATATATATGCACTTACAATTCCCATCGCTTCACTTTACCGTTATTTTCAGCCTCAAATGTAAAGAATCTTTCTTGCCCTTGCTAACAATGGCAGAAATACTTAACAGAGAAGGCGTTTTAAACCCTTAAATAGCAAGCATCTAAACAAATTTACAGCAACAGGAAAGTAGCTGTTTTGTCATTTCCCAGCAAATTCTATACCTTTTCTTCTGCGGAAAGTCAAAGGTGAGCTGTAAATCATTTCAATATGTGGAAAAGGATCTTGTCCTTACCGTAACCCCAACTTCTCACCATGAAATGAGAGCATCCTGAGAGGAGATTTTTACAGCTGGGGTTTAACTCGCGCAGCTACACGAGTGTGAGATGCAGCACCCTTGTAGGTAGGAACAAACTTCTTCTGCAGACCTCTTAGTCTTTCATCAGTGCATTTTGGAAACAATTCGCTCACCATGTGGGACCAGCAAATGGGGAACAAACTGTGAATTCAAATAACTGTAAACTCAGCAAGATGTGGAAATAAAACACAGATGGTGCACTTTAGATTAAGGGTCAGTGTCTTAACATTACTTTCCACTTTTGCATTCTGGCGGTGATGTATACCACCCTCCTCCTCGGGGCAGGCCGCAAATGAAAGCATGACTCACGAAGGAAAACACACAGGCGAGCAATATCTCAAAGCCGGGCTCCACACCGGTCAGAAACGGCTACGGTGACTTGAAGCCACTGCTTGTGGCTTGTGCCACTTGAGCTTTAACAGTGTTTTCTATGTGGAGGGACACAGCTGGGGGGGAAATTAAAAGGGGTTTAATTTTCAAGTTCAACACTTGCATGTTAAGGGGCTTAAAAAAGTGTTACCGTCTGCTGCTATTCTAGCCCATCGAGCTATGCCCAGCAACCGTCTTCTCATTACGTGAAATTCCCTGGGATCCTTCCTACATGATTTTAATCCCCGAGATGAGTTCCCCCAGCCTTCCAGCTCTGGTACCCACTGGACAACTATCCCCAAGAAGCATATTGAGTCTCTTCTGTTACCAGTCATTGCAAATCTCTCTCAAATGGCACGTTGTACTCACATGAACGCACCTGGACCAGCTACAGACACGGCACTTGCATCAGTATAAGTGATCAGAAACTGGTCTGCACCCAGAACAGAAATTCGGTGCACAAAACCACGAGAAAACAGCAGTTTGGTTCACATAGACTGGTTTAAAAATGGCAGAACCGAAGATTTGCCCACCCCCACCAAAAGGCGAATGTGTGTTTTGTTCGCCACCAATTCAAACTATGCCACATATAGAAAACCATGCAACTTATAGTGGGTTTTTTGAAGGTCTGTACCTAGCCCTGATGAATTGCTGGCTAAAGCTGTCACCGTTACACCAAAGGACTTCATAATGATTTCTCTCTATGAAGTGTTACCTGAAAGCTTTTTAAAGAAGGGCGCGATTCTTGTAAGAACTAGTTCGTTCAGAGGAAGAACAAAATATAAGCCTGGATTAGGCGGTGGGAGATTTGAACAGCAAATCTACAGGAGTGCAGACTGCTAAAGAGGCGCAGGATGGCACACGGGGACGGTAAGGTGACTGTCACCTTCAAACTGCGTTGGAGGCTGTTTATCAGATCCGAGTTAATGAGGGAGAAATCTCATCGTTCTAAAATATTAAAAGTTAACCATTAATGGTAGCATCAATGCTATTTAAGGCTGGGAAATTACTGAACGTCTCTCCAAGTAATTCTCTCGTGTGGTTAGTTACACGGTAGAAGATCTCATCTCATCAGCAATTTTTTTCTCCAAAATATTAAGCATTTTGGAAGCAGGATAGTAGGAGGCTAATAATACAAATATGCTATAGTAATGCTAATTTTTTTTAATCATTATAGAAATAAAAGGCAAATACAGCCAGATAGGGACAAACATCACAGGACTCTTCTGCTCCCTAGAGACCCCAGACTTCAATCTTGTCTTCATCCTTCAGCATCCTTCTGCCTCTCCCCTTGATAGTCTTGCTAGTAGCACGGTCTACTGTGAGTCGCGTGGTACTTGGCATTTTTTTCCCCAAAACCTGCCTGCTCAAATCAAGGGAATCTCAATTTTTAAAGTGTACTGATCTTATGTGCAGGAAAAACATTGGAGCAAGTGCATGCTAAAGGCTCAGAAACCAGAAGGCAAATAAAGAGAACCCAACTCCATCCTATTCTACACAGGCAAGAGGCCAGGATTTGTGTGGGTGGCATCTTTTATTGGACCACCTTCATGGATGGGATAGATTTAGATATGCTTTTGAGTGCATTGCATTCTTCATTCAGTAGTCTCTGCAAGATGCAAAATACTCCCCATCAAACTGGTTTGAACACATCCCTTCGTGATGACGGGTGGGACAGCTGAATTTTACATTCTTTACTAGGAAAGAAGGGACTTCAGCATATGTGAATCGTGGGCAGACATTGTGTAAAATAAAATTATAATATAAAATAATAATTATAATCGGAGTAAAGAGTTAAAAGTGCAGGTGAGCTTTATGTTAAAGCCTCCTGAGCTCCCAGACTCACCTACTGTTTCCTCCACCTTTTGCTCTTTGCAGATACAGTGGGACTGCCCCAAAAGCCCCGACGATGGATCTGCAAGATTTCAGTATCCACCTGATTATTCAATGATAAATGTCTCATTTTCAAGATACATTAGACCTTCTAAGAGCCATTTATTATACATTCCCACTTAAATAATAATTTTCGCAATCCTCAGTGAAACAGATGTGTTCCCTCTTAAATCACTAATTAAGTGCAGCCTGGGACATTACAAAGCCTTTTAAAAGGATATCAGGGAACCAGCGTCCCCCTTAAACAAATCTACTCTGGCAATGACCCAGAAATCTCAGCTTCATAACTCAAGGCCCTAATTATTCAGGAGGACATTATATAAAAAGGAATATATCCAGAGTGCTAGTACTCCGGGGAGATTTATTTCCCTTCCTGTGGGGGTAGAGCTGGAAATATTTGCTATAATTCAGGGGTTTTTTTCTCCTGTATCCACTGATTATAATCAATGAAAATCAATATGTGAAGATTACCATTAGTAACACAGGGCAAATTCTACTCAATAAAGCTGTAAGTTTTGAAGAGTCATTATGGTAGTTATAAAGAAGTCAAAACTTTTTGATGGAG
Organism: Alligator mississippiensis; assembly: GCF_030867095.1. Classification (NCBI taxonomy): domain Eukaryota; kingdom Metazoa; phylum Chordata; order Crocodylia; family Alligatoridae; genus Alligator; species Alligator mississippiensis. The sequence goes on from NC_081835.1 coordinate 4,290,640, forward strand.
GGCATTAAGCAGCTGGGGTGTTTCGGCTGTTGTGGAAGACGTACCTGGGGTGCCAAAAGAAAAAACACAGGTATCTGGGTCCTTAAAACTAAATGGTGGTTACATGAGCTTTGAGCCGATGGCTTCAATCAATGTTGTGCTCAGATGTTCATCTCTATACTTCGCAGGAAAACAGTGCTTTTACTTCTTCAGTGGTTTAAAGCATGGAATAGAGTAACCATATGGGACTACCAATCTCGACAGGTAAGGTGCAACCTCATCTGCCATCAGGTTTTGAAGCAAACCCACAGATCTCCCTGCATCTCAGATCTGGAGGAATCTATAGGTTCAGAGCCTGAACACCATCTCAGCCATCTCACACGTTCACAGCCTTAAAATCCTTTAACACGTCAAAGGTATACCAAGGATTGCTTAAATACCCATGGCAAAAGCCTTTCCGAGGTACAAAGCAACCAGCTGAATTTGCAGCACCCACAATTAAAAGGCAAAATGAAGTACACTGCTGATTAAAAAAGAAAACCAAGCATATAATCCCTTCCCACACTTCTTGCACAGCCTGGGCTTGGGAGAGCCCATAAGACTGAGCTACTTCTCTTTTGTACTATTCTCTTGTGCCTCATGCAATTTTAAATAGGCATATACTGAAATCAAAAAAGCTACTCTTAAATAAGCCAGCAACCAGATGGAGCAATATCTGCCATCATAAAAGCTTTTACTTCCAAACTGAAAGAATACCCAACAGTTCCACTGTAATAAAAGCATACTATGGATCTAAAAGGATAGGCCAGATGGACAAAAAATGTCCGAAGCCTTTCAGATTAAAGAGGAATGATGCTTATGGAAAGAAACTAAGCTACAGAAATCTTGTTCAATATTGGACATCCTTACTTCCTAGGAAAAACGGTCTCTCCTTTCTCATGAAGCAGAAAACATCCAAGGTTTAGTTAGCATCTGAAATAATATTCTCCCTGCAAACTTCAGATGACTGTAGGATGGTTCAGGCACCAGCAACACATTGCTCACTGATATACACTGGCTGAAGAATAGGTATTCTTCAATCTATTTACTGTGCAATGAATATAAAAAAACCCCCATTTTAATTTATGCAGGCTGAGCCCTCATGTTCAATGTGACTGAAAGCATGCGCCGAAAATATGTTAAATAACACTCTCCAGAATTAGAAGAGTCCCAGGAGGATGCAGTGTGATGAAGCTGATCTCTACAGGCATTCACAGGAGATAAGGCTACTGTGAACATTTCAACTTTTTTTCATAAACTAGGACGGATCATGAAAAATAATTAATTACCTTCACTGTGGTAGAGAAAGGCCTGTCCCTGGTTTGCTTTCTGCACCTTTTTCTTGTTAAGAAACTGGGATTCCACATGTATCGTGGGGAATGGCCCAACAGGCACAGGGATAATAGGGAACGTGGCATTTCTGGAAGGCTTTTGAGAATGTGTTTATACAAGCCCATGATTTATTGCCTATGAAGGAAAGTAGCTCAGCTAACTTGTCAGCCATTCTGTTTCTCTCTAAGGAAAATTAGCAACTAAAAATAAGGCAGAATTTGGGATGCATGGGGCAGGTCTGCATGTGCCAAATGCTGGGAACAAGGCAGCGGTGCCACTGCAGAGCGGTGCAGAGCATGCATGCACAGCACAGTACTCAGGCTTCCCGTCTTGGGTGTACTCATGGCTGGCCTACAGATGCACTATTGCCTCATTGCTGGCATTTGGCAGGCCTGGACAGAGCACCCATCTCAGCGACGTTCCTACACTCATCATGCAGGAAGCACAGACATATGCTAAGTATGTAACCTAATTGCTTCTATGCATATTATGAAGACCATTCAGCTTTATGACTGATGCCCTGCCAACGACAACAATTCTTCATTAAAAAAAAAAAAAAAGATTCATAGATGTTAGGGCTGGAAGGGACCTCGAGGATCATCAAGTCCAGCCCCAACGAGACTGAGCATTCCTGAATCCAACACCAGTGTCTTCAAGGTGCTTTTCTGACAGCTCATTTCAACATGCAGATGTCTTAGGAGCAACACGGCTGAATCTGGAGCAAACAGAACTGAAGCATTTCCCCACCTAGACTGAAACACCAGACCGATGGGCTGCAGGCCTGGTGGTCTGGTGGCAAATGACCTGACCCATCCAGCCTTACCCACTCTTCAGCGGAAAACGCCAATGGTACTCAAGTATGCAGTGCTCTGTTTCACGACGGGAGCAAACCTCTACAGAACATCTCAAGATCATTTTGCAATCTAGTTTGCAACCTAGACTTATACAGGTTCATAAATACCATGAACAGATGCGAGTACGCACCTTTGCAAAAGTTTAACTAATATTATTAAATAAGAGTGTCCAACCACCACTGACTCATTTACATCAATCATCTATGGATGTATGCAGAACCCTACTTTTTCCTCCTCCTTTTAAAACAGAACATTTCCTTTTACCCTTGTGCCAGAAAATCTTCCGGGAGTCTTCATTCTTAAGCGTCCCACAAAAATTACTGACAGCTTGAAAGAACCACTGCCCAGATATAGCACCGGTTTTCCAAGACATCCTTAGGGTCCATCCAATACGTGCACTGATCCACTGATTTCCATCATGCTCTGTGGCCCCTACAAGGTCAACTGCAGAAATTGGAGCTCTGGGATTGAAAACACGAGCGCTGAAAATTTGAACTCTGTGAGGTCAAGAGGATGGACAGAGGAAATGTTAAGGTAATATAAACCAGCCAATTAGCCCTCAGTTCACCCCAGCACAAATTCAAGGAATCCACTGGGGTTTAAAGAAGCCATTGAGGAAAATTTAGCTTTGCAGGGGGAGGTGCTCAGTGTAAAACCCTGCTCGAAGAAAGGCAGCCTGACGTCCCAGGATGTCATGGCACCTACATAACCAGACAGATACTTTTTTTGCATGTGGCTCCTCCTTTTTAAAGGCTGTACCAATCAGAGACGGAACGAGTGTCGTGATAGCACATACAGAATTTGCATGAATTGGGAGGTAAATAACTGATGACCCATTCCGCTATTCACTCTTTGCACGGTATTCATGTCTTTGGCGTGTTGTGCAGGCTAATAAGAAAAACAATGAAGAGGTTGAGTCCAGCGGCCAGGACCCCCTACCATAGGTCTCACTGCTCAGATGACTCCCAAGACATGCAAGAACCTGAAGGGAAGAGCGGCAACGCAAAGCAATGGACCTAGGAAAGAAGTAACAAGCAAAGCCTTTCTGGGAGCAACACCATCTTTCTGATCCTTCTTAGCAGAAGGCAACTTGTAGTTCAACTAACCCGTGGCAAAATCCTAGAGATGGGGAAGGCAGCTTGCTGCTTTCCTACAAGTCAGCGGTCTAGTTAAAGATAATGAGAGGCCCGACCTTTACCTTGTTTTGCTAATCTGCATAAAAAACAACCCCTCCTCCCCCCATTCCTTCACTCAATCAAGCTATAGAGATGTTCCCTTCTTCCACCTTGGCTGGCTCCTCATGAAAACCTCTCCATTTGTATTTTACGGGAGGATCAAAAAGGCTTGGGTGCAGTTTTGTGGTATGCAAGCCACCTATTTTTGCTCTAAAGCAAAATTTGCAGCCTGAAGCGTGCCAACCTCAGTTGAGGCAGGTGGATTCGCTCTCATTTTTGTATCAAAGTCTTTGGATTCATGCGAAAGAACCGGTTTCTACCCTGCGTCTCTGCTGCACCTTAATTAATTGTCACTCATGTCGTCCTTGCGTTACGGTGCAATAACAAGCAGCTGGCAGTTCGGGCATGCTCAGTCTGAGTGACCTTGTGGTCTCGTAGCGTGTTTACCACATAATCAGCAGGGAATTCCATTTTCAAAATACAAGACTTCCTAATCCATCAGCACCAGAGATTGGCCCAGAGCTCTGGATTTACTAGTCACATGTACCAAGGAATAAAAATATAAGAGTATGCAGCTAGATTAATCTCTGGGCCTGAAAAAACGTTCCAAGCCACCATGTGTACAGTAGCTGCATTCAAATTTGCCATGTACATACTGACATCATGCCCCAGAACTATGGCTGCTCCCTTTTCTACCGTATATAGAGGCAAAATTAAATGCTGTCTATTTCGAGGCAAATTTGTCTATATAGAGGCAAAATTAAATGCTATTTATAATTAACCAGAGGACAGAACTATGTGATAGGCAACTCCACTTTCCAGGTTTTTCTATTTGTTTCATAAAAGGAAAGCAAGTACAGATATTTTTTATTAATGCAAGCACAAAATGCATCTTTTCCTGTTGTTTTTAAAAGGCAGAAGTCTATTTCCCCCCCCAATTCTAAAACAAAGCTTTGGGTAAGTCCAAGCAGTTTAGCTCACAGTCAAGTTCAATAAATCAGAGAAAAGAATCAATGGAAAGCATTACAAAATGTAACCTTGGCAACACAGAAAATGTTTCAAAAGAACTTATGCTCATTTGCTTTATTTGCCGTTTCTGAAATTGGACTGTAAGGGGGGTGGGGAATACACGGGCAGATGGATATTAGCATCAGGACTCTGTAGCTAAGCCTAAAATTGCATTCATGCTCTTGGAATGCATCTTGTTCAGTAGCCCTTTAAGAAATTGCAGCCAGGCAAGTCAGAACCCTAAAGACTAATTTCAAGGTGACAAGATTGAAAATGGAAATGTTCAATAATAATATAAAAAAAAAAATCTGTGTTTACTCTTCATACCCATACACGGTATTTTAAAGTACTTTAGTCCATGCTTTCCCACTGACAAAATAAGACTAGTGCAATTAGGTTGTCATTTGAGAAGAGTCACTACTCAGATTTTCTATATGCAAGGGTTTAGAAAAGACCACTCTATCTCAGCTACCATTACATGGTGCTTGCTGGCAAGTGTTGATTTTTTAACAGCAACCCCCCTCACTTCTCTGTCAGGATAAATCAGCTCTTGCTTGCATAAAGAAGGAAAAAATCTAAAATGTTTGGTAGAAATGTTCTAAAATCTGGATGTTTGCTCAAGTTTTATTCACACTGTCTTGGAAAAAATACCATTACTCGCAATACACACTGAAAATATTCAAGTCAACACGATGCATTTGTCTGGTAACAGCCCCCTGAAGGAAGCCGGGAAGTGCCAAACCGAGGCACATGAACAAGAAATATTTGGCAAACTTTACATACCCTCTACAAAGGCCAGGCCCAGTCTGCATTTGGGACAAAGACTCCATTAATTTATTATAGGTGTCTATACACCTTTAATATGTCAGTTTTCAGTGAGGAGTTTTCTAGACTTCTCATGTTTCTTATTCTGGTTGACTTTTTTTTGCATGCAAAAGTTTGTTCCTACTGTGTATTTTCTACTTGAATTAAGGATGGTGTTCCGCTAGTGAGAGTGTTCAGTTTCCATGGCAACAAGCTGTGATGTCATAAAAAGGGCTGCAATTTCACAATTTGATCACCATCATGAAAAAAGTCCATCTGAAGAAAGAAAGGGCCTGCTCTTCTTCAAAGGCTGTAATCACTAACGCAACAATGAAGGAAAAACCACAGACCATACATGACAACTACACAGCACGCTTCCTAAACCAAATGTTTATTCAATTCTATATGCAGCGTCAACCACCGCTGGTAAATGACAAGTAGCTACTAACTTCGATATGTGCCTAATATCCGATTGCTCCTAAGTAAAACCAACAGATCAGCAGCCAAGAACAAAGTGGTTTCAATGTCAGCATCAATCACTCTCCTTCCCTCCCATTCAAGACAGCCATAACTGCCCTCTGGTTCTTTCCACGATAATCCATTCCAGAGTAATCCATCCACTACGCTCCTTATCTCAGTCAATCCATAGGCTTTTTACCATGAGGAATCAAGTACTCCCTGGGCACATCTATATGTGCACTTTAATGAGTGTTTGCCTACTTTAATCCGCATTAAAGCGTCACTAAAAACATGCTGTTTAGTTAATGTGCGTTAAAATAGGCTAATGCGTCACTTTAAAATGTGCTCTTTGGTTAATGCACATTAAGACAGGATAATGCACCTTTTAGCACTTCAAAATGGAGGTGTCAGATTTAATGCACATTAACTAAAGCATCTTAATGCACATGTAGACATGCCCCCTGTCTACCTAAGCACCATGCACATCTTTTTCTCTACTGTCCCTAGAGGCAAGAACCCCGTTGTTGTAAATCATGGCTCCCACATAGTATTGCACATCATCACTTAAAAGACTACCTCTAAAGGTATTTAATGTTTTTACATAAAATTCCCCAGGTGAATTGTTTTTATTACTTACAAGGCACAGCATGGCGATAAAGGTTATCTCTAATGGTCTGCTGCAGCTCGTGGTCTGGAGATCCTTTCTGGAACCTCTGGTTGAGATAATGCCTCAGATCTTTGTTCAGTCTACTTCCTGCAACGAAAGCACAGGGTGGTTGTTTGTTTCTTTTTAAATGCAAGAGGATTAATATTACCAGCTTAGGCAAATGTTAGACTTCCATTCATATCCCCTTAAATTATGGCATTTTGACTTTATGAGCAGAGGCTCATCTTCCTCTACACATGGCTAATTACCAAAAATAACTCGCTGTAAACAAGAGGTCTCTCTTGTCTCATAACCCATCTCTCTTCCTGCTGGTGTTAAAACAGATCATAATTCCCTGTGATCACTTATTTGTCTGAACAAACAGAGGAAGACAGATGACATGAGAAAGAAAATACTAATACTAATAATAATAAAGATAGTCTGACTCTTATAATTCACTAGAGAATAATCAGGGCGCACAGACAGAAGGCAACGGCTGTCACACAAGACGCATCAGTACAGACCAAAGTGGCACATCAGCAACCACTGCCAAGCTTTTTGCTACTATCTCTATCTACATCATGAACAAAGTTAGAAAAGAAGAGGTGAAAAGTAATAAGAATTTTCCATTTCTTCTCCCAACTACCACCACCAGCATTAAATATTAATGGCTAGTTGTTATGACAAAATAGGTTTTTAATTTATCACATTACAGCTAAAAAAAACCTGGTAGATTTTATTGGAAGTAAAAATGTTAGGTTGTCTTTAAAAAAAGATGTGAATTTTCTATGTTTTTTGTAATGGGACACTTTTGTTCCTCCAACCAATATAGGATAACTCACAAATTCACAACGCAAGACCATTTGGAAATAGCCGCGTAGTGCAGAATACATACTTTGTGCAATAAAATACAGGTGTCTGTTGCATTAAGGTTCTAAAATAACAGGAAGGAGCAGGGAATGTATAGTTAAAACATCATGGGAGAAGGGATGCCCCTAGCGTAGTCAATTAAGAGCATATAAAGTATAGTTAGACAAATGTCTACCTGCATCTTAAAACTGCTGTATACACCCCAAGTCCTTAAAACCTTGACATTCCCCACTGTTTAGTTATAATCCTGCTATGTCAAAATTTGGTTTAGATATGAAAAAGCATAAAATTCTGACATTTCTGTGAGTTTCTGGTACACAAAGCTTGTGTATATATATTAAAATTATGCCACAAATATTAAAATGTTGCATTTTCTGAACTGGTTTAAGCAAACGAGACTAAATGATATACTTTATTTTAGGTTTCCCAAGAGACAAGTCAAAAAATAAGCAAAAGGGACAATCTGTGCAGAAAATGTGATAGTACCAAAACTGTTCCATTTCTATGGAAACCTTCAAGTGGTTCTACCCCCTTCACTATGCAAAGAAGTGAAGAAATGGGAAGAAGCTGAGATGAAGGACTGGATCTTAAGAGCTGATGGTGCAAAAAAAAATCACCTTGGAATAGCTGGATTGCAACTCTCCCTGAATTTATTTTAATGCTGAAGTAGCTTAAATTTTAAACTGCTAGCATAATTTAGAGCTTTCTCAAACTTCACCATCCATTACGCTCTCAGTTCCTCCTTCCCAACCTAAGTGGCTTTTGCCTTCCAGCCAATGCTATAAGGTGGTGATTTCATGTCTGAATTACCAAGTCAGCTCCAGTTCAGCAGATAAGATAGTAAAGGGAGATTCAGTCACCTTATTGAATACATACTGAAATTGCTGGCTCGAGCAATCGCTGCAGGAATCTAACTACTCAAAGCAGTTGAACTCCAATACAAGGATATAAGAATTCAAAGCTGAGCAAGTTATGTTTCATTTAACCAAGTTAAATGCTGCTTTCATTAGATCCAAATAGGATGTGACCGGGTAGAGTGGTACTACATGGAGGAGGCTTTCACTTGGGATGAAATGGCACGCAATTTTAAAATCTGCTTCTATGGATATTGAATTATACACCCAAAACACTGATAGAGATTAATAACAAGAACAATTTTACTTAGGCCTGCCTATTTCCCCTCCATTTTCAGTTGCTCAATCCCTGTCCATCATGACTCAGTCAGTCAGTCACACACGCACACCTCTAGAGACACCAGGTATGGGAATGGAGATAAATAAGCAGAAAATTAAAATTAATTGCTGCTGATGTGTTACTCATTGCTGAAGCATCACAAGTTTTCCCTAATAGAGTATAGGAATTGGAGCAAATTAATAAAGTGTCTTGCCAGATATTAAATATTTCAAAATATGAAATGAAGGCTGGCATTAAATTAATCAGAGAGCAGCAACTGACTGCTCAGGAGGCTGAACAGAACTGGGTTAACGTTTCCTGCTTTCTATCACCTACACGCTGATTTATTTAGATCGCAAACTGTCTGAGCACATGGCTTGTATGCCTTGCATATTGGTTGCAGATCTGAGTTGTAACTTTTAGGCATTGCTGCACTACAATTTAACAACAGTTCAACAGATGGATTGCAGTTCAGCAGGGGCGGGGAGGGGACCCCTTGGAAGCCAGTGATTCTATCAAGCACTGTTGAATGAACAGGAGCTAGGAATATCAAGCAGGCATAATACATTTCTATCAACTGTATAACAGAATTGTATTGGTTTTGTTGTTATAATAAAACAGTTTAAAAAATGTAAGTAGATTTTTTGCAAGAAATCTCAAGAGTAAACATCGGGTGATCTGTATATAATGCAGACGCTTTGCCTCAAAAATATTTAAAAATTTGGTTTCGGGGTTAAGGTTAAATTTATTACTGAGGAAGAAAAGGTTTATGTAGCCACTGAGACATGAGAACAAGGAAAATCCTGCATTGTCAGCACCCATTTTTTCCAAAGAATATGAATCGTACTGCTCTTTTTGTTCATATTGGATGCATCTACATGTGCGGTGGACTGCGCAATTGTTCCTGCACAGTCCTACTGCAGTACGGTATTTTTTAGCTGCTACTGCGCAGTAGGGTCGCTGTCACGGTTTGTGCCCAGAGACGCTATATCACTGTAGCAATGAGCCACGGCATAGCAGCTTGTTGTTACAGCAACGTAGCGTCTCTTGTAGAAGTGCCCATTCAAAATAAATATATAAATAAACTAAAATAAAAATCAATAAATGGACAAATTTTCTGGTTAGATATTCATTCACAGACTAGCAGGGACTGATTGTACTGTAGTTAAAGCTAAGTTTGAAACGCTTAATTTAAAAAGAACCATCTCCTATTGAGTTATGCAGAACACTACTCCATCAGAGAATTGCACTACTAAGCATTGCTCTGGAAGTTGAAAAGGAGCCCTTTTTATCACACCTGTTGACTTGCCGCTAATGAGCTCCCAGTAAAGACAGTCAAAAAAAGCATGTTTTCTATACTGCTCTATCACATACTCATGTGTTCCCTTCTATTCCACTCTTCACAAAGACCAAATGCATTCATTGTAGAAAAGCTTGAAATAATTAAGCCAAAATTAATGCAGATTACATTGGCTCATTATACTTTCATGACTAGTTTTTCACTAGAAAGAGCAGTGGATCACCATCTTGTTTTCTAACAAACAGTGCCTAGTTATTATCCAGCCAAGAACGGTTTCTTGCTTTGAGCTTAAGTTGTAGAGAGTGGTAGAGGCGTAGTTTTTTACTGTAGCTTTCAACCCTTAGAAGTTCATGCAACTCTGTGATATTAAAGGATGTGATCTCCTCTTAACTCTGGAGGGAGATTATGCATGGGGGGGAAAAGTGAGTACTTACTAACATAGTAACTTTTTTCTGGGTTTTTTTTTTTTCAATTTCAACAAAAAAGACTTTTCTCTCAAGTGACAATCTTCAAAAAGGGAGACAAGTCTGACTGTGGTGTGCAAATTACAGAGGCACGGCCAATCATCTCCTTCCACTTGCTGAAGAGCTCTCCTCCAGGAATCTCAGTGTGAGTTTAGTGCATCAAGAAGTACAACTGACTACGATCTAATTGGGGCTGGTCCTGCTTTGAGCAGGGGTTTGGACTAGATGCGACCTACTGAAGTCCCTTCCAACCCTCATTTTCTATGAGTCTATGAATATAAAATAAGGTGATTAATAATAAAGTAAGAGCAGATATTACAAACCTATTCTGGACATAATGTGGGGAAGTAGATACATCACAGACAAAGATATTTTTGTGAACTACATATATTAAATAATTTAGGGTTTTTTTCTGCTGGACACTATGGGCACGTCTACATGTGCATTAACACACTTCAGTTAATATGCATTAAATCTAGTAACTCCACTGTGAGGTACTAGGAAAATGTGCAATGGTCTATTTTAATGTGCATTAACTAAGAAACACAGTTTTTTATGTGACTTTAATAATGCACACTAAAATAGGCTAATGTGCATTAAAGCGCATGTGTAGACACACTCTATGTATTATTTGAGCTGCAGTAGTACTAGAGATCAAAGTTGTGTTGCATTAGAACATCCTTTGACACGAAGTATGTGATCCATGGAAGGATGTTTCAGGTCCTCCCCCACCGGCCAGTCCAATGAGGACATAAATCGATTAGTGACCTGCTAGGGAGCTTTGATTCTTTAACTCCAGTGTAACAACTCATGCATCAGCTCCAAAGGTCGCTGGTTCAATTGCTTGTCTATCAGCCAAGATGGCAACCATTAAATACAATATACAAACACACAAAAATATAGCAGCCGCGTCCCTGACAGCTCATCACTGAAATGAAATGTTTAGTTTAAAAAGGGGGGATTAGGATGCAAAGGTTTCTTATCCTGGCTCCAGATAAACGTCCAACAAGAAGGTTCCTTGCAGCCTTCTCACTTCACCGTGATGTGCCGGAGGGCATGGTTGTATGCAAAAGGGGAGCTGGCACTGGTTGGGTTACCTGACTGCAGAAAGCCATGCCTTCTTGCAATACATCCCAGAGCTGAGGGCAGGGAAAAGAGATAAGTGAGTAAATTAACACTCACAGGAAAACTGAGGGTGGGGTGAGGGATGCAACTGGTTTCATTTTCATTTCAGAAAGTGATGGATTCCCAATCACCTCTAGGATTTAAACCAGGACTCTCTCTCATGCCAGAAGTCCACTAGTCCCTCGAAAAGAAATTATGGGCTTGCTGCTGAATTGGCTGGTTCGGGTCTTCAACTACCCAGAAGGTCAGAATAGTTCACTGTAATGGCACCTTTGGGGCCCAAACTTACGAACCGACAAACCCACAAAGGTGGATGCCGCTGGAAGACACAGGCTTAACCAATAGAGTAGGGAGCATTTCCACAACTTCTTGTGTGTGACCTGGAGCAGTAAAATCTGCAGGTGCATCAGGGATTGCAGCCCTGCTCTCAGCCCTGCCAACCAGGTAGTTTTCACCTACGAACAAATACTAACAGCGTTAGTTCAAAGGTAGGAGCTTATAATGAAAAGGCTGCAAGCAGGATTCATCTGTTCACCCACCTTCGATTTAGGAGGTGTTTAAATCTAAGATGTGCAGGTTACAGATGGTCTCTCTTCTCATTTGCTAAACAATAACCGAAAAGATTCAGCATTGCGGGGGAATGAAGATGTAAGGGGAATTAAAAGATGACGCCAAATTAAAAGAACTGAACTCTTTTTAATTAACGTATGATATTCCTTCTTGAGCTGGTCCAAGAATTTGGAATGAAATTAGTTTCTTATAGGAAAAAAAAATATCCGTTTTTTTTTCCTTTCTAATAAAGCCTTTTTCGTGACTTTTTAATTGAAACGGTACTGAAATGAATTATATTTTCATTTCACGTGTACTATAGTCAAAAACTATTTTTAAAGGAACATAAAAGTCTGGCTGAATAAGCTGGCCAAAAGATTTATTTAAAGCAGTCATTTCTATAATAAGAAACAATTCTTTTTTAATCAGGCTCCCCTCATACTATGCATCTGACTGATGCCTTCAATGTGCTGGCACGTGATAATTTTGCCCTGAGTGCTTTTTGAAACCTGATTATCCACTCCCCCGCACTTCTCCCCCACCCGCTGGAATTGTTAAACCATGTTTTCCCCCAAACTTTTCTTTGTTAAGAAGCTGTGAATTTGGGCTAAGCAAACAAAAGCATCGTTTGCATTTAATTCCCCCTGCCCCATTACTCATATGCTTGCAATTCCTAGCATGGGTCTTTCCAATGCTGCTATGCTGTAGAGGCCAAATGAGAATATTACCAATGAGAAAAATCAAAATCCCAGAGTTTAAAGAGCATGTCTCAGTGGGAAAAATAAAGCTGCTTCTACAAACGTGTTCCCAGCCACCATAAATTGCCTGTTTTGCTCGCGTGCAAACAGCCCCTAACTGTGGCTGCTATCCTAAAACGTGATGCTTCTTTGGATGCACGTTTCCTTCAAGCCTGACACCCTGTCTCGCTCGCTCGTTCCTCAGACAGTTATCCAGGATCGCTGTCACTATTAGAAATATGCCTTGAATGGTAGATTTCCTCACGTCCGCCCTGCACCTATTAAGGCCCCAGAGCCAGGATGCTACGAAGAAGCAGGCAGTCACTTCTCTTTCCTTGCTCTAAGACTATCCATCTACTCCAATCATTCTCAGCAAGACCAAGTGCGGTGATTTTAGGGCCACATCCTGCTCCTTTTACTCATTTCAGCAGTTGCGACGAGACCGAGCTCTGCAGGTAAAGCCAGGCAGGACGCCTACCCCATGAGAAGCTGAAATGCTTCATTGCAAAATGCACCTTTCCGCCCCGCTGTCGGCATCCTGAACCTGAACCACGCTCTATGTAGTCTGAAAAGAATCGAGTGTTTAATTTTTGCTAATCTGTTTTTATGCCCGTGCAGCCTGGGATCCAATTGATATTCCAGAGTCCTGCACATTTATGGCAATTACCACAGCTGTTTTCTCTCCATTTATACTCTGTAACGGCCGTGGATAATCTCAGCCAATAAACAGTGCTCTGACAGAGCCTAATCCCGCTTGTGCATGCCTGGGTCAGGGCCAGGGTACAATGGGGTCTGACCTACAATAGGTTGCTCAGATACACAGGTTCACATGCTAGCCCATATCCCCATTTCATTTTAAAAGGTTGCTAATTGCCACCTTCCTGCTGGCTTAGAATGGGACACATCTGTATTTTGCCTGTGCCTTACAAGACAATTGCCCTCGGTAGCTAGTTCTCATGTGGAAGGGGCTCTCCGGCTCCGTGTTCAGAGGCAGTTTCAAAACATCAGTGCCAGGAAACAACGAGGTGTTCAGAAGCATCATTGGAGGAAAAATGGTGCGATGCAGCCATCCAACCCCCAACTCAGATGCATCCGACATAACGCTTGAAAAACTGGGCGCAATGGTCCTTTCTTCAAGGCCACTGCTCTACACCCTACACTGCACACCCTCCTTCTCCCTTAAGTTCAGGTCCCCTTTAAAGGGGGAGCATACTGACTCCTCCACAGCCAGGAGATGACCCTCTCCACTTCATCTTTTATAGAAGTGACCCAAGTTTCCTAAGAAAAATATAATTAAACATATAGATCTATATCTATAGATATGTGTATGTAATATATACATATCTATCTAGATAGATAATATATAGATAGATCTATATAGATATAGATATCTCTTTATATCTAGATAGATAAATTAGACATATAGATCTATATCTATAGATATGTGTGTGTAATATATACATATCTATCTATCCATAAAGATATTACATAGATAGAGCTAGACAGATAGATAGACATAGATATTACACACACATATATCTATATATATCTAGATGGATAATTAGACATATAAATCTATATCTATGGATATGCGTGTGTAATATATACATATCTATCTATCCATACAGATATTATATAGACAGATCTATATAGATAGATAGATATAGATATTATACACACATATATCTATATATAGCTAGATAATCAGATATATAGATCTATATTTATGGATATGTGTGTGTAATATATACATATCTATCTATCCATATAAATATTATATAGATAGAGCTAGATAGATAGATATAGATATTACACACACATATATCTATATCTATCTATCTAGATAGATGTATATATTAGACACACATATCTATAGGTATAGTTGTATATATCTAATTATTTTTTTCTTAGGAAACTTGGGTCACTTCTATAAAAGATAGAGTGGGGAGAGTCATCTCCTGGCTGTGAAGAAGTCAGTATGCTCCCTCTTTAAAGGGGATCTAGATAGATAGATAGATAGATAGATAGATAGATAGATAGATAGATATAAGGTATGCTCCAGAACTCGGACCAAAGGGTGGCAGAAGACTAGAGAAACCGAAAGAGCAGCAGCCACCTTTTAGTTAATTTTTTTTACATATTTGTAACAGCATCTAGCACACAGCACCCTGAACCAGGACCGGAGCCGCAGGACATAATCACAGCATTAGCGACAACATTTCTCAGTTGTCCCATTACTCTGATTTTTCCATACGTTGTAGGTAAAGCCTGCCTGTGATGCACACATATATTCCATTCCCAGCAATATCGGTGGTGTTTCGCACACGGCTCTGGTGCTATTAATGCAGTAATTTTCACAGCAAGGTCCACCAGGCAGAAGCCCGTTGTAGGGGCCAGAATGAGGGCTGAGTGGATTTTTTTCTTTTTTTAATCATTTAACAAGCCTGCAGCCTCCTAACCGTATCATCATCAAATATTCCTAATCCCAGTAGCTGTTACACAAATGATAATATTTTGTGCTATATCATTTCATTCTACTGCATCCTGGTCTTCCAGCTGCTATCCAAAAGTGATTATAAATAACGGGGCTATAAAAGCCATTAAATAATTAGAACACTCATTGGCCATATGCCAACCATGACAAAAGAGAGTGATTTATGTAAGTCAAGTATGTCACATCTGCCAGCCCACAGTTTCGATACTGTTGTGGCTTTGAGGTCATAGCTGTTCTAACAGCCATTTGTCATACGAGAGAGAGAAAGCGAGAGAGAATATATCCTGGCTTTCTTTTGGGGGGGGGCGGGAAACAGCATCGAGCAGAATGAAATCCATCTAACAATGACACACTATTTTTCTAATTTCAAGTATCCAATAAGGTCAGACTAAGAGGTGATTCTCTACTCAGTCCATGCACAGGGTTTGCAAAAGCCCAGATAAGATCGCAGAGTGAAAATCTCCGGTTCAGAAACCCCGACGCATTCGCGTGGCTTCCTAAATTCAGTGCAATAGAAAGAGTTTCTCTCTCTCAGCCACCCATGAAATGAAGCCAACTTGTAAGTCTACCACATGTGGATAAATGAATTGCTTCTCCATTTTTACTAGTGCAAGAAAGCTTACTGAAGAAATACTTGCTTAAAAATTGCCGAGGGAGTTCAGCTTTACAATAAGCACAGCTTGGCAGGTACCTTATTGGATCCTACCTGTGTTATTTGATTCCATGCATCTATGGAAAAGCTAGAGATCTTGCTTGCTGGGCACAAGCTGCAGCAAAAGATACCCTCTAAAAGCCAGATTTTCCTGGATGTTGTGCACAAACGCAGCAGTGTCAACACCTGCCATTGCTGGAGCTCTACGGGGTGCTTTAAACTGGTGGACCCTGACCCGTGAATTCAAGCCGGACCTTTGTTGGGCCCACGGGCTCAAACATGAAGGCAGAGCCCCATCAACTTGCATGGGGCACTGCGCTGGCACCACGCATCACATCACAGCTTAAATGCTTCCTTTAACTGAATATGCAATAACAACTTAGTCAGTATACCTTCCTTCAACCAAATGTACCTGCCTAAAACTGTCCTTCCTCCTCCTCCTGAATCCTCGGGTACAGTTAACTACCCCAGAAAACATCCCCCAATATTTACTCTTCATTCAAAAAAAAGCAAACGATGCAAAATCCTTCTTGCTCATGAACTGCCAGCACGTATTCAACATAAGCTAGCGTGCTCTCTGACACAAGACCGCACAAAATTACATAGCGCACCACCTGCACCACAATCAAACTCGGCTTCGGTGGTCAAGCTCCCAAAGTGGGCTCACTCGGCAGCCATCATCGTGGTGTCCGCTGCAATTTCTGTCTGGAGAATGAGCCATACTTGTTCCCTTATTGCTAACAGAGCTTTAAAAAAAATACATTATTTTTGTGGTTACTTGTAAATCTGAAGGAGACCTATTCATGCAAAACTTTCCAAAACTTTTACATCTAAAGCAGGCAACAGTTTCCTTGGCAATTATATATTTTAGTATCCGCCCTAACCCATGAGGCTGAATGAACCAGCCTTAAAAAGGCCACTCGGCATTTGCCGTTGAAGACATATTCTTAATGGGTCCTAAATTTGTGGCAGTCTCCAGAGTGGGAAGGGGTGGGGAAAAAAATGGTTCACATGTTCTGCGCTTCCTAGCTCATTATTTAGCCCAAGCCTTTATCGGCGGTGCTGTGCCGGCGACTAGCAGGTAGAGCGGGGCTGCCTAGCACCGAGTATCTCCTGAGGGAGAGGGGAAAATGGAGAAAAGAAATAAGTCTTAGCAGAGGGAGTGGGGAAGAGAAATGGCAAGGAACCCCTTAGGAAATGAAGGTGGAAGTACTCTTTCCCCTACGTCTACCAAGACCCTTCATGGGAGCTGTCACTTGTAGGCTGCTCAGCTCAAGCTCGGGCAGGAAATAAAGTTGGGGTGAGCCAGAAACCCATCATGGAGAGACAGGCAAGTACGTGGGACCCTTTATGGGCAACGTCTTTGATGGCAGGAGAACACGTGAGACCTCTCTTACTTTGCAAAAGAAGGAAGGAAAACAGTTGAAGCCGCAGGCTGCGGGATATACCCAGGATACCGTGGCCGTCTCCTGCAACCTGTCTCTGGACTCGGACCGAGTCCAACTTAGCCAAGATCCCCTGGACTGCAGGTTTTTGTAGCCCATGTGTTGATGGAAGGACCAGTACAGCACTGCCTCTGGTCCCAGTCCTGCCCATGCTGGCTGCACTGGGAAAGAAGGAGGGATAGGAGAAGTAACTCTGCCTTGCCATCTTATATTTTTGACCTCTGTCAGCTCCATACAGAGCTTCAGTCATGCCGGAGAGAAGAGGGTACAATTAAAACTCCCCCCAGGACGAAGCAGGAGAGCTGAAGCAAGATCACCCGGTAGCCAAAGGAAAGGTTATTTTGGTTCTTGGTGAGTCTCTCCTACCCGAACGGCAAGAGACAGGAGAAACGTATGTGCTACGGACTGATGGAGAGCTGCATCTGTTTAAAGATGTGAAGTCCAGCCACGTTTCCAGCACGAAGTCAGGATGCAACTCTTCGGACGAGGCACATCTGATGGGAAGAGGTCAGCGATTCCAGCCCCACCGCTCTCCTGGGACATCATGACTTGGAGACTGCTCAACTTCACTGAAAAAAGGTGTTAGGTTTCCCCACGCATTGCAATGGCTGTTCTGGACCCTCACTGCTCCAACTATTAAAAAAAAATATGACTAATTTCCTGCCTAAATATATTCAGGGTGCAAATTTCCTGACTATAAAATCACCATAAGGATTGTCACCAGCGCGCTCTACTGTACTGACGGCTCTAAACTGCCCTTTCTTCCCTAACGCCGGTGCCGGAAAAGTGTCTCCATTCCTTGCGTCTAGCTGGATTCTGGTCCATCTCCTACAAAAACCCACATCAAACAGGTAAAGAAAGATTGTCGAATCCTTCCTATAACTGACACCCGAGTAAGGCGAGCCAAGGTCCTCCTGGGATCAAGAAGGCAGGATGTTTTCAGATGGAAACAACTCTACCTAGGACAGGCCACAATCCTGAGCTCACTTACCCTGGGCCGCACGTGCATTAAAATGATGGCAACAGGATCTGGTGGAGACTGAAAGTAATCTAAGCTTTTCTGGAATAAGCTGACACCTCAAATTGGATGAGAATCGTGCTAATTAATTCAGGCAAACCTACTGCCGCTCTGGTGCTGAGCTGCCGTGCAAAGTTAACCGGATGCCAATCCTGCTGTAACATCCGGTCAAGTCCATAAAAGCTTCCAAGTGGAAATGGCCTCAAACTAAAAAAACCCACGTCAGCAACCCACACTTTGCCCCAACTTTGAGGACGTTCACATCTGGATGGGAGCTCCGAGACACAGGGCCAGTTCTCAGTGGAAAGCATTTTGTCCGACTCACAAAGGCACAGCTGTCGTGGGGCTGTTGGCTACTGTACACTCGCACCAGGAAAAGCAATGAGAACGAGCAGGAAATGGTCATTAGGAGCACGAGTTGCTGATGTCGCTGTGTAAGCATGATAAAAAACCCTCCCACACATCAGAAGTCAATGCAGAATGAAATCATTGTAATGGAGCAGCACAAGACATAGACTCTTTTCAGTACTTGACTGTAAAGATTTCTAGCTGAGCCATTCATATTCCCCCCCGCACCCCCATCGCCAACCACAGCACCGCTGAATACATCCTAGGTTATGTGAAAACTTTATTAGATCGTATCACCCATGAACATCTTACCCAGAAAACACCCAAGCTGCATCAGCGCCAGCCACGCACCGCGTTTTTCACAGATTCCTACTTTGCAATGCTTTTCTGCCAAGATCAACACCGAAGCAAACCTGGTTAGAGCGATTGTTTCATTTCCTTCGCTCCGATTCAAAGCACCCGGTTAACATTTGCTTTTTTCTGCACTCGCTCGGGGAAAGAAATGGTTACCCAGGAAGGATATGCAAAAGCAACAGAAAAGGTTACCCAGGAAGGATATGCAAAAGCAACAGATGCAAAAAAAAAAAAGTGGGGAGGCAATGAATCAAACTGAAAAAGGAAAATAAATAGCTGTGGTCTTTTAGTTAAGATGAATAGCCTGTTTGCAAGAATTTGATGGATACTTCTGCATGCCTCCTGACAGAAGTTGCCGTATGTTCTAAAACTAGGATATAATGTTCAAGTTGCAAAAGCCAAATCAGCTCGGGGAGACAGAAGGCACTGCAAAGCTGTAACAGCACAAGCCCTCTCATAACAATATGCCAAAAAACTCATTTTCCAAAACAGTGAGGGGAAAATATTTTCAAAATCTGTTAGCCTTTCCATAAATATAGCACTCGATCCTTCCAAAAAAAAGAAAAAAAAAAAAGAAAAAAAGGATGCCAGTACTTTCAGATTCACAATTGTTAATTTTTCTTACTTTAAAATACTTGATATTTTTAACTCAAACCCAAACTCCTTCACTATCTGTCAGTCATTTCTCTCCCTGCTTTTTTTCCGATGGCTAAGGGGAGTGAACTTGCACCCGTGCCCTGGTCACTTCGAAATGCTAATCATCAATCTCTAGCTCTTCCCTCTGTCCTCACCGGCCTCAAAGGTGCATATTCACACTGCTGGCCTGATTTCCCGTGGAGCTGAGTAGCTAAATATACGAATGGTTTCTCCCTCACAATGCATGCCTAGTTATTAATCTGGCTGGACAAACACTGAGGCTTCAATTAGGTGAATTTTGACAGGAGATATAAGTATTAGGAGTGTGCGAAGCGGGCCCTGTTCAACTCCGATTCGGATTTGGCCCTAATCAGGGACAGTGCCTCAATTCGTTGATTCGGATCGCTGTCCCTGACCTGATTCGTCCGAATCCGAATCTGAAGATTCGATGCTGATTCGGAGAATCAGTGATTCGGACACAGACACAACTTTTAAAGTTTTTTTATATACCTCGAGGTACTGGCGTGGCTCATGATCGCTGCGGGCTGGGGAGGATGGAGCGTCCCACAGGAGTGTGGGGGGCCCTCCTTGTGCTTGGCAATGAACCTGGAAGTGGACTGGAAGTACTTCCAGGTCCACCGAGGAGCGTGCTGGACCCCGCTGCACCCCCCCCCCCCCCCCGGCTCGGCGATCAGCTGCAGGAGGACCCCACGTGCCCCCCCCGCCCTGACCCAGGAAGCACCAGTCACCAAACCGGGGGGACATGGGGGGACCCCCATGCATGCTCCCCAGTGGACCCGGAAGTGGACTGGAAGTGCTTCTGGTCCATTTACGGGTCTGCTGCCAAGTGCGCTGGGGAGCCGCCCGCGCTCCTGGGGGACACTCCATGCACCCCAGCATCACAGCGTTCATAAGCCCCTGCTACCCAGAGGTATGTAGACAAAACATTTAAAGCTGTGTCCATGTCCAAATCGACGAATCTTTCCAAATCGATTCAGAGAGAATAAAGGGTCCTCTGATTTGATTCGGATTCAGAGATTCGGTCATCAAATCAGGCCGAATCTCCGCCAAATCGAATCACAGAGCAAAGCTTTGCACAGCCCTAATACGTACCTTCCAGAGAAAAACACAACCAGCTGCAAACTGCTGTTGCGGTGCTTCAAGAGAGCTGCAGAGCAGGTGCCACATTCACCTCCATGGGCTGAGCTCCCTGGCTATCTCCCACACGATGCATGGTGCTGTCCTGATGAGGAAAGAAAATTCTTGCAAGAAAGAAAATTTCCAGCAAGAATTTTTGAATGACCCACGGGAGGGATAGTTTCCCAACCTATTCTAAGCATTAAAAGAAAACCAGCACCAAGATTCCCCAAGAAAATCTGGTAGCAATTTAAGATGCTCATCGTGCTTCATTAGCTTCAAAGTGTGCACAATTGAATTTATGCGAATAGGCAACTTTCGCGTCTCAGATTACTTTGGTTACATGCAATCAGAAGGAAATCCTAACCAATAAGATATAATATATAAACGCGCACACACACAGAGGCACATGCGCACCCTCTAGGCACTTTTGAAAGGCAGTTTCATAAACCTGAAAACAATCGTGTTCCCAATCTGTTGAGGGAAAACACGTCAACTTAAAAATGAGAATGATAATTGGGACCGCTTAAGAATGCATTACTAGGTGAGCAAAAAACCACAATTGAAAAAGACAACCGCGCTGGCTGAAAAGCCAGCCAGGCTCAGAGGAGGAATGAATGCAGTTACTTCAAACCCTCTATTATTTCAGATGCAGCAAATATAACATAGAGAAAACGCTGATCAAATATCAGTCAGAAGCTAAGAATCGTAGAAATGCGATAGGGGAAGCAAAAAGGACACGAGGACAGTTAAGGAAATAATGCATTTTCAAGTCAACAAGGAATATAAAGGAACCCAACAATGGTGTAGGTCCATTACTAGGTGTAAACTATAGGATACAGGAAAAACATATTTCTGGACTATATTTGGGAAATAATTAGATCACATTTGTTATCTCGGATGACAGCGATGATCAAATACTTTGCACTCTGGTATTAACTACGGAGGATGTTAAACAGCAGCTGAAGAAAAAAAAAATAGTAAACCTAGATCACTTGCATCCAGGAGTTTTAAAAGAGTTGGCCAAGAAGCTCTCGGACCAAGATTTTCCATAAATCTCGAACACGGGGGAAGGTCCAAGAGGCCAAAAAAAAGAAGACTATCCAGTCCTCCATATTCAGGGATCTTTAGGGAGTGATTGCAGAACACTGCCTCAGTAACAAGTCTTCTGGTCAAGATCCATGTGAGAAAAGCCTTATCCCTTTGTGCTTTCAGGCCCTCGCTCCCTCCTAAATGGGAGTGAACAATTCTCAGTCGAACTCTGGTGTAGTTTTTGCAGCAAACACAGAAATAGCTGCCACCTCTAGCACGGTTCTGCCCACTTTAGTACAGTAAAGCCTGGTGCCTTGATTCAGCTTTACTGAATCAAGTTAACGATATTTTTCTTAGATGCTGACCTCATTTTGCACAGCAGCCCGTTTGACAGGTACAACTGTGCCGCCTCTTTCTTTCTTTATTTTATTTATTTGTTGGTATTTTTTAAGAATTAAGGTTTTAAAAAAGGATGCTAGCCTTGTGGTCCAGCTCAGCTCCAGACCTAGGTACATGTGGAGTTGCTCTCTAAATATATGCAGATGCACGTGCACTCCCGGCCCCAGAACTGGCAGATGTGCCCAGGCAGCCAGCTGCCGACTGCTCAGCTTGCCACCCAGTCTGAACTTGCTACGGGTCTGGGAGAAGATCAAATAAAGCAAGCATTCCCCTACCACCTCCTTCCCCGGCTCTCAAACGTATAGTTTATTTTTCCAAGTCAGCAGTGAAGACAATGCAACAAAGATCCCGTTTGATGTGATCGATGAAGAACAGCGTTTCTGTTTTAAAATCTCCCTCGCTAAGAAGGGGGAAATAAGTACATTGTGGCTGCTGAGCAGAAGATCTTCTTCTTTAATGCCTGAACATAGTTAGGTACAGTGTAAAGAGGTTCTCTCCTGTTATCTTAATTAATTATCTCCAGAATTGCAACACATGAGGCCACCGTATCACAAAATGAAGGTCTCTTATCTCAGTGGCTTTAAGAAACACATTAAGCTCTCTTTGGCTCACATGCATGAAACGTTTAAATCAGTCTATCAGGTTATATCCTGCTCAGTTATTTTTGTTTGGCTTCAAGTATGACTAAAGATGGCTGAAAATCACCTCTCGGGGATATCGACTTTATTATTGCCGGTGTTCCACGACTCAACCTCTTTCTCTCTCTTTCTTTTGTGTCATTTGCTTAAAAGTGAAAAATATCTCCTGCTTGGAACAGCATGCGAGGCTGCAATACTGTTGTTAAAGCTCTTTATAAGCCTCCTTTATGGCCTACAGCATGTTCTCATACCAGTGTGAAGGCACAACCAGTGGGAGTCTGTCTTGTCTCTGATTCAACTCATCTGCATTCTAATAGCGAGAGCACCCACTGTCTGCAAGAACAAGGTATAAGACCACAGGAAAAAAAAATAAAATAAGAGAAAGGAGAAAAAAAAGTCTCCCAGACGGTGACATATAAGCCGGTGTGACTTTATTGTGGCACATGGAGCCCAAAAGATAAAAGTGTGCGCGCTGGGGTCCCTGTTAATGAAAACTGCTCTACCCAATTGGAAGTTATTGCTAAACCATCAAGAGGATTTGCAAACATGAACGCTTACAGATAGCCCAGCGAATTTTAATTCGGACACCGTTTCATCTCCTTGCATCAAGGCTGATCTTACAGGATTCTGCAAAGACAAAAAAACCAAGGGCTTCATTCCCTTTTCTTTTAAACCAAAAACTTGGAATTTCTGCTCGTTTTCTGCTAAGAAATAACTAATAAAACCGAGGGATTCAAATCCCAAAGAAAAAAAGACATCTTTTTTCTCCAAATCTGCTTTCCGATTTCAGTTTCCTATGACAGTCCAGCCTGTAGCAACAAGAAGTCTGTTTAGGAAGAAAAATGCACCTCTGTAAGAGGACATATAATTATCAGAAGACATCCAAAAGAGACACTTTTCTTGGTGCATTCAGATCCTTTTTTGATTGTTTGCTTGCTTAGTTTTAAACACAACAGTTCACGTTGGCTGTTACAATTTTGAGACTTTTTTTTTTTTTTTTTTTTTTTACTCCAAAGCATTGTAAGTCTGGTTTAACACCTGGTCTTATGGCCTGGGGTGTTTTTGCACCATCATGCCCTACCCTAAAGCCACTTAGAGGTATTTGTGTGTGGCTGGCTTGCCCTGGTTATTCGAAAGCCAAATTCTTAGGCTTTTAAACAGCAGCAGCACTGAAGAAGATTAGCCGTAATTCTTATATCTACATCCCAACTAAAACAGAATATGTAATTTTGCATTAGCAGCTCAAAATCTGATTGGGGTGGATTAATTTTCTGCCTGCATAAGCAACACTCAAGATATTAAAACATTCATCATCAAGGTATGTCTGTCTCTGTTACAGGCTTAGGTTTTCTAATGGCCAAGACAAATCTGCAGACAATTTACTGATGCCTGGTGAAGATTAAAATGTTATATAAAGTTATGCCTACGTCTGACGATAAACGGTGCGAGTTCTTGTCCTTTGCCATGTCCGTACAGCAGCCAGCCTGAACCTGCCTAATTGTAGCTACTTCTCCATCATAAATAACTAATGTTAACAACGCTTCCAGGGCATGTCTCGCATCTAGGATGATGAGGACTAATCGGAGACCGCAAACTGGAGCAGGGGTGGGCAAGCATACTAAAAGTACTGGACCTGATGAGAAACCACGATTGCTTAAGATAGATGCTGCTGGCATCTATTCCCCGTCCTGCTGAAACTCCACGGGCTTCAGAGAGCTATTAAAAAGCACAACTGTTAATTTAACACAGAAAGATCTAATATGTACCGGCATAAATATTTAAGATACCCAACCACACACTTGCAAGCACGTATATAAAATAAAGCGTGCTGCTCCTTAACAGGAGCAATACAAAACAAATTACGTTCTGCCGTAAAAAATAAAAAGCAAAGCAAGCCAAGCTCCAAACACTGATGTGACTGAGTAAAGGAAGGACATTTCTTGGCAGAGATGGGTAGGGCGACTCTTTTAGGTGCGCGCCTGGTAGTTGATCACTGTTTAGTTAGGGGGTGGCCGACCCAAACGGCCATCTGCATGCAGGGAGGAGAGGGCAAAGCAAGGGATGGGGCAGGAGAAGGGGACTGCAGTCGCACTCAGGGAGAGGGCAAGGCTTACCTTGTGGGACACCTGCACCCACGGACTTACCCGATCATAAAGGTAGTCTGCTATGTAGTATATACCTCTCAGAGACCCTCCACTAGGATAGCTATCGATCACCGCTTAATTACACGACCCACTATTTATACCGGAGTGTCCTGCACCGCAGCAATTCATTTGCACAGAGTAATAATACAGCCCACAACCTGGCCACAGCGCCCAGACAGCACTAACCTGCTGACACCAGGTCGGCAGTGAGATCCAAGTCAACCTAGGAGACATGATTAGGAGAACATTTTTGCCTCTGTTTCATAAGTTCCCACCAAATGCAAATCTGCAGAGCTCATTAGCACCGTGAAAAATGAATCAGACATTCCTGAAAAGGAAGGGAGATTTATGCACCTTATAATTGGAATTAAGAATTCCTGGTAGAAGATTCTTGTAGTCCCTAGGCAAAACAGAAACCTTACATTGCAGGGAGTATTTCATTGAGATGTACAGCACACCGAAGGGCTGTTCCTATTCAGCTCTCCAAAGATGGTGCAGGGTGCAAATAAATCCTCTGGACAAAAAAAAAAAAAAAAGTTTTTTTTTTCCTGGATATCTTGTATGCTACTGTGTATTTACCCAGTTAATAACTGTTTCTATGGAGAGTTGAAACACTCCCTCCCTAAAGTTCAGTTACTTGTAAATAATTACCATTATGATATATAATTAGCATGAATCTGTCAGCGCCAGAGTGAAAGGCAGTCCTTGCAGTATAAGAGCCTCTGATCTGGTTAAAACATTGGCATAATATCAGGCTTAATTTTGAAAGGATGTCAGCAGCATTGCAGGCCAGCAACGTGCAAAAATCCCATTCTTAAATGATGCACAACACCAATTACAAGGTGCAGAGCACATGCTATGATACTCCCTAACTATTATGCAAATGCATGCAAGGAGAACAAATTGTGCCTAGTTCTCCATCCATTCTTCCCAGTATTTCTTACATGGGAAGATGCAGGTGCAAAGTTTTTCTGCGGCTCTGAAAGCATCTTTTCTCCCATGATGCCTTTTGGAGCATTACGCTTTCCACAGATGACCCAGCAGGTCACCGTCATATATTTATTACACTGGACTCAATTAGATCCTTTATCAACTTCTAGTAGGTCATATGCTGGGGGGAAAAAAAATTATTCACCATTCACCCAGCCTTCAGCTCGCGCACTGCACTTGCAATTCTCCTTTTCATTTGAGCCAAACTGCCCTTTGGTACTCCAGAACGAAACAGGATACACTCAGCATACAGAAATTGCTTATACGCAGGCAAGGTCTTTATTGCTGCCACATGGGCACAAAAGATTTACCCTTGAAATATTATATACATGCACATGCATGAAAATCGTTCATGGTTCGTTTAGGATCACTGCTCACTTAGGATCAGCAAAGAAAGCTCTGCTGTGCTGTTCAAAGGGAGAAGACTGATGATTTCAGGTTGAATCTCTTTTCCAGTCGAACTTCTTTAATGCCAAAGGAGTTATGCGCGTGTAACATGGGGTGGAGGGGGAACTAAACCACGGGTGTTTTTAATGCAGGCAGCTTGCATTAAAATGTGATGTGCCTGTCATGGGAAGGGAATCACAGACAACGAGGGTTGGAAGGGATCTGAGGAGATCACATCTTGTCCAACCCCCTGCTCAAGGCAGGACCAGCCCCAACTGCATCATCCCAGCCAGGGCTTTGTCTAGCCAGGTCTTAAACACCTCCAAGGATGGAGAGTCCACCACCTCTCTGGGTAACCTGTCCCAGTGCTTTCCTATCCTCCTAGCGAGAAAATTCTTCCTAATATCTAACCTAAACTTCCCTTGCTGCAACTTGAGCCCATTGCTCCTTGCTGTCACCTGCCCCCACTGAGACCAGTCCAGCTCCATCCTCTTTGCAACCCCCCTGCAGGGAGGTGAAGGCTGCTGTTCAATCCCCCTCGGTCTTCTCTTCTGCAGACTCAATCAGCCCACTTCCCTCAGCCTCTCGTAAGTCTTGTCCCCGAGCTCCCAACTATTTTTGTTGCCCTTCACTGGACTCTCTCCAATGTGTCCACATCCTTTCTGTAGCGGGGGGCCCACAGCTGGACACAGGACTCCAGATGTGGCCTCCCCAGTGCAGAATAGAGGGGAAGAATCACCCTTCATCTGCCGGCGACGCTCCTCCCAATGCAGCCCAGGATGCCCTTAGCCTTCTTGGCAGCAAGGGCACACTGCTGGCTCCTGTTCAGCTTCTTGTCCCCTGCCACCCCCAAAGCTTCCCAGAACTCGTGCTAATAATTACTCAGCATGGGCTTCCACCTTCCTTTGCATTTTCCAGCTTAAGGCTACACGAAGCCGTCCAAGGCCAACATCCTAACTCTCGAGAAATGCTTGAAAACGTTCTGAGCAAACTGAAAACCCACCTCTCTCTCCTGAAAATCCTCCCTGCTCCTCCAGGAAAAGCATGCCTAAAACGTGAAAATGAAATTCAGAGCCAAGTTCTCCTGCAGCCCTTCACAGCACCCAAGCGAGCAGCCGCCTTGATATCAAGCAAATTCTCGACTCCAGATCAGGCTCCTAATTAGATGCTGCAGGAGAGAAGTTGTGAAGTTAAGAGTTCAAAAAGGACGCGTGTCACGTGGCCGCGCCGTTGCGAGAAGAGAAAAGGACGAGTACAGAATTGCTCCGTCTCTTCATTTACATCATTTCACAGAGAAAAACCCTTGACAAATAATGGGGTGTTTTTTTGGAAACAAAGGTCCTTTTCACTCTGCTGTAGATTGTGAACAACAGAGAAAAAGTGGCAAACCAGCGAGGAACATGAGAGGAACGCTATCTCGACCATGTCGGGATGCTCCTCCTATTGAGCTTGCCCTGCAGCATGCTGTGTTCATAAAGGCTCGAGAGACCTCGAACGACTGCTGTTCTCGCAGCCTTTCTAGGGCCTGCGGTTATGGTCACAAAGTACCGAGATGCTGCGCACCCTCGTTGATGCAAGACAAAATGTTCTGCGGCTCAAAAAACCAGTTCTGGTTGGCTACGTCGGCATTCATTGACTATGTTTTTTTGGAGGAACGTCCAAGTGAATAGGAAAACACGACGGTAGAAGGGAATGGGAAACAGGAAAGCACGACAATGACGACGACGATAACAATGGGCGACCTTTACAAGTAGGAAACGTTGCTTTTCTTCTTGGAAGAGACAGATTATACAGTGTACTCAAAATAGCTCTAAAATTAAGCCATCAATTTTTCCCCGAGGGAGAGGCCAAGGATGTGTTTTGAAGATTGCTGCTATAAAATACTGTCAGGAACGCAGAGTTGCATGGCGCGTGGATGGTATTTTGCACATTGAGCTTGGCATTGCAGACTTGAAGACGGCAGCTGAGTTTGGCACAACGAGAGAGAGGGAGAATTTAGGAGACGCTGCGGTCTGAGCGACAAGGGTGCAGCACAGGGTTTCTACCTGGCAATAGAAGTACCTCTCCCGCTGAAATGCTCTCTCCGCAACAGCCAGCCCTAGCCTCTTTTGGGGAGAGGGGTCAAATGATGACACTTTACAGCCATCCTTGTGCAGTTTGCTGTATCAGCCTCTTGGAAACTTTAACCACAAGACACGGGGAAGTTGAGAAGTCCAGACACGTTTTGCTGCATGTGTTCTCACACGATTGGCCAGGAACAGTTTAATTGTGCATGTACACATCGGTACCAGATTGATAGCCTGCTCACTTTGCAGCCTGGAACCCAGAATAACTACCAGGAAGAGCAAATGTCAAGTGATACCTCTATTACTATATGTAAAGTGCAGAACAAAATTATTTCCTGTCAGCCAAGTTATGAAGAAGCATGTTTCTACAGCTCTAGCTTCCAGGATAAATCGCCCGCTCAAAATTAACGCCAAAAACGACTTGATAAATTAACAAAATAAGAGAAAGCAAAACATACAGTTCGTTGGATCAGGGCAAAAAACCGCTAGCGTATTCGTGGGAGCTCACGGCACAGAAAAAGAAACGGAGAACGACCCGATATAAGAAAGCAGAGCGAGTTACAAATGCTGGAAGTCATGACGTCCTCTCTCAAGCCACGTGCAAGGTCTTAGATCAACGCGGAAAAATTACATCTACTAACTAAGCTGTACTAATAATTTCCTGCAAGTTTGCAACAGCTGGCTCACGCTATGGGATGTAAATCACATCCACTAATTCACTGGCAAACAACTGCTATACCACTGAACTGAGGTCCTGGAAACCTTTTACTTACAGGCTGTTTTTGGCTAGGCAGTTCCATAATATTTGCATGCTAAAGATGTATTAATGTCATCTGAAGTAGGGAAACGTTCTTGCCATATTGCAGGAGAAAAAACTGAGGCATCGAGAGCGTTAATGACTTTTCAGCGTCGCTGCAAACTGAGTCTAATCCAATATCCTCACCATGGTTTGCCTTGGAAGAGAGAAACCCGTGAATGGCTAGCAAGGGAATCCCAGATTAGCAATAAATTAGGAAGTGTTAAGGGCACAGACCAATGCTCTAACATTTTGTGGACATGTTCTCCAATTTAGATTCCATCCTCTCCTTGCAGCATTATCACCCCACGATATAATGATTCATTATGCAATAAATTATCTCAGGACCAAAGAACAGGATAGTGCATTGAAATGCCTGGGCTGACCATGGAAAATCTCAAAATCTGTCAACAAATGAAGCTCATTTGGAATAAATTGGACACAAAAGGACAGCTATGAAACCACGCGGCATGGAGCAGCGGGGGACTGGTGGGATGGCATGAACGTGAAAGTAATTCTCAATTCAGCATTTCTCCTGATTGAAGCCCAGACAAACCCAGAGGTCTCAAGCCAAAACAGCTGTCAGCCAGGGATGGGAATCAGACTGGAGGACATTGTTACCAGGCTCCATACTCAGCTGAATGGGAAACATTTCCAAAAAGCACAAGTCTGGTGGGACTGGTGGGGGATGGGATGAACTGGGTGCAGATCGCTCTAGTCGTTTTGTTTGTAAAAACCCAGGCTGTTTCCATGTAGCCACCCCTTAGTACGTCTAAAGCAAAAATTCAATGCACTCTTCAGACCTCCTTTTTAATACCTAGCAATCACGTGCTTAAAAAAACCAGCTTGCAGTGCCCTTTGAGATGAGCAGAAAGAAACTGCTGTCCATCTAGCTCTGCCACTGACAAAAAGGAGGGTTACAATCACAAACGCCCGGTGCTGCACAAGTGCAGGGACGTCTTCTGCTGGGATTTCTACATGGCTACACATTTTGGAGAAGATGCCTGCTGGGCAAGGACCAGCCAGGACTGGAATCCAAGGAGACGGCTCTCCCTTGGGGAGCCAAGCACGAGTCGCCTACAACAACGGCATAGTCCTGGTTGGGGTCCTTGGGCATTGCCTTCATAGAAATAATTATAGTCAATAAGTGGCATTGCTAGGTACAGCTATGTCCAAAAAATTCCACAATTTGTAAAATAATTATAGTCAATAAGTGGCACTGCTAGGCACAGTTATGTCCAAAAAATTCCACAATTTGTAAAATAAAAACTATTCCACAAAACTTTGTAAAAAATCCCAAATTCTTGTGCACTTGCCAAGAAAAAAAAAAAAAGATTCATGCCATGCTATTGGGAGAAATTCTGCTATTTACAGCTTCCATCGGCTGAATTTCAGGCATTATTTTAGCTTTAATACAACCATCGCCGTTTTTGGATTATGAGCAGATCACGCGTCCCACCTCATGTACGCTGTATGGGAGGGGAGATGGTTAGGTGTGCTCTGGTTATCATTCAAATTCGCTTCCCATTGCAAGAGGAGAACTGATGCTTTCACATACTAAAGGTCCAAGCAATTCTGTGGTTCCTGGACACCAAGTTACACTTTTGACTAGTGCAATCCTGGTGCAGTGGCGAATCGTGCTGGCAAATGAACAGAGCCTTTTATTTTTCTCAGAGCCTCGTGCATCAATATTCTTTCCTAAGTGTTTCTAAGTACATTTGATCTCCCTTGATAGTGAGTTAACAGCACTTTTTCATCACAACCATTATCTAAACATCTCTTAATTTTTATCTTAATACGCATAAGTTCCTGTGAAGCCGGCATTAATACTATTAAGCCGGTTAGATGAGTGCATCCGAGTTCCCCATTCTACAGATCTGGTCTTCTAAACAACCCTCTTGAATTGCAGATCAGATGATACAAAGCTGGGTAAGAATAGAGATGCATTACTGGTCAGTCAAGGAAAACATTTCTTTCGCCGTCTGTAGCAAAACCTTTACCCTCAGCAAGTTGAGAGGATTTGCAGTTTGCATTTGATAACTATTGCTTATTCTTTATATGCCTATAATATGCATTTGATCTATTATATGCACAAAAAAAGCATGTTGCAACCTCAATTTAGAACCCCTTTTTTTATGAGGGTGCTGGGAGGAATTTACAATAATCAAATGCTAATGTCTTTGTGTTCTGGATAATGCATTTGCCACAAGAAGGAAGGCAAGGATTTTTGTGGGTGGTATCACTTATTGGATCAACGGCCTGTTTGGGATAAAGTAGAGGAAGCTTTCAAATGCAAGGCAATTTTCTTCCATCAGATCAGACCCGATGAAAAATGCCAAAGTGAAAGCTTGTCCAACTTTATCCCCATGGCACAGCTGGTCAAATAAAAGATATGACCCACAAAAACCCTTGCTTTGCACAGTTCCTGGACCATCATGGCTCCAGCATCAGTCCAACACTACCTTTGCCACAATGAGTCCTTCTGGGTTTCCGCAATGCATATTACTATAAGCATTTGTGCCCTCAAAAAAAACCAGTCGCAGCTCAAGGAAAAAAAAGAGGACTTGAAGACATGATGCTGATGGGGCCATTAAAGTGGCTGCAGCATCCTTTTCCTGAAGATCACTGCAGCAGGAGCCCGGAGAGACAGCTCGAGCAATCAGGACTTGGACCCCACATCCTTAGACGTAAGGCCTTTAACCCACATCCTTAAACTTTTATGTTCCCTGACTTCAGTCCACCCCCAGTTTCTCTCAGATGAACGAGAGTCAAAGATGAAATCATTTAAACACCTACAAATCCTCACGGATTAGATCAACTGCATTTCCCTAGTCTCAAAAAAGATCATCTCATCGAAGCAAGCTATTAAGTTAGTCTAGCCACGTTTTGTAAACCCACGTTGCCTTTATACTAACATCCCATTTATCTCCAATTACCTTGTCCTTCAAAATTCATTCTTTAATTGCATCCTGTGCCTGGAGGGACTGGTGCTCTGCTGAAGAAGTCAAAGGGGGGCACAGCCCTCGCGAGCCGGGTCCCAGTAAGAGCCGGGCAGGAATCCAAAGTTTGGTTCCAAAAACATTGTCACGTTGTCAGCAACCAACAGACAGACCAACACGTCACCACAGCTTGGCACACGCACCAAATGCTCAAACGTGGGTGTAAAAAAACAAAGCCTCTTGTCTATTTTGTTTGGGGGGGGAAATGAAAAGTATGGGGTTTCCAAAATGAAATGCACTCCTTGGTTCCTGGTCTTAACTTCATGCAACTCCAATTCATCTCAGTACTATGGGACTACCATGGAGCTGAGGATGGCAACCCAAGTAAAAGACAACAAGAAATTGTTTTTTAGATACATAGGGAGTAAAAGGAAGGCCCAGGGAGGAATAGGACCGCTGCTAAATGGGCAGAAACAATTGGTGACAGACAGGGGGGACAAGGCTGAACTCCTCAACGAGTTCTTTGCCTCAGTGTTCCTAAGCGAGGGGCACGACAAGTCTCTCACTGGGGTTGTAGAGAGGCAGCAGCAAGGCGCCAGACTGCCGTGCGTAGACCCTGAGGTGGTGCAGAGTCACTTGGAAGAACTGGATGCCTTTAAATCGGCAGGCCCGGATGGGCTCCATCCGAGGGTGCTGAAGGCACTGGCCGACGTCATTGCAGAGCCACTGGCGGGAATATTCGAACGCTCGTGGCGCACGGGCCAAGTCCCGGAGGACTGGAAAAGGGCTAACGTGGTCCCCATTTTCAAGAAGGGGAGGAAAGAGGACCCGGGCAACTATAGGCCAGTCAGTCTCACCTCCACCCTTGGTAAAGTCTTTGAAAAAATTATCAAGGCTCACATTTGTGAGAGCCCGGCAGGGCAGATTATGCTGAGGGGAAACCAGCACGGGTTTGTGGCGGGCAGATCGTGCCTGACCAACCTAGTCTCTTTTTATGACCAGGTTACAAAACGCCTGGACACAGGAGGAGGGGTGGATGTCGTATACTTAGACTTCAGGAAGGCCTTCGATACTGTATCCCACCCCATACTGGTGAACAAGTTAAGAGGCTGTGATGTGGATGACTGCACAGTCCGGTGGGTGGCGAATTGGCTAGAGGGTCGCACCCAAAGAGTCGTGGTGGATGGGTCGGTCTCGACCTGGAAGGGTGTGGGCAGTGGGGTCCCGCAGGGCTCGGTCCTTGGACCGATACTCTTTAATGTCTTCATCAGTGACTTGGACAAGGGAGTGAAGTGTACTCTATCCAAGTTTGCAGATGACACAAAGCTATGGGGAGAAGTGGACACGCTGGAGGGCAGGGAACAGCTGCAGGCAGACCTGGACAGGTTGGACAAGTGGGCAGAAAACAACAGGATGTAGTTCAACAAGGAGAAATGCAAAGTGCTGCACCTAGGGAGGAAAAATGTCCAGCACACCTACAGCCTAGGGAATGACCTGCTGGGTGGCACAGAGGTGGAAAGGGATCTGGAGTCCTAGTGGACTCCAAGATGAACATGAGTCGGCAGTGTGACAAAGCCATCAGAAAAGCCAATGGCACTTTATCGTGCATCAGCAGATGCATGACGAATAGGTCCAGGGAGGTGATACTTCCCCTCTGTCGGGCGTTGGTCAGACCGCAGTTGGAGTAGTGCGTGCAATTCTGGGCACCGCACTTCAAGAGGGATGTGGATAACCTGGAGAGGGTCCAGAGAAGGGCAACTCGTATGGTCAAGGGCCTGCAGACCAAGCCCTACGAGGAGAGACTAGAGAAACTGGACCTTTTCAGCCTCCGCAAGAGAAGGTTGAGAGGCGACCTTGTGGTTGCCTTTAAGTTCATCACGGGGGCACAGAAGGGAATTGGTGAGGATTTATTCACCAAGGCGCCCCCGGGGGTTACAAGAAACAATGGCCACAAGCTAGCAGAGAGCAGATTTAGACTGGACATTAGGAAGAACTTCTTCACAGTTCGAGTGGCCAAGGTCTGGAACGGGCTCCCAAGGGAGGTGGTGCTCTCCCCTACCCTGGGGGTCTTCAAGAGGAGGTTAGATGAGTATCTAGCTGGGGTCATCTAGACTCAGCACTCTTTCCTGCTTATGCAGGGGGTTGGACTCGATGATCTATTGAGGTCCCTTCCGACCCTAACACCTATGAATCTATGACAGTAGGAGGCAGCTGTGGTACAGACAAAAATCAAGCCAATTTTAGGCTCTGCAGGAGCTGGGAAGTAGGCAGACAGCTCACCCTAGACCCACATGGTCCAAGCATCTGAAAGCATTAGGTCCCCAGTGCCACTGAAGCTTACCATCTTCCCAGCCAGGCAAGGTTGCAAAGGACCTGGATGGGGGAGAGCCAGGAGAGAGGACATAGCCTTGCATCTAAATTTAGCTAGCGGTTTAGCAGAATGAAATAGGTGCCACAAAGAACTTAGATCCTGATTGATCAGAAAATTGCAGCGAGAAGATCATACATTGTCAGGCATGGTCCATCCGGCTTTCATACCACATTAGCCCATAAAAATAAACCGGGTTGGTCTCCATCTAGAAGAGACACAGTCCACTTCAGCCACGGCCACCATGCACTGCATTGCATCTTTCTACTTGGTGCCAGCTGAGGGTTGAAAGAGCTGGGCTGTCGCCTGTCAGGATGGAGATGGTTTTATGCAGCTATGTCAGGACGCGTGCTACAAGCACCGTCTCTCGCATTCGCAGGAGAGCTTAAATCTAAGCCCAAATGATGCCCATATAAATCACCTTATCTAAGAAAAATGGTTGTTGCATCATTGACAAATACAACATAAAAAAATGCAGGCTTTGGTTACAAAATATGCTAATCAGGAATGTTTAATGATTAAACCCAAGCAGCACCGGGGAATCGATTTACTTGGCATTCATGAAACGTGCTGATGTCATTTACATAGCAAATGCAGAAACGTCTCTAAAAATGTAGCTAAATCCCTGCCTTAAAACCTTTCCTTAGCTCTGCCAAAAATATCTGCCGTGACACGAAGAAAATTAACAAAACAGCTCTCACATGCTGGAATTTAAGTATCCATAGTTGCTGATGGAAATAGTTAAATACGGAAGGAAGAAAGCTTGCGGTGCATCAATGGCTGAAACGATAAGGAACGTATTTTTGTTCCATACGGATCCATGGATAATATCTGCTTGCTAAATGAACTGCAGAAAGATGTCTGTGGGACTTGGTCAATTTAATAATTTTCTTTTCTTTTTTTTTCGGTTGGGGGGGAGGTCGTGGGAAAGACCGTTTTACTGTAAGAGAATTAATGGCTTGTTTGGCTCATATTTTTAAGTTACAAAAAGAAATCACTGACATTCTTCGGAAATGAAGGAGGAAGCTTTCATTTCAATGGAAATCTTTTCAAATCTTCTGTAGCAAAAGACCCCCCCCCCCCTTTTCAGACATTTAGTCTCGATCTTCTATTACCTGTATTTGTGCTCTCTCCAAAGACAATATTCATGGAAGACCGCCATCCCACAAAATCTCCCGATACTTCCCAACATCAAAAACGAATACACATTTTTAAACAAGTTCTGAATTTGTGCAGACTATCTCCATCTCTGATAGCTGTCTCCAGAAATTCAAGGGAAGAGACAAGACCTTGGATCATGCAAAGGCTCTGATAAATAGCAGCTGAAAACTTCAACTCTTCTGATTCTTGGGACTTACAGAAGCAAAAAAATGCATTTATATTCTTAAGCTAGATTTGTCAAGCATTCAGACATCGCGCGGGGACAAAAATCGTACTCCCTCTGCTATTAAAGATGACTTTATCCTGTAAGCCTGTAGTCCTCCTTCCTGGTTCCAAGAAGCACCTGAATATTAGACTCTGATCCTCGGGTACGTATGCAACTTATGCGGATGAAGAGTTTCACTGAATTTCTACTCATTTGTCTCCTACACCTCAACACGGCATAATGCTCTGAGTCAGCAACACCTGGACAAACCCTCAGCTCCAAGCACATCTTAATGTTCCCACCAGCTTTATGGGGCCAAGTGAATAAAACACCCGCCTAAGGCTTGCAATCTGTTCCTGGCTCTGCTACTGCCTGAGGATGCATCTCCAGTCCAACTCCCATACTTTGCCCAGCCCATTTAGATGGCAAACTCTCTGAGGAAAAGACTTTTGCATTGAGGGTAAGTCTCTAGCAGAAAGTTATCTCTATTTTCCTGACCCAGATGGGAGCATTCCCACTGCAAAGTCCTACCTGAATAACTGTGCCCACCTCAATTACTATGCCACCAATGTTTCTGCATCTCCCCAAATGTGCTAGAGGCACAACCCACGACGCTTTGTGGCGAGTCGCTCTAGGATGCTCGTAGTCAATTTTGTCAAGTGAGAGAGAATTGTATGTCCTTCAGAGGGAACTATGGGAAGGGTCTGGAGGACTGTCGGTGCTCACTTGATTTTGGATTATGTCTTCACTGGGAAAGCAGGTCATCGTTTTCTTTCTTCCTCCTCTTTTTCAGCAATACCTCGCGGTTGAGGATGATTACCTTCCAGGATTGCCTCATTTGTGGGTCCGAAGACAGCGAATGAGGCCGATCCAGGATTGACAGACTCTGCAGCAACTCGGGCACGTGTTTCCGTGTGGGGTGGGTGGCTCTGGATTCTTGATTCGGTCCACGGCACGCCACTTCTGCTACTTCCACTTGTCCATCTCCTATGTCACATGAGGTTTCAAAGTACTGAGAGCCTTGCAGCAGACTCTTCCTCCATTTGGGGTGGTCCTGGGCAATAGCCTCCCATGAGTTGATGTTGTATTTTTTTCCCAAGTTGAAGATGTCCTTGAAGCACTTTCTCTGCCCTCCTCTTAAGCGTATGCCTCGACTGAGCTGGGAGAATAAAACTTGCTTTGGGAGTCTGGAGTCGGATATGCAGATGGCGTGGCTGGCCCAGCAAAGTTGATGTTGGATGATCATTGCCTCGATGCTTCTGCTGCTTGCTTGTCCTCAAAGCAGAGGTTTTTCCTGTGTGGACTGTAGTGGGGTTTGGGCTGAAACCCAGAACACAGCCTAGGTTGCCATTGCAATAAAGCACGCATTTTGGTTGAGGCCTGTAGGTACAACTTCAACTCAAAGAAGAAATATATACTCCCATGCTTAAGTGCTTCATGGGATCTCATCCATCTTTTTAAGCAACACATTACTGTCATTCTTGTCACCTGCATTGCAGCTATACCCAATAGCTTCAGATCCATAAAGGCAACCTTGGAGCTGACAGGGTTTGGGGAAGATGGATAATCTATATTTTCAATCATGTGCATTACCTTTTGGCAACCGGCTGAAAAGCCTGCGGCTCTTAACTTCTGCCACCTCAAAGCCCTCTGGCTTTTGAACGGTCAAAAAGCCAAGCGTGCTGTAGTGAGGGCAGTGTCCGAGCCAGCAGCACAGCAACAGCAGAGCTGGCCTTGCCTGAAAGGAAAGATGCTCACAGCAGAAAGGAGAAAACCAAGGGAATCCCCCTCCGCTGACTAAAGTCTTCAAGGGCTGAGTTGGTTTGATGCCTGTTTAGTTGCTAGAGCAC
Organism: Alligator mississippiensis; assembly: GCF_030867095.1. Classification (NCBI taxonomy): domain Eukaryota; kingdom Metazoa; phylum Chordata; order Crocodylia; family Alligatoridae; genus Alligator; species Alligator mississippiensis. Next base: position 4,328,213 of record NC_081835.1, read on the forward strand.
AGGATGCACAAATAATCAATAAGGATTCATCCATTTAGCACAGACAGCTTCGTGTAGCCCACTGACGATGCAGCGGCATGCACAGGAAAACCCAATCTCTTCCAGCAGTCCATCTCCATCATCCTATATGGGGGCAGAGATGAAGTTTCAGCTTGGTCTTGGTGGTTTCTATGTAGCTGCAGGCACCACTTTCAACAGGTTATGTGGCTGACTGACCCTGGCAATGAATAAAGATCCACATCCGGTTCTTACATAGCATTTTTCATCAGGAGAGATCAAAGTGGAGGCTGGTATCATTATCCCCATTATACAAATGCAAAACTGAGCCACAGAGTGATGAAGTGACTTGCCCAAGGCCACCAGCAGTGGCAGAGCTGGAAGAAGATGGGCAGGTCTCCAGAGATCCAGCTCAATACTGTAACACAGGCCTAGTAAAGGGACAAACGCCGGGCCAGACATGAAATCAGGCTTGCCCTTGAGTGGGGCAGGCCGGTGGGAGCTGCATGGGCTGGGGGTAAGGGAGGACGCCTGCCCAGTGCAGAGCAGAGACCGGAGGCAGCTCCCCTGTCTTTCAGGAGCTCTTCCGCGGAGGAAAATCCAGCGCCTGCCGTGCAGCCTACCTACGGAAAAGCACCGAACCTCTGCAACAAAGAGCCGAGCTTATTACCATGGTTATCGCTGCTATTTCTAGACACCGTGAAGGGGCTTTTTAAGGGCTTTCATGAGAGATTTTACAGACTCTGGGGCAAGTCCATTGTTAGTAACTGCAGTTGCATTCTGCCACTCGAATATTTTTGGCAACCGAACTGTCAGAAAACATTTGACAGAAACACGCCTTAGCCTCGTTAGTGCCGGCAAGGAGGAGACGATGTTCCAAAAAGGTATGAAGTGAAAAGTGCTTCTACTTTTATACCTGACTCTTCTTCAGCTCACTTATTTCTAACTCAAACTCCTGCCCTGTAAGGGATCGTTTCGCCCTTTCCAAAATAAACAGAGCTTTGAAACGGTCACCTGTGCCACCAAGTCCCCCCGTGGTTCTCTTTTAATCTGCACGGTGAAAAAAATCACCGCATCTTATGCATGCCCAATTGCCTTCTCCTCCCAAAAAACAGCCTTGTGATGCTTGGCACATAGCAACCTTGCTCTGCCAGTCCCCAAAGCCCCCTCTACTCCCCCATTCACATCCGTGGTAGGGAGAAGCGAGCAGCCCAACTTTCCAGGCAGCTGGGAACATAAGCGAGCTCCCCAGGAAGTCGGCTGCTGCTGCTGTACGTTCAGTGCTTCTGCTAATTAGCTGGCCTCAATAAGGATTTTTGGAGACACGTTGGAAAAGCCAGGATTGAAGGCTTGTTTGCAAACCAATGGCAGTCGAGTGTTTTAACACGCCACGAAACTCCGTTCTGCTGTTTAAACCAAATATTTTAATTCCTGCTCCTTTTAGATCCCAGCATGCCTCCCTAATAGTCGTTTTCCTTATTAAGCAGTCTAGTTCTGATTTCCCCGCTACCTTACAATGCATGCTATTGCTTGCCTGAGGCTCCTCCAAGCTTCAACGCTCCTTCTTCAAGGTATTCCCTGCTTTTTTTTCCTCTCTTTTCGATTTAGCAGCCCTTAATTACCGTGTCACCGCTTCGTATCTCTGAAAACACGTTGCTGAAGATTCATGAATCAGCAGATCTTTGCTCTGAACGACCGGTTCGAGCCATAACAAAACTGCCCATATTTACCGTATGGGTTGCTTGTTCATCCCTTCCACCTCAATTTTGTTTCTCATCTGCTAAGTGTATCTTGTAGACTAACACGGCAATTTTCCTCTAAATGAGGATGTGCATCCAGCAGTGAATTTTAGGAGTTGTGATCAACTAAGAATACATTCATCTCCATGACGAGATTTTTTTTTTAAATCCCCAAATACGGAAGAATGGTCACTTGACTGTGCTCCATGCCCTCTCTACTATGCACATATTGTGTAATGGGACTTGTACGTAGGAAAAATAGCAATCTGCCTAGTGTAGTTCAAAGTTCACATAATGTGCAATTATTTTCAGGTCAATAAAGAACCACTAGAACATTAAAGGGAACCAAAAAAAACCCCCCAAAACCAGCAGTAGATTTTGTGCCTGCACATCCTAGCAATTTGGGAATACATGTGATATATAACTTGCACAGATATGCAAGATTTAAATGCCTTCAAGGAAAGAAACCTGGCTGCTAGTGATTACACCTGTCACTAAAACAGACATTATAGTTTCTAACCATATTCTGCTGACATAAGGACTAAAATAAAAAATCCTTGCAATAACTTTCTGTGCAAGGAAACTCCAGATGCTGATTCACCCAAACTGCATTTCAAGTCAAGAAATGGAAAGGCCTAATTTACCTTTAAGTCCCTTCACCATGTGCTACCTTCCCTCTACCTTCTCTCTAGGACCAGCGAGACAGACTCTGCCTGTTCCCTGCTGCTCTGCACCAATTTGAAAGTAGGGACTTTGGTCTTAAGAGAAGGATACACCTCTACAGAGCAAGGTCCCACTCTGTCCGGTCCCGGAGAAGATGCCCGGTGTCTTTGAGGGCACCGCTCTGCATCGTAGCGCCAGACCTGGGTGGCTGGAGGGAAGCAGGGCACCTTACTAAAAGTTTAAAGACGTCTCGGAGAAGTTGGGTGTAAACAAATGCATGGCAAAGCTGCCAAGATGGTTAAACATTTATGAATGTGTTTAAAACCGTGTAACGCTATCCACTTAGATCTACACGGACACAACCGGGTATGGTTTCTCCAGAAAACTAAAAAGGCATACGTGTTTTCAAAGCATGAGCAGTCACTGCAAACTATACCAAAAATATACTTTAAAGCAGCTGTGGACTGAATACAAATGCATAATTCATGGGTTTTCTTCTAATCCATTTCAAAGTGAAATATTAATCAACAGAAATATTTTCTTTCCCCACTTACTTGTGCTTCCTACAAAAGATCCAGATCACAATTTCGGCTCTTCCCTTGTTTTAGGAAGGGAGCTCTCAAAAGCGCTCGTCGTAAACTGAGCTAAAGATCTCGTCCTTAAAATCGGCAAGGGTTTTGAACTGGGAGAGAAACCAGTCTTACTGTGGACAAGAAGAGCGTCCTGTTCTCTTTGTTCATTTGAAGTCCTGTTTTCTAAGTATTTTAAGTTGAGATTTCTCAGACTTAGCAAGGGTGTGTGTTTGCTATCTCCAGATAAAATCCTCATGATGAATCAGCTTGGAACAAGTTCACTCCTTTGTTAAACTCTAGACTTCCTTGTGGTTTTTCACTCGACTTACTAATTTATTAAACTTACAAAGATTTTCCCTTAAGTTAGTAAACCTGAATTAAGAACAGGCCTTTCCTACCCAGAAAAGGCAAGACCTGTGAACTCGGAGCCTCCCAACTGGGGTTTTCAAACAGTACCCAAGCAAGTTAGAAGCAGTGGTCCACCCCCTCTGATTTCCACTGCAATTCTCCATATTGTCTACAATTTGCAGAGAATAATACAAGACTATACAGAAGAAAAACACTATATAAAAAGCAAACTCTCAGCTCCCAGCTCGGTTGTTCTGTGCCTTTCAGCTGCCGATCGATTTTCTGCTTTACGTATGAGATATTTTTTTCCCTGGATCTTGAATGTTTCCCACTATTTTTCCCACTTATCTCACAAGATAAGATGCTCTTGTAAAAGTATGTTGGTAGAGAGGATTTTAACTGCCCAGATGCTTTGTAACCTCTCAACTGTGGCCAACAGCAGACAAGTAGCTCTTCCCTTCATGCCAGAAGCTCTCCATGATTTATCCACTAGAGATGCCACATACCTGAACGATACAAAAGATAGCCAAAGTGAAGAAAATCCAGCATCCTGCACGTACACCAAGTTGAGGACACGTGTCCTCAGTGCCAGTGTCTCATTTCTTTTATCAGAAGGGATGCCCATGGGGATGACATGGTTTACTTGGCTCCTCTACATCGTCACCAAGAATTCAAAAACCTTGCTCAGTCTGGTCTTAATAGTGCACTGGCTAAATATTTGAGAAAAGAAAAAGAAAACTCCAGGACTCCAGGCAATGTACATAAGGCTCCAAAGGAGTTTGGGTGCCTTAAAAATAATTAAAGTGTCCCCATCTTTTTGCTTTCTGGGGGGGTATCTACATGTGTACTTACGTGTATTTAAACTCAATGAGTCTTTGTTTAAGGCACATTAAGGCGATTTAGGCGCACGTCTACATGTAGATATGCTAATGCGCATTACATTTAGGCTGGCATAGCTCAGTTGCATTAGCACAGAGGTAGCCACACTAATGCACACTAATGCAGCGTGCATCTATTGACGCACACCGCATCAATGTGCATTAAGCATCTGCACGTGGACTAATGCAATTTAGCTATGCCAGCTTAAATTTGGTAGTTGCTTTAAGCAGGTATTAAATTTAGGCAGGGTTAGCCTAAACTTGCCATTTTTAAGGTGCATTAAGGGTGTGCACGTGTGGACACGCACCCTTAATGCACCTTAAAAATGGTGATTTTAAGCTAATCCTGCTTAAAAGGGCCTTGTGTAGAGAAGCCCTGGAGGACGCGCTCCACAATGTATCAGAGGACTGTCATGTCCCTTCAAAAACCCACTCAACTCCCTTTTACTAGTATATCTAATTGATGTGCACTGAAAGGCAAATCAAACAAGAAGCAGCCCTGATAAATACCTCTGATGCCTAAAACATGGCATTTGAAATAGAGAATCACCTGAACCATTTTTAAGAGCGTTTTCTCCAAACTGATGCAGTCCGAGCCTCTTCATTCTCAAAAATAATGCACACTCTTAGCTGCTTCCAATCTTCGGGGCAAAGAGGGCAGAGACAGCATTTTTACTGTTTTCTCCTCCTAAATCAGATGGTGGGGGATAACACGGTCTGACCTCAGTCAAGTTTAAAAGATAAACTGCCATTTTTAATTTACTGCCATTGGGTTTTAGCTGAATACCCTCTCCAAAGTCCAAAAACAAACGAGTCTTTGTTCGGGAACCTCGTGATCAAATCAAATTCAATGACCGTTCTGTTGGTATTTCAGCTATTTTAGCTGTGTGCTTTGCTGAGTACATGGCTTTGAGGAAAAGACATCTGTAACTAAAGAGAAATGGATGAAGAAGTGCTCTCTGCCAAACTAGCATGCCATTATTTATCTTGATAAACACCCTCTCCAAGTCAGAGAAACTCAGCAACGTGGGGGCTTCCAACAAGCATATTCTAACCAGGTTCATGCTCCAGCTTTACTTTAAAGCCTTTAGACTGCACTCTTCGCTCTCGCATGGCTTACGACTGACCGTCCACATTCATTAAAAAGTAGCAATCTGACCAACAGCAGCCAAAAACCAACATTTGGGATGATTCAGATCAGAGCTGTGGATCGCACTGCAATTAGGCAATGAAAGGAAGAGTATGTTTTGCCGAAATTAGATCAGTTTGTTTGCAGCCTGGACACACAATTATGACAAAGCAGTCTGCCGCTGAACATCCAACTAGCAGACTCATAAATCATGCACTCTAATGAGGAAAGCAAGGGCTTTACCTGAAAATGTCGTTCTGGTACATCCGATATATTCCCCTGGCCAAAGAGCATGGAGCTCTTAACTAAGGAGCCAGAAGCAGCACCAGTAGGGCTAGCCAGCATTAATAGCAATGCTGGTGGGATGGAGTACTAACTAGTCCCTTGTACAAGGAATGAAAGCCAAATTCATCCGCACTTGCTAGCATCGTGCTATCACCTATCTATCATCCCTTGCTAGCATCATGCTATCACCTATCTATCATCCCTTGCTAGCAGCGTGCTATCACCTATCTGTCCTCATTTGCTAGCATCGTGCTATCACCCATCTATCCTCTCTCGTTATCATACTATCACCTATCTATCCTCTCTCACTAGCATCGTGCTATCACCTATCTATCCTCTCTTGCTAGCATCGTACTACCACCTATTAGCCCTTGCTAGCATTGTGCTATCAAATTTCTATCATCCCTTGCTAGCTAGCATCGTGCTATCACCTATCTGTCCTCACTTGCTAGCATCATGCTATCACCTATCTGTCCTCTCTCGCTAGCATCGTGCTATCACCTATCTATCCTCTCTCGCTAGCATCGTGCTATCACCTATCTATCCTCTCTCGCTAGCATCGTGCTATCACCTATCCTCCCTTGCTAGCATCCTGCCATCACCTATCTATCATCCCTTGCTAGCATCGTGCTATCACTTATCTATCATCCCTTGCTAGCATCCTGCCATCACCTATCTATCATCCCTTGCTAGCATCCTGCCATCACCTATCTAACATCCCTTGCTAGCATCCTGCCATCACCTATCTATCCTCTCTTGTTAGCATCATTCTATCACCTATCTACCTTTACTTGCTAGCGTCGGGCTATCACCTATCCTCACTCGCTAGCATCATGCTATCACCTATCTATTGTCTCTTGCTAGCATCGTGCTATCACCTGTCTATCCTCGCTTGCTGCATATACGTGATAGCACGAAGCTAGCAAAGTACATACCGCTGCGATTCGAAGGAGCATTGGCAAAGGTCTCTAGATTAGGAAGCAATGCCTTGTGCAGCCCCTCCAATATCAATGAATGTTGTCCAGTAACCATTTCTGGATGTGAAGGCAGAGTTACTAAAAGAGGAGAGATCTCATTTATCCAACTGCTGAGAAGGTCCTTGGTCTGACTTTTCCTCTACTCAAATACTTCCTTTTTCTGACTCAAATGCTATTGAAAATTAAGCTTGGTTTTCATAGAATCAGAGACAATGGGGGCTGGTAGGGACTCCGGGAGGTCACATCTAGTCCAGGCCCCTGCTCCAAGCTACATCATCCCAGCCACGCCTCTGTCTACCTGGCTTTTGAAAACCGCCAAGGACGGAGAGTCCACCACGTCTCTGGGTAACGTGTCCCAGTGCTTCACCACCCTCCTAATGAGAAAAGTCTTCCTAATATCTAAACTTCCCTTCCTGCAACTTGGGTGAAGGCCCTTTCTGCAGCACTTGTGCTTTCTCTTCACCTTCAGCTCACGTGGACCTCAGCATGGCGCAGTCTCAATGCTGGGGACAGCGGCTACAGAAGCAGAGAAATAACCGGCAGGCTCAAGGATGCTGGCTATTCATAAGATCAAGTCAGCAGCCCCCATAGCATGCACTAAGCCTGTAGGGAAGGAGTACGTGCACTGCCTGATGCTTGAACATGTAGCCTTTCCTAGCTGAACCGCTGCCCATTGGTTTCTTGGGAAAACCTGAGACCAGTTAATTGGATGCAAGCACAAAGAAACATCGTTTTATGCAGAAAAGCAAATTAGGCCACTTGTTTCAAAACATGCAGTTTGAGTGCCTGTCTTGTCGAACGCAGAATCCCAATTTGGTAGCTGTATTCAAAAGAACCAGACTGCAATATCCACTAGCGATACCATTTAAATATAGCAAAAGTTAATCTGTTATGCTACGCCTGTAAGCCCCAGAGCAGGAACAAGATTGCCATGCTGAGAGGAGAGACATGAAAACGTACAAGTGTTACCATTATTTCTATTGTTAAACACTCGGGAACCGTGGAGATACTAGGGGTAGATAAGGACCTGAACAGGCGAGTCAGATGGATACAAAAGTAGTTCAAAAAGGTTTTTCCCTCCCTTTTAAATTAGGGGAGGGAAACCTTTTGAAGCTCTGCCTGTATTATCAGAGCACGCTGTGTGAATTTAACCTAGTTTAGATACCATCAAATTGAAAAATTACATTCCCAACTGAAAACCCTGTGCAGGTAAATCTGAAGATTACCAAGCAGGGTTTGTATTTGCTTTGAATTCTCCTCTGCTTCCACGAGGCAAATGTTGGGTTAAAAATTAAAAAAAAAATCCATCTTTTCAAGTGAATTTCCCCGATGGCTACACGTCACATGAAGCATTTAAGGTGCAGGATTTCCAGGTGCTCAAAATTAGCCTAAATCTGCTCTTGCTCATCAAAATGTCATTGTACATCTCTACTAGGTTTTGCCCTGTGAACTCAGTTGATAGCCAATTAACTCCTACTTTGAGCAGAGGGTTGGACTACAAGTGACCTCTTGAGGTCCCTCCCAACCTGAATTTTCTAGGATTGCAATTCTAGACGGTGAGTAACTCTGCAAAAGCTCATTTGGATCCTCCTTAAAATGGCTACAAATACCCATCCATAGCCCTTCGCACGGCATGACACGCACGGGTTTACAGACTGTAGAGAGCATCCATGCCGGGCTTTGCAGAAACATTAGCCACTCAAGTTGACGGGCCGTCATTTAGCTCCAGGTGAAGGCTGGTCCCTCTGAATTCCCGGTCAAGCTAAGCCTGAAAGGGACGTCTCCGTCCAAGATGCAAAGGCGCTGCAAAGAGAGGTCTGTCGGAAGAAATACGTTTGCAAAGACCCTAACTTTTTTATGAGCCTAGCAAGAGCGCCTCACTGACAAACGTGCAACACTGTTGGAGCGGTCATGTCTACTAGGGGCTGTGTTGGGACTCTTTCGGCGAGGATTTTTCGTGGCTGTACTTGTCTTCACCCCCGTCGGTTCAGGTCATGCCAAAAAGTCTTGGCTAGAGTTTCAGCGACTATTACTTGGGCCGCGTTCAATAAACAGCATTCCCCTTGCAAATCAATCGCCTAAAGACTATGGCCATTGTGATTTCCTTTTCGCTGCACCGCGTGTTTACTCTGTGCAATTCCCTCTGCTTGGGCAATGAAAACAGACCAATTCCCTCACATTTGTTAATTTAACAGTTCTGTTCCCCAGGCACTAGCCTAATTCGGGGACTGCCGTCAAACACATCATTTCACTTATCTCCATCCTCCCTCAGATTTTCTTAATGTACTGAACTGGAATCTCTGGCACGCAGAGCGTCAGCCTGGATAAATCCTGTAATCTAATCAATCAGCTAACTTGACTGCGAGCAAAAAATTAAAAAAAGGAATTAAAAAAAAAATAAAACTTTCTTGCTACATATTTCTCTCAAAAATAAATCACCACCTAATGGACTGCTAAGTTCAAGGCAGAGTAAATTACCAGCAGATAATTAAGCATTAATGGCCTTCCATGATCAGAGGTTGCAATTCATAATTAGCGGACTGAGAGACTGCAAGGAGACTTTTTTTTTCAGAAAATAAATTGAAATATCGAATGCATCTACTTTACACAGGGCATGAAAAACTAATGCTGAACATTAAAAATGAAAGCTATATTTGCTTACCCTTTCTATGGAGCAACTTTTGAGAATTTCACAGCCAGTTGTACACTTATTTCTATGCGGCGGCTTTATTTAGACTGCAGTCCTACCAGACCGTTTCTATGTCAGCACCGAGTACGAACAATGAAGGAAAATGCAATTCCAAAGAATGGCTTCAGCAGTTCCTTATAATAAGCCTTGTTATCTCACACTTTCATACCCAGAGTTTAGTCCCTTATGAAAATGAGGTACAATATTCAAAACCCCCAGCTCTTAAGATTTAGGGGGAAAATGGTATTCAACATAAAGGCAGTTTTTATGATGGAGAAAAGGAAGGTCGCTCACTTTATTAGATGGTCTAAATAAATTTGATAGGCCCCCCATAAGCAAAAGTCTGATGCAGAATGACTTTGAAGGAGAAGGGGGGTGGCTGAGCAGAGACTCTTTAATGGACAACTTCAGCCTTCGTATCCCAAAGGCTGGTTGGACTTGCCGGTCTTAAAAGGTCATGCACAGATGTTGCTCGAGTCTGGCATACAAACAAAAAGTCACTTGTGGGAGAAGAGTCAAACATTACACTAACGGAGTCAAACATTATACTAACAGAGTCTAGGTGAGGTCTACACTACCAATATTTCCCAAGGCAGCATCATGGGTTCAGAAGTACGTTACATTTGCAGCATTTTTTCTTTACCAAAAGCCCAAGCAGAAACACACAGCTTCTACCAGCTTTACTCCTTAGGGCTTATTTCATTCGAGAAGCTGATCTCCAGTACTGCAGAAACAGCACGCTTTTGCTAAAGCGTTACAAGCGCTTACATCTCGCTAAAGAGCTCTCTAGAGGAACGACCGGGATCCGCTGAAACGATACGTACCGTGATGCCTTTTTCTCAAACCCCCGGGCCAGAGAGAGAGTTAATTTATCCAGAGTGCAACCTAGCACTGAGAAGATACAGAACAGAGACATTTAGTTCTCTATCTTACCCTTTTTGGGATTCAGGCCAAATACTCTTTAGTGGCTTTCAACCTGTGGTCCACAGCCCCCTGCGGGTTCGCAGACTATGTCTAAGGAGCCCATGAAAAGTGACCGCGATCAATCAAAAGTACATGAACGCTCACACTTAAAATGCAAAAAAAGGGTCCAGACTTCCTTCAAAATTTCCAAAGGGGCCTGGACCTCCATTCAGAATTTTTTTAGGGGTCCACAAATGAAAAAAGGTTGAAAACCACTGCTTTTAGGCAACAGATAGGGGAAAGAAAAATAAGCTTTGTGAAACAGGATCTTTATACCAGAGGAATATCAATATTGGGCCAACTCCTTTAGATCTACAGTGCCCAGAGCTACTGCCTACTGGGTGCAGCCTATCTTCAAAGAGAATATTTCTGTCCAAAGCTGAGTTTTCAGCAAGGCCAGTTTCTGCAGCAAACAGACTGCTGCGACAAGGCTCTTGCCAGATGTTTGAATGCTCTGGCTGGTTATTTAAGAGGGGGTTGCTGCCCACAATCTTCGCCGGGTAAGGGCAGCATAACTAGGGTAGCACTTCATAGTCACCATGCCGATACGAAAAAGGTTGGTCCTTTTTCATAAAAAGTCCAGCAGATCTCCCAAGAGACTCTGCATTATGCTGTGTATGGCAAGGTAGCATAGGCTGCAGGGGGAAAAAATGTGATATTTGCTTCAGCATTATCTTTGCATCCACCAGACCATGGATTTATGGAGAAGAAAGAGACGGCATACAGCCCTGAAAAGAATACCATTTCAATTCAGTAACAAGCACAGGAACCGCAATGAAAAAGCCAATTCTCATTATGGCAGTTGTTTAAAACTTCCTTCTCTACAAACAACATGAAAGCCACCCCCCCAAACTTTCCAATTTAAACATAACCTGAGATTTCAAGTTTCCTCCTAAGTAAAATAGGCTTATGCGTACATCAGCGCACTACTGCCCTGATGAACTAGCCTTTAAAGGGAACTATGTGCAGAAAAAGTAGTTTAAAAGGGAAATATGACCCATTTTTACTATGCACAATAGTGTGTTCAGCTTGCATGGAGGCATTTAAATGCTAACAACATCCAGACAGGCAATGCAAAGAGGCAAATACTCTTCTACAGTCAAGAGATTTTTTTGCTCACCTCTACCTATTTACCCGACATAGATTACTGCATCAATCTGCCCTTTGGAAATGACTTTCTCAGATCACTGTGTATACCAGAGGGATTCAGCTTTCCCTTGTCCATGTGTGATTTATCTCCAGGCTGAAAGACGGACAAGTTATTGGAAACCACACACGCAGTTAGGCACAACATGTTGCAGAACAGCACTGAACCCCCTTGAAATTTTCCGGTTACCTTTGCAGCTAAACTCTTCTATATGAAAGTCTGGAATTGTTTTCCAAGTCATCTTTGTCCCGGTTGGGTGTTGTATGGGGAAACAGCTAGACTGTCGTTGTTAAAATTCAGCCTATTGCTTTCATTCGTGATCAGTGCAAAAAAAGGCAGGCCGTTCCCGAACCTTGCAGTCTTGAAATTAATCCAATAAATTCTAGAAATGAGATGAAGGGATCAATTGTAGCCCGCACCCCTACTGCATACCATGCAACTATATCAAAGGACTTGATGTGCTTATTGCAATAGCAGTGTAAGATCCGTCGCGCTCACGGTTTAGTTTTATAAGGGTAAATCCTAATGCTTTATCATCCTTTTTGCATCAGAGCACTTGACTGTAGCTCTGGAGAGTGGGATTTATTCCAAACTCTGAGCAACCTTGAGCGACCTGCTCCGCTCCCCCGTGCTTAGGTCTCCCATTTTTAAAATGGAGATAACAATATTGCCCTTTTGCATAAATCACTTTGAGATCTACTGATGAGAAAACAGCAGATAGCAATCGGTGGCATTTTCCCTGCTTCCCTTTTCAAATAGGTTACTCAGTTCATTGGCGATCACGATGAACTGAAACAAGGCGGCAGGGCTGGAGCTGTACGTTGCTGCGACTCTGGTCCTGGTGTGATTCAGAGAAAAAAAATATACATATGATGGCTCTCCTTCGCTTTCCTTCCAACCCCTCCTCTTCTTCACGCAAATGATGCTTTTGCAGTTAAACTTGTCCTATATCCATTATCGACTCCCTCTTCCCTTCTGCATCCAGCTCATTTCATCCCACTCATATATGGATCTTTGAATCTACCAAACTACAGCTCATTCAACAGGGCTGAAAGGTGTGAGACGCTGCTGAATGCTCAGGATTGTCCTTAGTTCACATAGTTGAAATTCAGCACAATAAAAGATCAAAACCTGCATTTTACGGTAATAGAAATCTGATGTACCTACTCAATCCCTTCACCAGTGACTCACAAGCTGTTGTTTCAGGGTAGGGGGATTATAGTCTTGCTTCAGTACATTTGAATATTGTGAATTTAAAGGAAAATCCCTTACACTTCAATATCTGTTTGAAAGAAAAGAAGAATTACAACAAAAACAGCACTCGTATTGAGTTTTTGCCTGTTGCAGGTTTCAAAACGCAATGGACGTATTGCATTCAGGTTCGCTCACCACCATGGCACGTCAAACGCACAATCTTCTAGTGCACGTGCACAAACACACGCCTGCACACACGCAATGGAAGTTGGCAACCAATAAACCAACATGCACAACAACAGAGACGGGGATCGCTTCGGCCGAGCAGAAACTACCGCCCCTAAGCAAAGCGTCCTGGGATCTTTAATGTCGATGCGGAGGAAAAATACGACATTTTTAAGCAGAATTTTGCTTGGGTTTCCAGCACGTCGAAAATTAACTCAGCCATATTTCCAGACTCATGCATTTCACATGAGGTCACCATTCTGCTAACCGGTGACTATCCGCTATTGAACACGGCTGTTTCTATTAGTTTCGCCTCGGGCTAGAAGGGCAACGTGCGGTTGGTTCCTGGCCCACCCTTGCCTCTCATTTGATATTTACTGTATTTTTAATTAAAAAGACGTATAGTCCCTTCAAGGGCACTAAAAAAAGAGCGATTGTTTAGAAAAATCAATATAGGCAAGATTGTGGCTCCCTATAGGAAGCTTAATCACTGGCAGCAGATCTGCTGCAATACAGGAAGAATATCGAGCGGGCACTGGTGCTTCTGACCCACTTAGGGCATCCATGCAGTTATTTTCCATCAAACAGCACCTGGTGTTCAAGAGGCTCTGTTTATGCTCCCCAACTGGGCAGCTTCTGCCTTTTGATGGCAAATGCATAGAAGTCAAGAAAAGGATGCTGAAGATGCAGAGGATCTTCACAATGGTTCATCTGAGGGACCCTTGACCTTCAGTCCCAGACACAGAGATCAGGCCAAGAAGAGCCACAAAGCACTCATCACTCAGTTGACGTGTCTAGACCCATCTTGAGGTGGCACATCTTCTTGTGAGTCCAGTTTTACCTTATTCATGCAGTTCATTGCAAAGCTAGTAGCTAACCACGGATGCAGCAAAGTTTGCTCGAATTGCCAAAAATCTGTCTCACGTGTTGCAGCTTTCCCTGGAGAGGGGCTATTATAGATGGAGGGATGTCTGCAAGATAAAGTAAGGCTGTGGGGCTGAGTTCTGACATCTCATCTCAGGGCTAGCCTTAAAATTCAATTCGACTTGGATCCAGGATCAGGGAACTATTTTGGCAGACGATCCCTCTACGCTTCTGTTCAGCCGATTAGGTCGTCAGCTTTGTTTCTGGTTTTCTCAGACTCTATTACATCATTTTGGGATCTCCTGAGTCCTCTGCCATCATGAGACAGGACCCCCAAGCTCCGGTGGATATACTCTCAAATCTTCCACTAGCACTAGAAATGGAAAGGTAAGCCTCACCTGCAATGTTATAATCAGGGCACCACTTTCTTTAGGCACGGACTTGGGTTTTGCTTTGCTCTTAACCTTTGGGAGGCAGATCAGAGGGTAGACATCTCTGAGGCAGGACACCCAATGTGGAAACAAGGTGTCCTTGTTGCTTAACTAGTATATGGTCATAAACTACAAATAGTAGAGTAATAGTAAACTAGTATATGGTACTAAAACTACAAATGTCTATGAGCTGGGTACTAACCAAAAGAGGTTTGGAACTGGAGCAGGAAAACCACCTTTGGTTGGACTGCTCAAGCAAGCTGGACTTTGGACATGCTTATAAATAAACCAAATAGAATTAAAAAAAAAATACTTGACTCCTACTTCTCCTGCCTAAAATAATCTGTAAGACCCTGAATTTTGGCTGGCCACTCAGGGTGAAGAAGTAACACCACCACTTTTCTGGTGCTTGGCTTCCCTGTTCACCTACACCCTGTAAGAACAAAACCGTAGGTGCAATAATAGCACTACGTTGCAGACTCAGCTGTCTGACAGTGCCAAAAGTTGAGAGTTTTGAGACTGGGAAGAGAAAAATTTAATTTGAATCTAAATACATCCCTTGGCCGTCAACAACCGTTCCAAGATGCATTTCCCTGGTGTATAAATCCCACCATCAGCTGTATGCACAAACACACATAAATCTCCTCTCTCACGCTTTGTACAGCTGAGGGTTTCTTCAAACAGCTGGAGATAAATGGAGGAAACTCTGAAAGGTTGGCTGAAGCATCTTTCTGACTTTGTGTGCCTGCATCGGATGAAGTGAACGTATTTAGACCTTTAAGAATTACTGATTGGCGAGGAAAAGAAATGTTACGTGCCAGGGTTGCGGTAGTGTTTTCTTCCAAACTACACCCACAAAATAAACTCGGCCTTTTTGACATCAAAATGCAATGCCTCTCTAAGATTGCACAGATGTTCAGAATACAAACTTTGCACACGACAGGGCTGTGGTTAGGGTAATAAATGTTCCAGCTGTACTAAAAAACTTTCCATAACTCAGAGAAATTAAATTTCTCTGAACCTCACTTGATCAATCAAGTAGAAACGGCAATATTTTTAATGTTTGCCAAAGCTATCAGCAGATCGCAAACAAAATGACTCCAGCATTTGCCCGGCCTACACAAAAAGGTTAAAAAAATAGCAAGTGTAAGAAGCCTTTATGTGAAATGCCCAAAACGTGTATGTTATAAGAATGCACAGAATTGTAGTGGCTGGTAACTGATGATCCCAGTAAGCACGGTCTACGCAGAATGTTAAAAAGCTTTTGGTTGACTACTTGAATGCCCAAAAGAAATACCGGAGACTGTCATATTCCGGAGGAAATGAAAATGCTAATAGACTCTCACTGCGAGCTATTTCCATAAGAAAATCATAATGAGCTACACAAACTAGTTCCACCCATCACAACGAGAGGAGTCAAGTGCAACACAAAAAATGAGCCGAGGATATATCGATACCAACAAAGCCTCGTTGCTTGGCTTGGAATTATTTTAAGTAATGGCTAATAGATGACTTCTTCTACGGTCCCCCTGGAAGCATCCGAAGACCTCTAATGATCTACAGCATAATTCAAGGCCCCGACCTTTAAATCCGTCATGCTGGTGCATGCGGGTCCGAAGCCTGCGACTGCTAATATCTCACTGCAAGGAAAGCCGCTGTGGTTCTTCTGCACCACATCTCAGTTGGCCTGTCAAGGCCAACGTTACTGCTAATTTGACTACAAGATGTCTTCTTCTTGTCCTCTCCACATAAATCACAAATGCTCCTGCTGAGCAAAGATCTTCCCTTGTTGCAGGGCATGCAGGTCACAGGTGCCAGAGGTGACAAGGCGGTCATTCTTCCTAGCCAAAGGCCAAGGAACCACTTAAAAGACTCATAAGGCATGAAAGCTTGCACCAATATTAATTAGACTGGCAAGTCTTTGAGGACAAGAGGGATTTTTTTTTTGCTCTGTGTTTGTACAGCACCTTGCACAGCAAAGTTATAGTCCACAAACAAAAAATTGCAATACTATTTTCTTCTCCTTCAATTTGCCTTTCCTTTCACTTTGCCTTTAATTAGACACATTTAGAAAGGTGATCCTTGAACACTCTTTATGTACGGTATCTGGAAGTACCGAGGAAACGGACCATTCAGGGCGTGCACACACGTGTGCTTGCAAGCCTTGCAGAAGTGGGAGTTTCAAAGGGGGCACCATCATTCCTATATGCGAACGAGCTGAGAACAATATTTTTATTTTTCTCCAACCACTCCAACTCCGAGGATGAATGAAGGAGGGCTAAAAGATGGAGGGGTTTGCTCCATTTGAATCAACTCCTTTGCACACAACAACAGTTAGAGCTTGCCAGCTACTGCCCTTTTGAAATGCTTGCATGTCCACCCACTCAGGTGCCTGGAATAAGACCGGTCTGGACTTAAAAGAAAAACTACAGTGCCCTTCCCAAAAATAACATGCCTTAATATGTGCACTTAGTCTGTGGATTAAAGTGATGGGGCTGCCGCTGCCAGCTGGAGGGGAAAACAAGAGATTGGACTAAGCAGTTCGGAGCACGTTCACGTAGATGCTGCAAGGAACAATTTTGCTCGCCTGTTCAGCCGGGGCAGGGCCTATGGGCATCCTTTGTGCTTTCTTACTACCATTAGCAGGATTGAAGCAGCTAAATACATGCACTAAAGTGCTGATTTGCACCACAACTCAGTCTGGTGGCTTTGGGGTTGATACCATAAAATAAAAAAAATTAAGAGAGGCGCTCAGATACAATTAAAATGTGCCGTCACCAGATTGGCTGAGAGGTGTCCTGGAGGCAGGAAAGGAGTATTTCACTGACCGAGATCTACATGAAATCTCTTCCAGTCTGAAATCTGTTATATTTGCAGAGGTTTTTATTACAGGAAGTCAGGTTCACTCCATATTGACATTTCAAGCTGACACCGAGAATATTCACCCTTATGAGTTTTGTGAAAGTCACCCATAAATCACTGTGGCTAGCTAGCACATACCCAGGACGGTTGGTTTGCCTGCGTGCGACTGAGCAGAATGATACGTCCAACCTCTGGAAAAGGCATAAAATGGGATTTGGAGATGGACTGCTCCACCCACCTGGTAGGAGTAGCAACTTGGACATCTCTGAACATGTTGGACCTAGTCATTTACATTAATACTAATCCACCGGCATCAATAGAGGTGTTTGATAATTTACTTACAGTTACAGGAAAGAGAACCTCAGCTCTGAAGGCAGTTTAGTTGGGTGTCATCTCTTATCCACCCATCAGAAGTATTTTCCTACCGTTTGCTTTTCTGAATAACAAAAACTCAATATATTCAGGTGCTTCATAAAGGAACAGTAAATGTGAATTAGGAATAAATAAGGTCCTAGAACTGCTCGGTCATTTTGAATATAAATGTTCACCCTAACTACTAAAGGACCCCAGTGTGTCATGCAGGTCCCTTCCGACCTTACCAACTATGAAGCTATGCAGATTCACACCAGGTTGGGAAATGCATTGCAGGCCAGTTAAAATCACAGGCAGGGTCATGCACACAAAAACTGTTAAGTGCAATTTGCTCTCTGTATCCCTTTGGTGGGTCACGGAAAGATACCCAAAAGGCACATCTACACGAGACGCTTACTGCACACTGCAGTAGCGTGTCATGGCAAAAACTGTGCTAACAGCACAGTATTAAGTTAATGCGCAGTAAAATAACTTGGTCCCGGTGCTACTCTAGGTACTGAGCATTTAGTTAGGACTTTATTCAGGAAGTACTAAACTAAACATGCAGTATCTAAGGCACATTAATGAACGTGTAGACGCACCCAAAGAACAGCTAAAATGTTCACTCTCCAAAGAGTGCACGTAGTGCCAGCTGCTCTACCCACATGCAGCTGAATCTCACCTCGAAGTACCAGAGTCCATAAAATGGCTGGTTTCTGTGGGCTTGGACCAACAGCAAACCCATCGCTTTGATACCTGAACCTCCCCCGCGCCCCCATCCTGTTGTATATCCATTGCTTGAGCCACTTTAACGTCTTAACCAGCTCTGAAAGCTTTCAGCTGCAGAATGAAAGACAAGGAGACTCCTTGATGAGGTGCGATATTTCAAAACGACTTTTGTTTCTTGCTCCTTATGTGACGGGCTATATCCAGACTCAAAAACAGTTCTGGAAATTTGGGGCTCCGACGAGACTAAAAAAGTTACAAAACCCCAAACGTTCGCTTGCCTGTTGCATTGCAGTGTGGAAGCTAAGGAACTACACATGACTCAATTGGAAATATTGTTGAACACACAGTCACAACCTGAATTTAGGATCAGACCACCAAGAATGGGGATGAATAAAATATTTTGATGAGGATAAGCATGGAAATCGGTGCATTTAAGAAGATGTGCAGATTTTTTTTTTCTGTGAGAGATGATCACTATGAATAAGATTAATTCTATTTGAAGGGGCAAATATACTTCAGTAGGAGAAGCGTCAGGATTTCTGAATCCCTAGGGATGAGACTCATAATGTTTTAATCGAGTCCCCCACTAATCTTCAAGCATCAAGTCTATCTAATTCATTCGGGGATAGGAGATGTATTTGAACGCTAAATATTGGAACTTTTTTTTTAATAGTACCCTTGGCTGGAAAGCAGAGTGGCGCTCTATTCATTTATCCTGGCAAGGATTGCTGCCACATCCCGAAGGCTATAGAAAACCAGGTTTCGCCAAGTCAAACAACATTTATTTTCTTCTTCTGTCCTGAAAACCTGTTAGTGGAGATTTGGAGACTACCGTCCTCGACAGCTTCGCCCAGCGGCAACATATTTAATGGTTCCTAAACAGCTTGGAACAACTTCAAATAGATCCAAAAAGCAACTTAGGTGCATGAGATGTTTTTGCCCGAGAAGATTGTGTGTTTCTGAAGTCAGCAGTGTATCTGAATCATAACTCAAAGCAAAAGTATGCTCTTTGGATGGTTTAGACTCAGCACAGGAAAAAGGAAAGTGTTGGACTTGGTGCAGCTTGGCCTGGTCCAATAACTATTTGCTTTGGGGTGGTGATGGGCAGAGGACCGTGTATAGAAGCAAGCATGCAGCTTGGATGCATTCTGCTGTGAAAATTATTTGAAAGAGCTAGCTGCAAAGGCAAAAGGGCATTCTTGGAGCATGCATATAAACTTCTTATTGCAAACAGGCAGCTGGACTGTAAAGCCCTGGGTGGTGCAGGGAACATTGTGCATCTAAGTCCTATTGGTCCTATCATGCTAGTGCATGGCGCACTGGATCAGAGGGGCAAATTCCTCCTAAGCAATCACGTAAATGTAGGCAAAAAAAGGACCTGCATTAGATGCAGAGCCCCATGAGCGACACACTGACCAGAGGATTACTGTAACACCGCTCCCGCCCGCAGCATATTCGAGTTAACGCTGAGAAGCCCCTGAACTGCCGCGAGCCCTACATTCACCCCAATTTCACAGCACTTACAGGCGTGGTGCAAAGTCAACAGTACCAATTACTGCAGTGCGCGACGCCGAGAGTTCAGCTGTGCAATTTGGAGGTGATTGCTGCAGACCAGGTGCAGCATGTGCAAAAGAGGCGGCAGATATCCTGGTTATAAATAAGGTTTCAAGAGCCAGTTAAACGGCTCCTTTAGGGGAAACAATTCATTCAGCGCAGAAATGTGAATTAACTCCCAACACATCACGCAGCTGGTATCCGGCGTTACATTCGCCTGACACTGTAGACTGCAGTACTATATTCAAAAGATATTGCCCTAAGTATTGACACAGGTGGCATCACTATATAGCTGAGACTCCATGGATGCCAACTTTGCTGAACTAATATAAGAAAGCTGTCCCTAGAAACTCAGGAGAGTGAATTAAGCCCTGCTTAGCTAAATAAAGGGCGGATTTGCTGTTTCCCTCTCCTAGGTCCTTCTGTTTCATAGATCTGTTTAAAGTGCTTCAGAGAAAAAGCTTCAAGGAATCTGCTCTCCAGGCATCCCTGATTTCTGGTTCGGTTACATCCTTCTGTGCAAACCTCGCTGCTTGTTGCGACCACAGCGGCGTCCATGGGGTGCTCAGCAGCTGTTTGAATGCAATATCGCCCTCTTATTCCTCTCTCCCCCTTCACTTCTGCACAAGCATCAAAGCTGCAGTGATCACCATGGAAACCAGTCCGAGAATAAAAAAAATCAAAAAAAAAAAATCAACATTTTTAGTCCAAAGCTAGTATTCTGCCACCCACTGGGTACTTTGGTTAGACAGCCTTGAAGTACACAGTGACAGTGCTTAGTGCAAGCAAATCAGCTAAATCATTACAGCAGGCAGCATTCAGATTCAAGTATATACACAAAAATATATATCCCGTCACAATTCTCCTGTCTTCATTTGGCAGCATTTTCACTTAGCGCCGAGATCCTATTTGCGGAAATCCTGGTTAATGCATGCCGCCTCTGTGTTACCTCGAAAACATAAAAGATATCTCATGTTTGTATGCAAGTTTAATAAGCAATGTATTCATACAGTATACATTATTTCACACTCTGAAAAAGGCTTACTTATTGCCAGAGAACAGAGATGGCTACCTAGGGAAAATATACTCATACAATACTAGAGGGAGCTGGAGGGTTGGCTTTTATCATTGGCCATGCTAGTAACTTAGTCTCCTTCTGTAAGGCGTGATACACACACAAGAGGATCTGGGATTTCATATCCACGATGATTAGCTACTGGCTAATGATCACTAATATCCAATTTCATGTTGGGCAGATCTCCACCGTGACCCAAACCTGCAATTACCACCTGGTTTTTACTGTGGACTTCAAGAACTAAAAGGACAGTCTATAAAAAGCTGATAAAAAGTAGGAAAAGGAAGAAGACCAGGCAGATATGTGATAGTTGAGTGCAGTCCTCAAGATACAGAGCCGTGCTGTGAAAAATGTGTTCTCAGACACAGCCTAAATCATAAAAGATTATCAGAACAGCCTCGACTCTCTGACGTGTGCACATCACTTCCAAAAGATGGATGAAATTGTAATTAAGGTATGCAAAAAAAAAAAACTCAACCAAGGGGAAAAAAAAAACCCCATCCATAAATCCCTAAATCCTAAGGGATCGTGGTAAGTTTTATGGCAGTTTTTAAGAGATTTTTTTTTCAGACCTACTGCAGTATTACGTATATGCTCTCTAATAAAATCTTTAAAAAAATTGGGAAAAGGTATGCAGACTTGATTTGTTCACTTTTATTACATGTTCTAGCAGCACACAATTTGAAATACATTTTTAATCAAGCAAACTGCTGAGACTCTGCAATTTTGGCCTGGCATTTGTCTAGTTCATCTTATATTGTTGAAAGTGATTGGATGTTTGTTTCCTGCATGACTCATTTTTTATTTTCCTTTCATACGAGTTTCTCTCTCTCTCTCACACACACACACACGCGCGCGCACACACACACACACACTCACACACTTTAAACTGACACTTGAGAAATGAATTAAATTTAGTATTTTTTATCAGGCACAAATTGTGCAACAGAATAATTTCAAGTAGTAGATAATTACATCAATGAAATATTTATGGAAACTCATTACAGCAAATACTCAGTTTTATCCCAGGATTTTTGCATTTTATGTAACCAACCAAGAAATCAAGTCTCGGTTTTATACAGCGCTCCGGTTTAACACTACCCATTTAGGAATTTAAAGAACTGTAGTGCAGCTAACTTTTGTTCAAACCCATCCATGCCCCCATGCAAGACAACTTCTCAGTCTTTCACCTGCGATGATGCCTTCTCTGCAGCTCTGAATAATACTAGAGTAGCCGTCATCCCTTTGGAGAAAGATTTTGAGACCGATATAGGTACCAGTGTGACGATGGAGTGGTGAACAATGGCATGACTGAACTGGAGACTACTCCAGCCTCTATGGTATGGATCAAAACATTCATTTGGGTACTGCCTCAGCATATTAAAAAAGGCAGGGAACAAACAGATATTTTTACTTGTTTATATCTATAGCTATATTGTATACCTATATCTATCTAGCTATCTATCTATAGATAGCTAGATAGTTAGCTGTATCTAGATAGATAGATAGATCTATACAATATATAGATATACAAAAAGGTAGGTAACAAACAGATATTTTTACTTGTTTATATATATATCTCTCTATATACATTGTATATTTATATCTATCTATATTGTATATCTATATCAATCTATCTATAGATATATTTTGTATATCTATATCTATCTATCTAGCTATCTATACAATATAGATGGGTAGATCTATAGATAGATATACAATATAGATATAGAGATATATATATAAACAAGTAAAAATATGTTTGTTACCTACCTTTTTGTATATCTATAGATTGTATAGTGTATACAATATCATATATTGTACAGATAGATAGATAGATAGATAGATAGATAGATAGATAGATAGATAGATAGATAGATAGATAGATAGATAGATATAGTGTATATCTATATAGATCCATGTTTCATCAAGGCTAGGTAGTGCTAGTACTAACTTGATGATCCAAACTGCTAATTTTTATATACAGTATGTATGCGTGCGTGCATGTATGCATGTGTGCATGTATCAAAAGTATGTAAGTTAGCAATTTGGACCATCATGTTAGTACTAGATGCAAAAAGGATTTTGGCTTTTGTTTCTCATCCATGTTGGCCACTCTCCAAGTCAACAATGGAAACGTCCATCAAATCGTATCCTTGATGTAACATGGATGTACGGTCTGGACAATGCTGGATATCCCCTTGCACTCCACAGGGTTGTTCCAGCTCAGAAAAAAAGGACCTTAGCACTCTTAAACTTGGCCTGTGAATGTTTGTGAATGAATTATTCAGAATCACGTGAGATTTACTATCTGGGGCACTCAGGAAAGTTTATCATTCCCTTTGGGAGTTTCAGATGCACTTTTTGTGCCGTCTGCTGTGCTGATTCTCTGCACAAACACCTGAGAACCAACTGAAGTTATTCACCTTCGCAGGCATCCTGAAACAGCTCTTCTGTCATGTAGTTTACAAAACCCTTGGCAATGGTTAGGCCAGTGGTCCTTAACCTTTTTAGACTCAAGGCAGGCCTTGCCAGACTCCAGAAGCCCTTCCATAACTTTTGCAAATTGACTGGCACCCCATTTGAAGAACTACAGTATTTATTACAGTACTTACCTCCCTGCAGAGAGCATCCCAGCAGGGAGAGCCTGAGCCTGCCCTGATCTGCTTCTCTCCACATATCTGGAGCCTGATCCTGCCTTTATCTGCGTATCGTCTCACACCTCCTTCATCTCCTGCACTCCCAGGGGCACCCTTCAAAGGATTTTGCGGCACGCCCTGGCACCCTAGTTGAAAAATCACTGGAGTTCGTTCACTCTCTCTCATGCGGACCCATTTGATAGCATGGCTTCTTTCTATTCTCTATACAGCAAATGGCAAGCCCTTAACCCCATTTGTCCCTGGTTTCCTCAGAGGGAAGAGGGGAAGAAGGGCTGCCAGAGTTCACAGTCACGCAGGTTGGAAGACAAAGGTACTGTGCTAAATGGCACCCGTTGAAGTTAACCTGTACACGTGAAACACGGATGAACAACAGAACTATAATACTTCTGTTATTACCATTTCTGGCTTAGCCTCATGATTGAAAATAGTGATTTTCAGGTCACCGATGTCTAAACAGAGAACAAGCTCATTCCTACATATTCACAGCTATACCAGTAGATTAGAGAACGACTCATGTGCGAACGATTGGGAGGCTGTCATTACGGAAAGGCAGGTCTTCATAGCACCAGGTATGGCTATTTCCTACAGACTGTGTGTGTGCTCATTACTTTTGGGAATGGAGAGGTGATACCCCATAAAACCAGGGGGAGGATACATCTATGGCAAATGCAAGGCAGTATAAAAAAGGACTGCAGAAGGAGGGTTAAGCACACGGGCAAGGCCAAAGTCATCGCCATCCACATGAGTGGAAGACAGTGGGGGCTGAGGAAGTGAAATCTATTCCAGTTACCATCAACACCCATGCCCACCTCACCTATGGGGCCATGGCAGCCAGGAAAAGCAGCTTCTTCAATGCAGTCAAGGCCACATCCCCAGGGCAAACCCTGAGCCTGCAGCTCATCCCACGGGGCCATCCACAATCACCTCCAAGAGGCTGGCACAGGTGTTCTCTCAATGGGAGGTCATGGATGCCCAATGTGTGGCAAGTTAACACAAATCCCCCGCAATTTGCCCAGTGAAGGATGCCACGAGCTAGCATTGCATGGTCCAAATGAATGCCGCCTAGTAGAGCTGCATTTTCCCATTAGCATGCAAATCACACAGCAGAGAGCAAGGACACAATCGTCCTTAGTGCAGACATGCTATTGTCCCTTCTGCCCCGGTTATCTGACAAACCTTTAAATGGGACACAAAGTGCTCACCCTGCCAGTCACCACTGGCTTCTCGCATGGCCCTAAAAAGGGGCCATCTACTTGGCAGGCACTGAATTGCTGTGTCTGAAAGCAAGGGACAATAACCTAAGTCACTGCAGTGGGTACAACAAATGCCGAGGTGAGCGTGTGTCTGTGTGTGTAGGGGGGTCGGGGCAAGGAGTTAGCTGCAAACACAGACTGGGCCAGCTTTCAAAACACCCCATAACACGGCTCCGCAGAGCGCAGCTTGCATCATTTTTGTCCCTTTTATTTAGATAAATTCAGAAACGCGTGGAAGAAAAGTCGGCACGAGGGCAGAAGCCAAGATGATTAGGTCACAAATACCCTGACTTCCCACCACACCCATGAGACAACACCAGCATTACAGATCCAAGCAGCTCAATGAGAGTGCAACAGCAAAAGAGGAATTGCAGCTAACCCATACAAACACCTGGGTGAAGGGGAAAGTAAGCCCGCCACCACGCTATATTAAACAGCTAGGTTTTGTGCTAAAGCAAGAACACACACAGTAAGGACTGGGCCACGAACAACTGTCCTTGACGATGTGTGTTCGGTAGCAGGTAGCATGGAGCTTGCTTACACACAGCGTATATCCTGACAGGCTTTCATACAGCCACCCCTTCCCCCACCCTGTATATCCTTTAGTCAATACTGACCTTTTTTTGTCATCTTCCATATAAAACAAAGAATGGATCTGGCATAATATATTCAGGGCTCTCAAATGTATTCATGAGTCTCCGTCATCCTAAATCTCAATCTTTCCAATGCCGTCAGATCTTGTTTAGAGCACAAACAAAGCTTCCCCCTTCCTGTCCATGCTGGCCTCTTCTGCCACATGCCCTTTCCCTGGTCACGGCCAGAAGTTTTCCTTCTGTAACATCCTGTTCAGAGACCTCAAAAAATAAAAATACCCACAAATGATATGGGTCTATGGGAAAAAATACACATGTGCATACATATACACACACACGTATACATATACACATACACACACGTATTTATGCATACATATATATATGTACACACATATATGCATACATATGCACGTGTGTACACACGTACGCATATACGTATATGCACATACGTGTGTATATATGCATATACATATATGTGCATGTGTGTATACACATACACATGTATACATTTGTGTGTGTGTGCATATATACACATACACAAACACACGTATGTGTAATACATATATTACACACACCTATACACATACACGCACATATATTAATACATCCATCTGGGCTCCCTTCCCGTTCTATAGAAGTGAATGGTTCTGAATATAGCTGGAAGGAGGAATCTCTCTGAAATCAGGAATCATTTCAAATGCTCTCGCTGAATGCAGACTATATCCCTATTAAAAGGACAGATCTCCACAATAAGACTTAAGTAAAAATGAAGGTAGCATAGGATTTGGGAGGGCAGAAGATCTCACAGGAATTTTGAGAGATGGCAAATGTCTACATGTATTAAAACACACAGGCACAGACCTGATAGGAAATTATGGTAATGCTTCACTTAAATTGCATAGTCAAAGTGCTGCAGACATTAACTAATTAACCCTCCTCACCCACAGGAGGAAGCAAGAATCATTCAGAGGGGGAACGAGGTGAGATCCTCAGCTGTGGACGGGACTGAGAATATGCAAAGAGCTCCCGGGACCCGCCAGCACACCTGTCCCCAGGCTCGCAAGGATCCCTGCTGGAGTTCCCTGCCTCACCTGGACGGATCCCGGCCGAGACGGACAGAGGTCGGTTACTGCTGGTACCCAGCAAAATGCAATGCAAGTTGCAAGCCAGGCCTTAACAACTCCCCGCCCTCCCACTCTCAATAGCCAGCATGTCGAAAAACCATCCGGGAATGAGGTGTTAATCACACGCGCGCACACACACACACACTGCACCACTGCAAATCAATTTGTGCTCTGAACAGACAGTCAAGAGAGGTGGTTTCCCTAGCAACAACCACCACTTCTGCACTGACGCTTTCCTACCACTTCTTTCCCCTCGAATCCTGATTCTCTCTCACTGGAGCAGCTCTTGCTTTGGTTTGTGCAAAGAATTGAATGCCCCCGGCACATTTTTCCCTCCAGTAGCCCACGGGGCTTGGCCACATGCTGCATCGTTTGCCTGCAGTGCCTTTTACAGGGATGTTGGATGATCATCTCAGGAGGCATCACATAGGATAGACTAAACCAGGACGGGGGCTAGGGGCAGGGAGCCTGGGGGGTCACACATGACTTCCACCCCTGCCTTATGCTCTATAGCGCTCGCTGCATTCACAGAGAGAAAAGGATGTACCCTAGGCTTTACATCTGGCCATTTCCCCTGCTCTCAACACAGATGCTACGTCCCTGCCCCACCAGAGTGCCAATGGGATCAGCTGGCAGATAAGGCTCTCTGGGTAGATACGGTATCTTTTATTAGACCCACTAAATAGCTGGAAAAATTCTTTTTAGCAAGCTTTTTGGACACAAATGCCCTTCGTCAGGCTGAGATGGGATGAGCTGGCAGACGAGGTTCTTTGGGTAGAAGCGATATCCTTTATTAGACCAACTAAATAGTTGGAAAGTCACTGTTGAGTTTGACTTTGCTCTTCTTCATGTTGGGAAGTTGTCATTTCAAATAGCAAAATTCAGTATCTTCCATGTTTCGGGGGTGTTGGTGTAGCCGTGTTGGTCTCAGGACATAGGCAGACCGGGTTCTTTGGGTAAATGTGATCTCTTTTATTAGACTGACTATTTAGTCCATCTATTATTTAGTGGCTCTAATAAAAGAGACCAAAGAACCTGGTCTGCCTATGTCCCGAGACCAACACGACTACAACCGACACCCCCGATGGGATCAGCTGATGCTTGTAAAGCGCTTGGAGATCCCGGCAAAGAAGGGGACACGCGTGCAAAACACTTGCAGAGGGAAACAGCTCCTGAAACAGCTGCTTCCCTTGGTACCCAGAGGGTGATCCCCTCTGCCCACGCATGTGAAATTCATAACTTCCACAACCCACTTGTGAAGATGAGGAAGGAGCCGGCCAACGGTGCCTTTTCACAGCGAACCAGAGTCCCACCATCCAAGGGCTGTGCAAGAATGAACAATTGCTGACAAGGTGACAGCTGTTATGTTTGCCGACAGCTACTCCACCAAATGCTGTCTGATTCACGGCCTTTTAGAAAGTGCTTCAGAGTACCTTGGATATAGAAAAAGCACCATTAAAAATGTTCTGTTCTCATTGCAGGGCTGCCAAAAGATTAATCAAAAACTTGGCTACCTTCAAGGAGCAGTACATCTGCTAGTCTGCGATTTTTTCATTTTTTTTTAAAGCACGCCTATAGCTAAACCCCTAATTACTTTCAGAAAAGGTAGGTGTTAGCAAACAGCTGAAGTTTATAGCTTTGGGAGACAGTAATTTAGAAAGCCAAAGCTCTCAGAGGAAGTATTTCCCCCCCACCCTTCCATTTGGACTCAAGGTGCTATTTATTTTAACAGGTCATGTCAGGCTACATGCAGAGAAACATAGGGCACATGTTGCATTAGCCATGAAATTTTGGAATTGCAACAAAAAATATAAATTAAAAAACCCCCAGTGTTTTCTCAGAAAATATATACGTTCTGTTATCCATGGCTGAGACTAGTTAACAAAGTAGGTGGATTAGACAGGAATGCAGTAGAGTGAGCCAGCACAAAACATCAGTAGGAGGAGGGAAAAATAAACAACCCCAAACCTCAAAAAATAAAATATCTATTTAGAAAAGAAAAAACAAACAAACCACCCAATAAAAACCAGGCGAACGAGACTGAGAAAAAGATGCTCTTCTATCCACATTAAAAAATTCGTACGACGCCAACATCTTCTAGCACCTCCGTATTTTGGACCGGGGGCTCGTTGTGGGCAGTTGCGTTGGCGTCCTTGTGAAAAGCTGCCTTCAACTGGTCAAGTCGTAAGCTGAGCGGGTCTGAAGGGTTAGACGGAGTCAGGACATATAAGCTGTTAAAGAGTTTTACTGTTTAAAATTCGCCAGATGTCCTGTCTGCACCGAGAGCGCCGTGACAGCTCCGCCGTGGCCAATGGAGTATGGAAGACCCATTCTTGCGAAGTGACTGAGCGTGACATACTTCGGGGCAGTGAAATGGGAAGGACTTCCCTGCAATTTCTGCTTCCAGCCCATGCAGGGATCTGTGCAACCAGTGAGAGCCTGGAGACTTCCCTGTGCTCTCGAGGCTCCCCCACGTCAGCACGGCGGCGAAGGAAACAGTCCAGCTGAAAAGCATGGGAGGAAAGAACCAGGCCAGGGATGGAAAGGGACTCAACTGGAATAATGACCTTAGGAGACTTGCAGGAAAAAGGGGAAGGAGACATGGAGATTTGGGCTGGCTGGGAAAGAAATGTGCAGGGGAGTCCAGAACTGGAACTAGAGGGGCTTGAATACTCGAGTGCTGAATCAACATCTGTTGATGGATGTTGGCTGGAAAGCTGGTTGAAACCATTCATGCTGCATCTCACCTACCGCCTTACAATGATCTGTTTAATCCACCCAAGGCCCACCTTTCCCCTCAATGCCCCTTATGAAGCAACCTCCCGGATCAGGACCTGTCTGCAGACACCCTTTGGATCAAGGAATGGGAAACACAGGAAGTCACAAATAAGTTCCTTGTGACAAACCCCACTCATCAAGTTGCCGGCACTGAATGAACACGGCGAGAGTGGTCTCTGCTAAACAGGATCAGGACAGGCCAAGGCCCATGAGCAGCCAACCTCCACCGTAGGGGCCTCACAATGCTAACCCATTGTGCTCTTTTGGAGAGATGCAAACAAATGTCACACCATACTGAGGAGTGTCCCCCTACAAACTATGAGGAGGATTAATAATAACTAATAACTTAATAATTAATAACTTTGAACTCACAGTTAGCAAAGAGGCTATTGCTTAGCTCTGCGGATTTGCATTTGTTAAATAAAATAAATAACTAGAGTGCTGGAGGGGACCGAGCTGCATTTCCTGGACAGGTTAGGGACAAGGGATGGGCCGGAAAGAGCTGAAGAAGTGAAAGTGGAAAATATATGCAATAAGCACAAGCAACCTTTTACATTCGGAGCATCTGGCTGGTCTGTCTCAGCCACAAGTCCTCACTTCTCTTTTCCCCAACCTTTATACAACCTAGTTTCCAGAATTCAAAGCATTATTTTTCCCTTGGCTTGTTGCAGAGATTGCTCTGAAGAGCGTGCCTCACACCAAATGCTACCACGTTGTTCATTTGTGCAGGTGCAGTAGTAGCTGCACACCAGACGACTGCAAGGAAATACTTGGGCACCCGCTCAAAGCCTGCTGGAGTCAATAGAAGGACACCAATGGGCTCTGAATCTGGCCCGTAAGGAGGCAAGACCACAGGAAACTCAATGCATTTTTAAGTGCAACCTCCAACTTCCAGATAGAAGATACTCCTTATGGCTAAGTACAGGCAGTCCGAGGCTGAATTGATTCAATCTTCACAGGTGAATCTAAGCTGCATATATTGAACAAATAAGCAAATGAACAGACATTCGCTTCTGATTCCTAATATATTAATATGCATATATTCAACATAAATAGACAGAGATATACACACAAACAACATACATACTTTATACACTGTATTTTTTTTTTTTATGCAGACAATGCGTTCCATTGCATTTCATTTTTTTTTTTTTTTAAGTGAAGACACACGATGGCGCACAGGAAAATTCACTGCAGGCAAAAAAGGATGAAAGTACAAATCACGGAGTCCATATCTAACGGAGGAAGGGAGGGAAGTGATTAATTTAAAGACAGGAATCAATGTTAATTCTACTGCGATATTCAATACGAGAGCGCCAATATTTGCATTCTTTTAAGATTTAATTCCATCTAAGGCTATTCATTATTAACTACCACATTCATTATCATCTGTATTTATTTTCCCTACTCAATATATAACAAAGATAAAAAACATGGGCCATGCTGCAGTCAGATGGCTTGCCTGATTGAAACTGAAACCTAGCCTGGTATGCTGCCTGTATAAAAGAGAGCCCAATTCTTCTCAATTATCTTAATGAAAATCAGGAACAACTCTAACAGGGCTCCTCAGCTCATATAAGGTGAAGTTGTCCCAATGAGCTAAAGAAAAAGGTACCGGCTTATACCACCTCAAACTATTGAAATTCAACTAGTGTAAAACTGAGTGGAGATCAAATTCAGGCCATCAAACCCTAATTTACATGCGAGTCGAACGTCCCGTTTGGATCCAAAGGTTTTCCTTTTTTTCCCCGAGAAGCACTTGTAACAAGGCAAGAGAAGCCGATTTTTATTAAAAGGCATCCAACAAGAGAAGAGATTAAGTTATGTGTTACATTTTTTTCAAAGTTAGTGTATACTAAACACATCCACACAAGCCTTCCTTTTGATTTACACCTCTGCTTCAATCTGAGTTTGGATTTATCACCGGGTGGAGGGGCAAGAGGGGAAAGGGAGATTCACTCTGCATTTTACGTTGAAGAGCCTCACTTAATATTGCTCGACTGGAAACCTCACAGTTTAATTTAATTAGAGCTGAAATAGGTATGCATGAATATAGACAATTTAGTACCTGAGAAAGTGACTGATCATTCTGTTTGGGAATCGCATGCAAGATTTATCATCCATGTGCCCTCATTCCTTACGTACCGCAATTGTGGTTTGAATGCGAAGAGGAAAGCTCCCAGTGAACTTGAGTTCTTCCATACAGAAAGATGAATACATTTCGTTAATCTTTAGGGGTCTATAAACCTGTCCAGAAATTAGATGCTGTGTTAAAAGTTGAAGCAGTTGTGCGCGCAGAGAAACTAGAGCAACCTACTTCTACTCTAGTTCTTGACTATTTGGAAGCCTGGAATATTTTCAGATAAGCTGGGGTTTAAGGGATCAATTCAGATCCCGGTGAAATCAATGAAAACCTTGAAAATGAATGCAGTAATAGCTGAATTGGACCCTTCCTTTCCAAAAGTATGTTCCCTCATCTTCTCAACTGAATTACAGTTCTCCAACTGGCTAAAATCTAGCAAAGCACGCATTTTAAATAGATGCTTCGCTGTAATGCATAGGGTATTAACATGTGTATTATGGTTATTAATTATCACCATCTCCTCCAGAGCAGATACACCTATAGATGCTTCGCTGTAATGCATAAAGTATTAACATTTGTATTATGGGTATTAATTATCACCACCTCCTCCAGCTCAGATACACCTATAGATGCTTTGCTGTAATGCATAGGGTATTAACATTTGTATAATAGTTATTAATTACTACTACCTCCTCTAGAGCAGATACAACTAATGATTACACAGGTATTTCCTGATCAAGGAATCTGAAGTAAGAGCTAGAGGAATCTCTGTAGCAAACCTAATCCTTGCTGTTCACAAGTCAACCTACAATATAGGCTGGGCAAAGAAGGCAATTTCCCAGCCAGACAAATTTAGGTTTAACCTCTGTGGGGGTAAAGATCTACTCCTGCTCACTATATTAAAGAAAGCCATCTCTGCTACCTGGCATTGCCACGCTGGGCATCTAGCTGTAGAAGACAACTTTCAAACTAGACCTTCAAGTTCAGCCCATGCAGCAGCAGCTCTTGAAATGAAGGGGTTAATGAGACATTTCAGGCAGGGCAGCATACCCAAATTGAATCCTCATCTCAGCTATCCATTTCCAACACAGGGGAGGTTTGGGGTTTGCTTTGTATCGATGTAGGAGATGCAAGTGCATCTGTGCTTAATTCAAGGCAAGGGTTTCTGGTTGCCAACTCTTTTGTGGCCTTATGTTCAGCTAAGAAATATGACCTGCCCATAATACCCAGAAAGACTGGGAGCCCTCTTCAGCATGCCTTCCTTTATAATTCTGCATAAGTCAATATTTGCAGGATAACAGATTGTGACAAAATAGATGGCTCATAGTCAGCCATTTAACTGGCGTCTCTGGGATATCAGGCCAAAAATTGCTCTCTCTGCTGCAGCAATGCCTTCTTAGCATATGAACACCACACAGATAACTACTATCTGTGGTGCTCAGCCCCAGTCTATACATCACACTGGTCCAGAGGAAAAAAAGGGAGCAAATATTAGCACTTCTACTGCCCTCCAGAAGAGGCAGATCGGACTGCTGGCTTAAAGGCCTGACTTCTTCCATGCTATGCTCTAAGCCAGGGTCAGCTTTATGCACATAAACAGGCATATAAAGATGGGTAACCCTATTGGTTTCACTGGGCTTCTCATCTGTTGAAGTTACTTGTTTGCAGGGTGGAACCTAAGCTATATCGGTCAAATCCCCAGGACTCAAGTGCTACTAGCCCTGCCTGAAGTGAACCTTTCCTGAATTACATCCTAAATGGTTGCATCAGTTCCCTTGCCCACACCTGCACTGGTGAACGACGGAAACAGGTGTTGCCAGAGGATCAAGGGTATCAATGAAGGAAAAACCAAACTGTAAAGGGATAATACCCCCAAGGACAGAAACCTGGACTCTGCACAGGCCACTTTGACTATCCAACAAAATGACCTCCCTTGCAAAATTGCTTGAGACTAAGGGTATGGGCATATGAACCATTGCAAAAAGAGAAGCTTTACTATGCATCAGCTGGGGTCACTGCTGGTAACTCCGTGGTCTCCCCTATGGCAAGTGGAAAGTTACTGAAAAAGGGTGAAGTTACCAAGGAGCAGTGCGATGCATGGGAAAGCTCCATCTCCTTTTATTCAAGAGGTAGTTATTTGTTCATCCAAACCCTCAGTGATGAAAGCGATGATGAGAATGAGGTGCAATTACTATTATTACACATTATTATTATATGACATCACATCTGGGAGGAGAGATCCATCCAGCCGTATTCATGGCAACAGAGTGGCAATGGAGAAAACTTGGAATTTACTAAAGTAAGACTTTTGTGTCGCATCCTTTCTGCTTGTCCACTTCCGGTTCCAGTCTTGTCATAATAAAACTACTTTAGGGAGGAAATACAAATCCGCCATTGAAGGAGGCCTTCCAGGGGAATAGTAATGGGGAGACTCATCTTTGGGTTCCTAGTGGCTATCTTGCCACAAAGATTTATTATTTTTCATCAAGTATCTAGAAGAACCAGATCATATTTCTAGTACTCAGTCCCTCTCCTGTGTAATGAATGAGAATCCTCTCTATTGCCTTCGTTTAATTTAACCTAGAAATTCAGCTTTATCGATTGCAGTCTCCAGGCTTCCTAGTAACAGGATACTGCAGGCAATGTTTACTCTTTCTGTGTCAAATACCAGGCAGATGGCTGGAAAAAAATAAAGAAATTAAGAAAAGAAAAGAAAGAAAAAGAAAGAAAATGCTAATCACAAATGAAAGGCTATTGGCATTTCCTAGGTATGGAAAAATGCAGCTCTTGATGTATATTGCATTGCTGTATGTAAGTCTGAGAACCATCAATGTAATGACTTTTGTGATTAATAACAGGAATTTGTGTCGTATCGATCATGGAGTCAGAAGTAGAACGGTACAAAGACTTTTTTTTGGAGGACAGTTGATTCACCCGCAAACACCTTTTTAGGAGGGATCAAAACTTCTTGTGACTTTTTGCCCAACTAAGTAAATAGCTATAGCTGAAAAGTAGTAAAGAATCATTTTGGAAAAAAGTCCAGAAGTTGTGTTTTGACATGCTAAAAACATTTTTTTAAGTTTGCAAAATTTCATTTAAAAGGGGTTAAATACCGAACAAAACATTTTCTTCAACCCAGAGCAACTGGTCTTCAACTTGCCGAGAAAAGGGGAAGAAAAAACACCCTTCGTCTGGCTTCATTGGAAACTGTTTTATTTGGTTTTTATCGGCACTTCAGTGGGAACCAAATTGAGTGCAACACAACACAATCCAGTTCAAAGGTACGTAAACCGGTGCGACGATGCTCTACTGACACACGCTTGTGTTCAAGACACGCTTGATACAAACTGCACCACACGGCTAGATCTTCAGCCCATACCGTCCCATTTGCCCCCGAAGACAGTCTTGCACAGACGCAAAGCTAGCCCTAGTCCCAGAAATGAGCATTTCCAGGACCTGGTACATCTGCCTCGGCCTGGAAAGTTTGGAGGAATTCATTCCTCCGTCAACGCGGATGCCTCCTCTTCCTCCCTGTATCTGGGAACAGAGTTGCTCTTTAGCGCCATGTGTTTTCTGCCCTCCTACCACAGGCTTTTGGGGTATGTACTGATCTTTGGAGGGGTGCGTGCGATCGACTCTAAGAGAAAATCACTGACGTCCACCAGTCAAGAAGCCATGCATTTGTATTAGGCTTTTTAATTTATTATCCTCGATAATACACACTTACAGTTTCCATCTTTCCCCACATCTACTCCAACACATGTATACAGTCAACTTAAAATGACTGCCCATTCAATTGGTGAACCCAAAATTTGTTCTACCATTTGAATGTGGGTCTAAAAGCACCACACCAGTCCTTGCCTTCTATCAAGACACAGTTTTCAGAAATGAAAGACACTTTTCTGACCCCAACTTGTGTCGGTAGATGCTGGCTTTACGGTTCAACAGGAATCAGGAGGATGGTGAAATCATGAGCTGTTCTGCACAAACTCCTGATAACTCCACAGATCCGGAAAAGCTGCAGTGTTTATACTCAAAAGAAGTTTTGAAGCTGAAGAAAGCAACAGATAACTTGAGAAAACTGCATGCAGTTTTTATTCCCTTCCAAATAAATGCCCTATTTCTAATCCCAAGCATTCAATCCCCCTGTGCTAGGCCCTTCAAACTTCATGGGCGTCAGGAATCATAAAAATATGAGAGGGTAACAGGAATATATTTTGGGAGCCTTATGATTTTGAAGCCGAGATACAAAAACCTCCATTTTTAATGTAATCTGAGGTTCTCACATAAACGTGACTCCAGGTGCCTGGATATTAGGAAAAAACACGAAGTCTTACAAGAGCTGGCATGTTGAAAATGCCAACGTGCAAAGCCGAGCTGATAAAAATCCAGGCCATTTTAAGATGAGATAATAAAGTCAGTTCAAATTTGCTTTCCTCCTGCAGAACTGTTCATTTACCTGGGAACAGAAGCGCATGGATAGAGGGCTCAGTGGATGGCAAGCTATAAAGATATTTTAAAAATGACATTATACGCTATATAAACATGTCGAAAACTTTTGGTGTCTGAGGTTCTTTTTCAGTCAAAGGTAAGGGAATAGTTTTCAGGGCACGTCTGCGTTTCTTCATTTTCAAAAAGCTACAGGGAAAATTTATTGTTTACTCATTTCTTCTTGGTTTCTGTCACTTTGTCAGAACAGAGGCTTAATAAAAAGGCACAAACCACTGTAAATACTTCCGTTATCTGCTGAGTTTTTTTGCTAGCAGCCATAAAAAATGCATCTCATTGCCTCTTAACAGTAAATTTATAATCTAACGGTCGATTTGCACTACAAGAAGAATTGGAAACTCGCTGCTGCTTTCACTTCTGTAACCTATGCACATCCCATCAGTGTAATTCTGACAAGGAAGCCAAATTCTTATCGCTTAAGCAGAGTAATAGGCCCTCTTGGGATAAAGGGAACAAACACAATCAACCTGTCCTGGCTAATGTGTGCTCTGCTTTATTACAATGCTCCTATTCATCTCTCTCCCTCAGTTCTCCTTTTTTATTTTTAAACAACACTGCTAAATTATCAGAGCTCACCCAGGGAAAATTAAAAAGGTACAATTGTTTCATGCACCATCTTTCCCAGGCCCATTAAAATCAATGTTCAACAGGGTCAGGATATTACCCTGATTCTTTAGAGACCATATCCTGTTCCCTGAAGCTTCTAGCTCCTTTCTAACAACCTGACACAGGAAATGTATTATTGCATTAATACATTCATTTAATTGCAGTGGATGCTTTTTATTTTTATTAAGACTTTAATTTTCCAAGGGTGTGCTTAATCATAAATTATAAATCCAAACCACAGCCCTGTTTGATTTCTGATTTATTCTGCCTTCTGGTTTGTTTGTTGTTTTTTTTCGTAAAGATTATTTTCCTATTGCTGTTTTGTTTCCATGGCTAATGAGTCCACTCTGCGACTGGTGTACGAGGGGTATCACTCAGACGGTTTTCAGCCCTCCAATGGCAACTTAACATTGTATCGCTGTTGGGATGCGGTGCATCTTGAACTAGGAAAAGAACAGTGCAAAACGAATCCCATTTCCCAAGCTTTTAGGGAAAGCCCATTTGCAATTTGCAAGCCAGGCCGAGACATTTACATCTGCACAGCCCTACGGTCTTCTAAACATTCTTCGCCGCATTAGGAAGGAATAAAATACCTTACTCACAATCAGAGGCCCCTAATTTCGCAGGCTAGAACACTTTGCATGATTTGGCAGGTTACAAATGAATGCAAGGAGACAGCATCTGTCAACTCCCTTAGGCAGCCCGGCTTAACGGCATGCAATTTCTTACCTGAAAAACATAAATAAGCAACATCCATTTACATTTTATTCTGCATAAGTTAATATCTTGTTTAGCCGCTGAAGCCACACGTGAAATCAGTTCTTTGCATTAAGCATGCAGCGCTGCCGTGTGACTTGTTTAGCATGCTTTTGAAAAATCAACACTAGTTTCCAATTAAAATGGTTACAGGTGTAAATATTTATATCAAGTGTGAAGACGTGATTAACATTCCTGCCAAAGAGATGAACTCCTTGTAGCACAATATTTTCCAATAATTCCCCCCACCCCAATTAATGATGTCGCAGATGCACGCTTCCACAAGAAACCGTCAGGAAAGGGGATGTGACTGCGTAGTCCGTGCTCTGGCTTCTGTCTACCACGTCAGCCAGCTGGTACAAATCTCAATCTATCGCACAATGAGAAATGCACAGCATTATGATCTACTTCACTCATGACATTTCTCCGGTACTTATGTCCGAGTGAATGGCTAAATCAATCAGCTGTTGAATAGGAACTTCACAGCGTTTCTGCCTGTGAAAAAAATTTCGGTATCAATCCCAACAAGTTTAACAGTCTGGAACGATTTGCTGCATGTTGGGAGGGCAGCAAGAGTTTATAAGCTTCCTGCGAAGTTACAACTTAGAGGGGTAGGTGGAGTGGTGAAATTCATAAGGCTTTTTATTTATCTTGTAAAGCGTCGACAAGGAACGTAACAGCCACATTAAGTGGCCAATAAATAGCAGAAGGAAAAATCCATACAATACAAAAGGGCTTAAAGCAACCTCAAAAAGCATTAACAAGTGAAGCCAAACAACACAAACAGACGCACCACTGATACCTGCAAAAACTGTATCCTTCTTTCTTGTTGCTCTTCGAGCTACAGTCTACTGAACCCAACGGCAAGGCTAGGGACAGAAGTTACACCTAAACCGGCAGGGGCGACACGTAAGGAGTGCACCAGGACGCACGTGCACCCCCTGAGCGTGACGCTGAACCCCCTGCCGCCGGGGGCACACGCCGTTCACGTAAACCAGTATACAAGACTGGAAGCCAGGTCAAATCTATAACGCTACAGAAGTCCTGTGCACAAACTGCTTTCAAAAGAGCTGAAACTGGTCTAAGGTAAACCTGGATGGATGCAGTATCAGACTTAACTGATTTAGATTAAATCGGTTTACTGAACTTCTGTCCCAGATCCCCTTCTGGATTCAAGTTAACTCACCGTCCCCCAGCATCCCAGGATGCTCAGCACCTCTCCTGCAAACCCTGCCCCCTCAGAGGGTGGGCATGCTAGCCCTCGCCCAAGCTGTCTGCTCCTGCTGAGCAGGGAGGTGTGCTTTAGCGCCCCCCGTTGCCTGGCCTGAGCCACTGCAGACATGTGGTGGCATTTTGGGAATTAAAAATGAATGTCTGTTCACTTACTTATCAGTCCAGTCTGTGCAGTTTAGACTAACCTGCGAAGACTGAACTGATTCAGCCTCGGGCTTTATGATTGTCCCTACTTAGCCCAAGGGGCCAGGAATTACTCCAGGGATCAAGTAACCTTGAAGGGAACAAGGTGAAAAAAACCCAGAACAAAACCCAGGCCTCTCAACACTGACAAAACAAGCCAGCCAAGCTCACCAGGTGCATGGGAGCAGATGCACAAATAGCAAAGGGCACAACAGAGGCAGCACTCCTGGCTGTACCACCGGGAATCATTTCTGCCTCCGGCACTGTTGTGGTGGCACTTCAAGACACAGTTTAGCCATGGGCGTATAACAAATCCCACGCTAACCCAGACACAAAGATGCAGACAAAGGGGAAACTAGGGGGCAAACAGTGTATGTACACAGAGGATGCTCTGGATGAAAAGTCTTCCTTGCAGCATCTTGCACATCCTCAATTCTCTGCCACCTGCCTTGCCTCTAATCTTGTTTTTTTGTTAATTAATTGTCTATTTTAATTCACTGTAAAGGGGATGAGAATGTCCAGGGTGGGAGCTTTGTTAGCAACCAATGGAAAGATGCATCAGTCTGGTTCAGGCAACTATCTCTGTGCTGGGTCCTGGGTATGACCATGAACTGCATCCGACGGGAGGGCCTAGTGGCAAAGCTCCTACAAAATACCACAACATTGCAACCTCCAGAGTAAGATGAGTATAGGATGCCTCACTACCCCAGCCCGCATGGCCTTGCGGGTACTCCTTGGTTGGAGAAAGGACATCGCCCCGACATAAGATGTGCCCTCGTGGAGGCGTCAGGCAGTCAGCAGCAGTTCCCATTTGCTACAACCATCGAGGCACTGAACATCTGGACTTGAGCTGGCTTTTGAATTCTGTCTCAATGGTCTCAAGTGGGGGTAGAAAGTCTTTCGCATCCCCCACTCCTCCATAATCTTGCCTAGGCGTATGCATTGAAGCTCTTGGTGACTAGACTTCTTAAACATACCCCACGATCCAAAGGATTGGCAGTTGCCTACTTACCTCTCTGCTACCTGACCGGTCTTTTGAAACAACAGCTTTCTCCTATGCATTAATTTAACTAAGTTCAACCACATTGTGAATAAAACTTGGGATAGTTTCCCCACCCCACCGCCAACACTTCATGTATTCCTTCTGCATGAAACTAAAGCCGTTATTTTCCAGTAGCTTTTGAAAGACAAGCCTCGAGCATATCCGGGGGAAAAAGTAAGACGCCCCTTTGTTAAATTACGCGGAGTTATTTTGACCGAATCACACAAAACGGCGTACGCATGGCTCCGGACACTTCTTGCCAAGTTCAAGCCTATTCCCCTAATGCCCTTCTCACAGCAGGTTTGCACCCGCAGACAATGCCACGGCATAACAAAATACACCAAAATGACTCTGCACTCTCTGGAGTATCCTGAGGTTATGTTACACTTGCTGCCTATGCTGGCAGCCTGTCGAAGACTTTTCAAAAGGTTATTGTGAGCATTTGCCAAACAAGCGGTCGTTTGTAGCTGCGACAAACCAGTTCTGCTCCCTGCTGGGCAACGGGAACACTAGCAGGTGGAAGAGAGAGGAGGTTTGCAGACGTCGGGCCACGCTAAAATGCTGGCAGGAGATAAAGGTGGCAGCTTCAGAGAGAACACTGCTTCTTGCAGCTTGGCTTTGATGAGCTGCTTTTTCAGTCCCGGACTCCAAACATAAAGATGCAGCTTAAGAATCTGCAGGGACTTGAGCAGAAACTGGCACCGATCTAAACTGTCCTGAACGCACACAGCGGGAGCCATTCAGGGAGAAAAACGGGGTGGGAGGAGGGGTGAGATGGACAAGATGCTTTGAAAATATATCCCCCAGATTGAGGGGACAAGAAGTCTGTGTTCAGTGCTAGAGACAAACACTGAAGAAGAGGATGATTTTTTTTTTTTTAACCATTTTAGCCAGAGACAACAAGAAGGGACACATGCCAAGGACTGCTAATATGGCCAATAGAGTAAGATGAGCCATCACAGCCGCACCACATGCTGGAAGTGCGTACGTGGCATGGCAAGGTTGCATTGGTTTGCCGAGTGAGCACAGTGCTTGTAGCTAACACACAAAAATGTTGAAAACCCACCCAGAAGTCCATGCATGCACGCCATCAAGAGTTCCTGACTTATTTACCACTAGGAAGTATATAATGGGGACCAATTCCTCAGCTTCTGGAGTTACTCCTGTTGCCTGCCTGTCAGCCATGTGCTATTGAAAACCCGAATGCCAGATGCTGACCATCTAACAGTGATCAGATAGAGCACATCGAGTGCTGTCACAACAGATGCATGGCAGAACATCCATCCACCGGGGATTATACTAGATGACCTCCTGAAGTCCCTTCCAACCCTCATTTTCTATGATTTTCTACGATTCTCCCACAGACTAAAGTATTATGACAAATGGCTGCTGCCTGGCAGCCTTCTTTGCCTGCTTGCTTGCTTGTTTGAGGTTCAAGTGCCAGTTTCCAACCTGTTTTAGGCAGAGGCTAACTTGGCCCTTGGGCAAACTTGGCCCTTAGGGGCATGTGTACACACCATGGGTTTTAATCCTCAGTAAATTAAACAGGTTTATAAAACTTAAACTTGTTTAATTTGGAGTATCGTGTCATTGTTGGCACGCACTAGGCTTTTGAATGAATTGAGCTTTGGAGCATCGTGTCAGTGTTTGCATGCACGAGGTTTTCAAACAAATTAAGCCTGGTTTCCAGCTGGCACCGCAGGAGAGCAGAACAGTCCAGTGCTGCCCCCTGGCCAGGAGCCCCCCTCCCCATACCCTGTGCCATAGGTAGCTGGCAAACCGCACAAGAAAAAAAAAAGCGGAAGTAATTCAAAAGCAAAAGCAAGTGGAAGGGGTGAACTACAAAAAGGTCGCAGCCATCTGGTGGACAAAGAGGCTCATTACACGTCTTTGACTGCCTTTATGTTTGCACGCAATGAATCCATGGACATGACGCTTTAATTCCCAGCAAGCCAAACTAAACTACATCTGAGGAGTTTTACTTTAATGCACCGGAAAGACTTCTAAAGCATCCAGAAATCCAACTTGTGCAACTAGTCACACAGTTGCAGCACAAGAAAGGGCAAAAATCATGGCGTGTACAAAGGCCCTAGGTTGCCAACCCAAAGATCAGCGCGAGTCTGGGCTGAGAAGCAAAGCCACCCTCACCCCCTAGTTTGCAGGTGATTTCCACCTCTGGACTTTGGCAGGCATACAGCAGAGTCAGACAAGGCATGTTGTGCTGCTGAAGGGAATTGGGAGTGCCTGGTCACTGCCAAAGACTTTTGCCTTCTCCAAGACCCCTCATATATTTAAAAAAAAAAAAAAAAAAAGGGAAGGAAAATTCATTCCCAGTCTAACATCTGTTACCCAATATGCCAAGCAGCTGCTTTTAGTGTTTTCTCAGACACCACTGAAGGTGTTGATAACACATGATAATGAAATGTGGCTCTGTTTATACGGCACCATTACAATGTCAAAGGAAGCCGCTCTAGCATAGTTTGGGGATGCGAAGTAGTGCATTAACCACAAAGTGGCAACTCCATTACAATTTCACAGGATTGCTTTGGCACAGATATAGGACAGGGAACATATTTTATACACGACTTATCTGCCTCCGGCTGGGACAGCCCCATTACTCAGAGAAGCAAAGCCACAAGGAAGTTATCAAAGCCATTTTCATGGGTGCCACAAATAAATCTTGATACGCAAACAGAGCGGCAAGTGTTGCATGTAACATTCAGCATGTTAGAGAGTTGTTAAACATTTCACTGGTACTTTTTTTCACACCCCTCTGCCTATAAAACTGAGGCCTAGGATTGCTGGAGAGGAAAAGCTGCCGAGAAAATGATAAAAAATCCTAACAAACTCTCTCGCACACATGCACTCTTTCCACACAGGACCTTTATTTTGTAATGTAAATATAGAGATCTGCCTTGATGCAAGGCAGGGGTTTTAAACACGTGATGTCGCACAATGCCCCTCAACCACTGAAATTTATGTGAGGGCCTGGGAAAAAGTGCCCATTAACAGGAAAATTTCAGATCTGGGAGATGACACAGCTTAGTGGACAAGACTATGGCCTGGGAGACCTGGCTTCAACCCCTAGCTCTGCTACTGACCTTCTGTGCAACCTTGGACAACTCACTTCTGACCTCCATTTCCCCACCAAACCTTTGTCTGGTCTCGTGTGATTAAAAAGTTGGCTTTTTGAGGTAGCTCTCTCGGTACCTGGCACTGGACTGTATGTCTCACATCTGGAGCATCTGGGCATTACTGCAATACAAGAAATGCATACCAAGGTTGATTTTAACTGCTAAGTAACTGATTATCCTGATGTGCTTATGATGACCACAAGGGAAAGAAACATTAATAAAAGCAGCAGGATAGAAAGCTAAAACACCAAACAAATACATATTTGTATTCAAGAGTTCAAATGAATACCACCATTGTCCATTATACATTTAATAATGGATGCAGAATGAATTACGTGAGAAACATTTAATAATAACGGTGTACATTATAACTACCTTATCTAACAATTGGCCAGTTTCATTGTCAGAGCCAAACCCTGGATGTTTCTCTATAATCCCATAATCTGTATAGTGTACTAACAGATGGGAAAGAATCTTTATTCCAAAATCTTAGACAGAACCTGCAGATTATACGTGCCAGATAAAAGACTTATTTAGCAAATCAATGTTATATTAACAGCATTGACTTTCACTAGCAGCATTTTGAACAAAGGTGCAAAGGGAGCAAATGATTTTCATAGCATCTACTTCTTTCCAAGGCCAAAAAATGTCACGACCAAATAAATCTTGATCACAACCATAGCTATAGATGAGTGCCAATATAAAGACACAGCCTTTCCTGAGGATGCCAAAAATCTTAAGACCATGTGTTCACTAGGCTAGAAAAAATGTAGAAATGTCCAAGGAGAGCAACAAATTTAACATATGTGCAATTCAAATACGCTGCAACTCTTGA
The DNA here is from genome assembly GCF_030867095.1 of Alligator mississippiensis. Classification (NCBI taxonomy): domain Eukaryota; kingdom Metazoa; phylum Chordata; order Crocodylia; family Alligatoridae; genus Alligator; species Alligator mississippiensis. The sequence continues at coordinate 4,371,677 of NC_081835.1, forward strand.
ATATTCAGCCAAGTCATTGAATAAAAGTATGAGATGGGCTACACGGGACCAAACTTTCAGAGTTTCTGAGCCCTTGCATGAGTCAAGAGATGACATGCTGGAAGGCACTTCAAAGATTTAATTACTGTACCTCTCACCGCAGCAGAAAGCACTACAGTTTTCTCCATCACTTCCAGGTAGCTACTAATAAAGTGATTATCCCTGCTGCAACCACATGGGCCTGGCTCTGCTCCGATCAACACACTGGTGATCAGCTCCTCCAAGACATGGGGTATTTAATCCATAAAATCACAAAAACAGCTCTCTTTTCCACAGGGATGTCCCCATACATGCGTTTCGAATAGACAAACCAGTGAGAGTATCACCCAAGACAGGACAAAAGGGGAAGGGGAGTTGTAGGAGCTGCTACCCTTGGGCAGGTACAGGCTTAAGTCAAGCCCTACGAATCTACTACTTTGTGTCTTGGACGAAGGGAAACCAATTAAAGCAGCAAAAGTCCATGCATTGCTGCTTCTTTAATAGGCAACTGGGAAGCAGCGGGTTAGAAAGCGGAGATGCAAAATCCATCATCACAGCAATATCCGATAGCATTAAATTATGTAGCACCTCTTGCTAAGGAGCTAATGGGTCAAAATGCTCCGTTATCTAATGGACTGAACACAGAGGTAAAAAATACCGAGAGCGAGAACCATATATATTAACAACAATATATGGAGCATTAGCATACTTCTTCTTGCTGTAGGGTGAACTCCATTTAATAACACTAAATGCCTGCAGAAACAGGCCGTTTCTCTTGCAGCAAGTTAAGAGGCCGTGACAGGAGCCCTCCTGATTTAATCCCAAACTGAGGACGTGATTGAAGCAAGCTCTGCTGCTGGCAAACGATGCTAACAACTCAGCCCTGAGCCACAGAAAGGGGTCAGGAGGGGACCCCGTCTCATGCCTACCAGGGGTCACGGCTCTAGCACATGGAAAGGGGAGGCTGCTTTCCATGACCTGTCAGATCTTGCTTAGGAAGTCAAAGCGTGCCAATCGCAGTGATGGCCTTGCCACGTGGACACCGTGCAGTGAGACCCCTCTCCCAAACACATCATGCCACTAAAATGTTTAATTACCTCTGATCTGGCCTGGCTTAAGGAGGTCTTTGGTGCATTACTGCTATGCTAAGCACCCAGTACCCACATGCTAAATTAAAAAAAAAAGGGAAAGGGTGGGGGACGACTAGAAATCTCCTGACTCTTTACAAAGTGCTAAGCAAGTAGTATTAAAAAGCCATGTGCAGAATCAGGGCTGGAAGGGACCTCAGGAGGTCCTGTGGTCCGACCCCCTGCTCAAGGCAGGATCACCTCTGTCTAAATCACTGCAGACAAGCATTGGTCTAAGCTGCACTTAAAACATCTAGTGATGGAAACTCCACACAAACGAGCAAGCCAACGCCTAGGGATGCCCTGCTCAGGGGATAAATATTCCTTCAACTGCAAAAAAGTCCAGGAACATGCTGTTAAAGTGAGCATGGTGCTGTTAAATCTCTAAGGGCTCTCATTCTGGTACCCATTAAGGGTTTGTATTTACATTATAAATCTTCTTGTGGTATTCTGCAAGGAGCAATTTTAACACTATGATCATACCCTTTAACCAGTTTTTTATATGGAATTTCAAGGCTAAAGAACAGTAATGGTGCTATTAAAGACATCCACTTTTTGCCTCCTGAAAATAATAGCATGCTACAGAGCCATGAAAAAGAGAAAATGATAGCGGTGTTAACCTGTAATAATTACACTAATAAAGAGGAAATAGCATTGGAGGAACGAGGAGGGGGGGGAAGAAGACACTAAAATATCCTTGTCTAGTTAAAGTAGAAGCATAACCTTTCTGACAATATATCCGCAAAGTACATAAAGGACCCAATCAGTTATTTCAAAGGTTATGATTATCACCTTGCCTTATTTAAATTGGCAGAAGTTTTACACCCCGCGCTGTGGTCCGCAGTCCAAAAAAACACGAGGAATGTAACTTGCTGGAATAAATTATAATGCCATTTGCTATTCCCTCCTTCCCATCGGCTGCTCAGAGAATTTGGGTTTCGTCCTTCCTAAGTGTCTCCCTGCCCCTGGGATTAGGTACCTAGCAGCATCCTAGCATGAAAGACGGCTTTAAGCTCTCAGCGCCTGGAAGATAAGACGACATCCACGTCATCAGAGATGTGAGAACAGGGAATAGGAGTGCAACTATCCACTCGCACGGCAGATTCGGATCTCCCTCTACTAGTGTAAATTCATATCTCCACTGGAGACCTCTGACTCCCTGTAACTACTAACACATATCAGCAGCACCTCTCGACAACAGGTTCAAGAACCAGTCCTCCTGATACTTTATCATCTCAAGCTTCACACGAGCAAAGATTTGGGAAAAAACCTGATGAACCCAACATCTAATTAAATTACTTACACTTTCGGAAGGAAGTGTGCGCTTGCTCACTCGCGGGACCCATCGAGCTGGCTGAATCTTGTAAGAGGAGAATAAACCTTTTAGCCCTGTTTATGTCTCTCTTGAAAGAGCATCAAGCAAACTGCTGTGAGATGAAACCTCTGCAGCAATTTCTATCCAGACAATGAGACCAAAGAAGAGCCTCCAAGGAGAACAGATGTTCAACACAACCCTCTCCGAACTGATCGCCACTTTTCCTGGAAAAGGAGCAGAGAACAAACTTGTCCGTCTTAAAATGGGATATTCGCTTGCTGATGGCATCAAATTTAAAGATTTCAGCATGTCAGGACCTAAGTAGGACTCCCAATCCAACTGCGGATGTATATATTTCACGTACAATATACAATAGAAACCAAACTACGAACTCCTAGCAAAGGCGGCATCCTCCACATGCCTGGCTTTCTTTTGTCAGGCTTTTTCTTAATTAGACGTCTTCCGGGCCACTGCACACTGGAATCCGATTTAAAGCAAATGATGCTAAACACACTGACAAATAACTATCTTGATCTTAAGATATCATCTTGATATCCTGATATTAAAGATAGCTATCATATCCTGATCTTAAGATATCATCTCTACTACGAGTCCTGATTGCCTTTTGACAAATAACTGGCATTGCATTCATTTTCTACTTCTGACTACTCCAATGGTCAACAGCTGCAGCTGACTATTTTATGTAGAAGACAGCACACTACAGCAATCACAAAGCAATTATTGTTCAAACACTTCATTAATATCCCAAAGTACATGACCAACACAAGCATGTTGTGTTAAAAAGTCAAACAGATTAAAAAAAAATAATTCTTCATCTCATCCCTTTCATGAATATTGCCTAGAGAACATCTCTGAGCCCGCTGGCAAAAAAACCCCTACAAATCTTATATTATAACAATGAAGTAAAAGGCGGCAGGAAAATCACAGGCAGCTTGTTGAGTGCAAACAAATGTAAGGGTTTATAATTCCCATCTTCTGCTGTACATCACTCAGTGTGTGTCCCAAAATAATATCAATGACTGTACTTTCAGAAGCCAGTCCAAGACACAATGGATGATTTAACTCATATGGAAAGCACCGTTTGTTTTGGCCTGCTATTGTATCTTGTCTAAATAGCTTGAACATCAGCTAATGCAATCCATGTATTCAATACAAATGCAATATCAAAGGCAGTCCAAAAGAAGCCTAGCCCACATGCAATCAATCTTCAGAGCAGAATCCCTGGTACAGAGATAACCCCTGGGTAAAGCTTGGTCCGTGACCTGGTCATATATAGCTTCATAATAAAAGAGGGTATACAGCCTTCATCCCAGATACCTGGAAACTCCAACTTGCCTTTTGTAAAGGTGGTAAATGCCTGTAAACCCAGTCCAATGTCTGAATCATAGAAAATGAGGGTTGATGGGACCTCAGGAGGTCACATCTAGTCCAACCCCCTGCTCCAAGCAGGACCAGCCCCAGCTACATCATCCCAGCCAGGGCTTTGTCGAACCAGGTTTTGAAAACCTCCAAGGATATGGCTTCTACCACTTCTTTGGGTAACCTCTTCCAGTGCTTTCCTACCCTCCTAGTGAGAAATTCTTCCTAATATCCAACCTCGACCTCCCTCGCTACAACTTGAGCCCGTTGCTCCTTGTCCTGTCATCTGCCCCCACCAACAACAGGCACTAGAAAACTGCAGTTCAATTAGCATGGTGGCATGACCTACTCTTCTGGAAATCTATTTTAATAACAAGATGGAAAATTGAAAGAGGGTCGAGCCCAACCCACCAAAAGTATCGGACAAAATAATGTTAAGTTTGGTAGGAAAGTCTAAGACGCCTTGGAGCCAGCCATCAGGACTCCACTATACACACCATCCAACTCTTGTGGTGCCTTAAAGAGATGCAGTTAGCAGCAGCTGCTGGCATCTAGGAAAGATGACAAAAAAATGGAAAGTTGGGCACTTTCAACCTCTGCTCAGACCCCATGGCAATGAGGGGCCAGGAGAAAACCCAGGCAGACCAAAGCCTTCACCATCTCCAGCTCCGAACTGGGTAGGCAAAGCTTACCTCTCCCTCAGCTCATCATAAAGAGCCGCTCCTATGTTTGTGAAAGATCATCCCTGCCAAGCAGCTAATTTCCCCCGGTCCCTCAGGTGCTCACTTAAATTGCCCCATATTAAGCACAGGAAACACTCCTTAGATCCACAAAAACTAATCATATTAAATAAAGAGACTTCTCAACTGGTCATTCTCCAGGGACCCATGTAGCTCACAAGACAGTTATGCATTAGTGTTGCCTCTGGTAGTAACAGTTAAGTTCATTTTTAACCTTGCATAATCAGGTTTACTTAATTGAAATAATATGAAGGTTTAATAGGCCAGGCCAGCACCTCAGTGGATGAGACTATATGTTATACCCAGTCAAACCAAAACACGGCGTGACTTGGCTCTCACCAGCCTGCCCCCTCGTTCACTCACTTGGAATAAAGTCCCGAACATACAACATGGAAGTAGCCAGGATGATAAAAGTAGTAGCCGGGATATTGGGCACTTCTGAACAGAAAATTGTAGCTACATCACTAGGTAGGGCATGTAACCTGTGTGCCCCCTTGCTCACCTGTCACAGGTAACTTTGAACATAACCCAGCCATTCACAAGGAATACAGCACATGGGACTGGATGGACCCTCCTCTTGCATCATGTGTCAAATGCAAGACTACCCACAGGACACTGGTCTGCGAGCCTCCATTTCCAGCTGGATTTCCAGTGCCTCCTCAAAGAGTCATGCAAGAATTTGTAACTACAATTTATATAGGTATTTTATCTAAGTGCCACGGTTCAGACTCCCAAAAGGATGTAGGTGCCTAAAGTTGGCCTTCGAGAGGATTTAAGACACCCTCACTTCAGTGTTTCTACTGCTACTTGGGTAGTTACCTGCTCAGCATGATGGCCATGGTAAATCCCATTTTGAGGCATCTCTCTCTCCACATGTAGGGACACTTCAGCTCAGGGGTATGAATCCCACTCGGAGAACTCAACACCTCAAAATTAGGCACTACCATGTCACAACACCTAAAGCTCCTTAAGGATCATCTTGCCCCACGTATTGGTGCAGTCTCTGGGAGCCAATTCCTCTCTAGCTGGGTTGGGCTAACAATGCTTAGCTCAAGCCCAACCCAGCACCCAACTATTTCCCTTCTCAGCTGAAATCATGCAAGCCTCTGTGGGCGGCTTGCATTGTCAGCTCGTTTAAATTTCATTCCTCTCTTCCCCTGGGAATCTGAAATTCAGAACGGCAAAAGTCAAGACATCCCATCCACCTGCAAGCGATCTCTGTGGTTTTTCATTCCTTCTCTCCTCACAAGCCCGGCTCGTGAATCTCATTAGATTGCTGAACAATGTAGGGACAGCATAAAAGGCAGGTGAAAATGAGAGTATTGGAGATGGGAGAAGAGAAAAAGTGTTGGATTCACAGGGGGAAGCTATCATTTGAAGGGGGAAAAAAACAACAAGAAGGGTAAATCTTCACTAATATAAACACCACAAAAGTTTTTCAGTGCCCTGAAGTTACTCTTAACTCATAGTGCCGGGGTGCCTAGAGTTTGAGGGTTCCCCTGATGTAAGGATAACACCCAATCTGCATTAAGTGTAGCGCATCGAAGGAGTCATCGTGTTCAGTATAGCATTGCACCTTTTGCTCCAAAATTGCAAGCCCTCTTCCCCGCCGCCTCCACCACTTGACATAACAGGGGACATTCATTAGCTGTTACCAGTATCAGTTCAGCAGCCAGAGAGCAGAGGGCTAGGGCATCAGCACAGATACAAACCAGCCAGTATTGCAATGTGCTGTTCAATATGCCCAAATAAATTATCCATTAAAAGAAAGACAGTGACCAAGAGTATCGTCATCACTGCCCTCCCCACCGCCCCCCTTCCCCTGCCAAACCTGCACCATTAGCTTCATGCTAACTCAAAATTCATCTCACAGGACTGTGGCGTTTAGAAAGGCCATTACCTGTCAAATTTCTGCTATAACTGTCACCGCTGCAAGGACAGACTCAATTACCCAATAACCTCCTGTCACATGAAGTGGAGATGAGAGATGAGGTGACCGCCTTCACATAAAAAGAAGCCCTTTTAAAACGCGCCGCGATGCACGCACTCGAACTCCGGTCGGCCCGCCACATCACACGAAAGCATCAGTAATGAGCCTATTTGCCTTTAATCAAGTTGCAGCCTTTGCTCTATTTTGAAGATAAAGCAACCCGCTCTAATCAGGCTGCCGGGAATAAAATCGGTGGCTGGGGTGGGGGGGAGAAATGACTCACCCCTGGTGCCACGAATCCACGCGGCAGATGCAGTTTATTCATCATCTCCGGTTAATGCCACATGTGAACAAGGGCAGGGTCCCGATTCTGCAGGGTACTTCAGGGCATGCTTAAAATTTTAAGCATGTGAGTAAGTAAACCCATTCAAGTCAATGTTCAGGCACGGGCTTCCAGGATCCAGGGTTAATTAAAAAAAGTTTCTTTTAGGATTTCAGAGACACGGCACTATTACGGTCTGCACCTGCAGCAGCTTTGCCCCCTTTGTATCCGCTGCACGAGGGTTCAATTCTTTAAAATAAATAATTTTTTTTAATCAACTCAAACCAAAGTGTCTTTAAGGGGCCAAAAATGAAATCTGCATTGCTTTGTAAAAAGAAAAAGTAAAAAAATAGGTTGCCCTAGTATTTCTATGCATCCCAAATGGAGGGATAGGAGCTCAAACTCAGCCACTGAGCCTACTGAAGTCCCAGTAAGGAGCCTCTAGCAAGGGTTCGGCCAGCATGACTTATTTCAGAGGTCATCCCTGGTAATGACTGCAAACTGTGCATGTTGATAATTGGTTATCATAGCCATCATTCACGGTCATCCCACACATTAGTGTGAGGTGCATGGAGTATCTGGGAAGGGGCAGAAGCTTTGTTTCTCAAACAGTGATACCTTGTTAAGGCGGTTTGAGATTACTGGTCCTCACTTGCGACATGTGGAGCCATTAGTAAGAGCTGGATGCACCTTGGGCAACTGCTTTTGCCGTGGGCTGTACTTAGTAAGGGGGAACAGCTCTCATCATTAAGACCTGTCCTCTGTCCATCACAACAGCAGCTGCAGCGGATGAGGATACTTCCCACCGGCAAGGCTGACCGAAGATGACCGTCGCCATAACCACTGCCCTGTGCATTGCCTCGGGAGAGGTGAAGGCGGGGGGAGTAAACCCTGAAAGAAAATCCAGAGTGCAACCCTTAAGGCAGTTAGATGATTATTCAATTGTCTTTCCAGCATCTCCTACAACTTTCCCAGACCTACAATGTATTGCTTCTACATTTCCAGTGCATAAGTTGGCAAGTCCAAATTTCTTTACCATCCCAGTCCCCAGGGCCTGGAATAAACTCCCCCCCTGCAGAGGTGGTGCAGGCACCTACTCTGGACACTTTCAAAGAAACACTTGGATGACTATCTTGCTGGGATCATTTGACCCCAGCTGACTTCTTGCTCCTTGGGCTCCTAGGAGGCTGGACCCAATGATCTTGCAAGGTCCCTTGCAGCCCCAACGTCTATGAACTCCATAGAAGTCGAAAGGGTGATTGCGATGTTTGGGCAACTCGTGATCACCTAGCAAATGCCCAGGCATTTATACCCTGCAGAAGTCACTCCAGCTTCGCCAATGAGTTAGGAGCCATTGTGGTACCTAGTCACCCACTAAAGGCACAATTCTTCACGGTCTCCCGAGACCGGCAGCTGCCAACGTTGATGACATGTCATGTTGCGAGGGCTCAAGTGAAAAAGCAGACACCTTGGGGAATCCTTTGTGGAAGGCAGAAAGCCACGCTCATAATCCCCTTTGTGATCCAACATCCCACGGGGCAAAGACGAGGCAGTAATAAAAGTGGTTCCATTTGGCTGGAGTGGAAAGGAAGCAAATGCAAGGCTTAAAGATGAGCGATGGAGGCTCTCCAATGACACGAGTTTCCGCTATTTCAGCTTCTACTACGCTGAGGATTCTTCTGCAAATGATATTAGAGATGATGCAGAAGCCATCTCATAATGCCTTATGCATACAGATAATTAGTAAGCTGCTGTGCATACACATAATCCTCCTCATGAGGCACCCATAGTCCTCACCGCCATAATCCTCTTTGGCTCCTTCACTTACTCACAGATTCAGCTCCTTCAGAGACCCTGCTTGTTAGCTTGTTAACAGAAACAACAGGCAATGCCAAGGATTTTCTAAAACCTCTGGTTCTCACCTCGCTGACAGCAAGCCATTGCTCTGCTGGGTGAAGGATTACAGCAGAATGAAGATGTGGCAATAAGGATTTGCCTTTCATTTTAAACCTTGGTGAGGCTTCTTGCATCGCAGCAAGACAGAGACCGGACCTTCAACCCATAAGGCTCATCTCTTTGCTGCTGAAGGAGGATTTGGACTTCTTTCCCCCCCACCCCCCCAAGTCCATCCATACTCTAAAAGAAAACGGTGCTCGGCTTATGAGATGGCACACGTGGACTTCTCTCAGAGCCTTGACCTCTTTGTGTTCCTCCTTGTATGCCCGGTTATGAAAGCTACGCTAAATAAGTCATGGCCTTGCCTTCGTCTCCAATGTGTCAACTATGTCACGTTTGCTTTGCTCATGTATTGCACTGAACCGACTGCCTAAGTCTAGGTCGTTCCCTGGAGACCCTTCGGCGTTCACCCATTTGCTCAAGAAGAAGGTCACCTCCTAACCCAGCTGGTTCCTCCTGTCGGTAGGGCTTCCTTCGGCTGAACTCGAAATAAACTCTTTTGTGTCTCATTCATCTCGTCATAGCTCCATGAACATACGACCTTTGCAAGAATTTAAAATTTGTCCACATCCTTCTCATGAAACACTACAGACACTAGCTACGGAGATGTTCTCCATGGCGTGGCAGGGCTTCCAAACAGCTCCTTTTCCTGCCTCTCTCATTCCTGCACAGGTAAAGCTCTTCCTCTAGTCAACGCGGATGAAGCCCCACCAACAACTCCTTCCGAGAGGTGGACATCATTCAGCGGTTCTCCATCTGAGGCTGAATTCCTCTATACAGAAATAAATGACCTCTCTGTCAGCCCAGAGCCGCGAGGGAACGCTGCTTGGGGACAGGCGCCGGAGTTTGCTTTTGCCCTTTTTAGCTTTATTTGCATTTTATTAAACAGTGCTGAGAAAATAATGCAACAACTGCCGCTATTCCAGGATAATACACTCTCCTGCAGAAAGCCTCAAAAGCTATTGAGTATATTTGATTGGGATTCTTTTTATGAAGGAGCCAAAAAATAAAATAAAATAAAATAAATCAGATGCCAGTGCTTGCAAAACCCAAAATTCTGGTAGGAAACTATTGAGGAAACTTACTGTCCATTACCAAGACCAGCGTCTTTATTTCAGTCATCTTTGAAAGACAAAAATGCTCCCTTTTTAGGTGCATCTTACTTCATTTAGGGGATGGGGAGGGGAAAGGAGATGAACAAGCAATGGTAGTAAAAGTGCAGTTTTCCTCATATAAGCTTGCACTGTACTAGGAGTCGGTGTAGCATCCCAGCAGAGATGGACCCGGCCTGGATCTTCTGCATCACACTGCTGGTCTTCGTCTTAACGGGAAAAACAAGCATGCATCGTAGCCCCATCCATGCCTGGTTAATGAAGCCTGTGGTTAAATCCCCCTGATTTAGGTGGAACTTTTGATTTGAGCAGAATGAATGTAAAACAGGAACAGTGTTGCTTTTAGCAGGTATTTTGCAAATTAGGGTGTGGATGAGAATTTGGAAATTAAGACCTTTCCTGGTATCCAACCTGAGATGGGAGATGATAGGGGCATCCGACTGACTGCACCTCAGCCTTTCCCGTGCAGAAGAGATATAGCAAAACCTGTTTGCATGACCTCTGAATGCTTAAAAATCATCACTTGATCTCAGTAAATTCACCCGACAGTTGAAGAACTTCAGTAACTCATCCAACAGCTGAATAACTTAGGAGGTACGATGACATTGTCAACCACGCTCAGCTCTGAGTCCATCAACCATTAGGACCTCAGATGATTTAGCTGGACTTTGGCTTCTGCCAAAGCCACGTATCCAAGAACAGAGGCACAAAGTGAGCTGCTACAGAGCAAAGCAGCTCCCCCAGAGAAAAGGAAATCAAAATCTTATTTTGGTTTGCCAGTCTCTCGGAGATCACAAGGAAGAGGCAGCAAGCCTCTCGATGCCACGGAGCAGAAAATGTACACGCGAGAGCAACAGAGCACGTACATTTGATCCGCGCACCGAATACCTGAGCTTGCCATATTTAGTTGCTTATAAAGTTCTAAATTCAAAGACGTGACTAATAAATGCCTTGCACCAGGGGTGGAAATATAAAATTATTCTTTTGAACACACTTTATAAACATTTTTTAATTTGCTGATTTTTAAAAATAGAAACAAATGCGCCAACAAATAAAACTCCACATCGGTAGTAACGTTATTATTTGGTGAGAAGACTTCATTTGGCTGGTGAGGACACAAGGGCTTTGGGCACTCGGAGCACTAAAATAATCAAAGCCGACTTGACCCATCCGAATGAAAACAAAAATTACGATAGCGATGAATAACAGCGCCTCTCGGACTAACCACAGATTTAATCCAGAACAGGTTTCTTGTTCGCCTACAGCTCGGAGCGGATGAAAGACGCTTGTGTGATTAGTTAGTGAGCAGTCATTTAATCTCTTCTGATAAACTCTCTTTTCCAATGTCAAGTCCTTTTGTTGCCATTGACTGTTTGGCTGCCTGGTCCCTATTGGGATGCTGTTGGGTCTATATTGGGCAAAAGTCTGCCGTCCCAGGAAGAGCTCAGCACAGCCTTTCCATATTCCAATGCACCCGCCTTGATTTCTGCCGGGTGACCCAGCAAAGATAATCAAAACGTCACCAGGACACCCAATAAATCATCCTCAAAAAATATACCGTTTCCCAAAACAGAATATTGCTACCCTACATAAATGTCAAAGCAGCAAAGCACTTCTGAACTATAGGCATACGCTTAACCTCCGAGGAGTAAAGCCCATGCTAGAAACCAGGGATATCCTTCTCTATTCAAGAAGCTTAAATACGTGCTGAAGAGCTCTGCTGTAGAGGGACATACTCAAACCCATGCTTGAAAGCTGTATGAGGACCTAATTTCTTACTCCGAAGCAGAGGGGAACTGTGATAGCTCACTTTATGGCAAATAACAATTTATTCCAGAATCGTGGGTAAAATTAAACCTGAGTCCACAATATAAAAGGCACCCCTCACAATAATAATCTTGACAAAACTCTGAACTGCGTTGTTTAACGACCAGCTGGAGTCTCAAAATAGGCCTCTTTCCCTTTGATTTAAACAGAAAGAAACCATCTTGTCCCATTCCCGTCTCGTCCCGTTCCCCCCTACCCACCATCCCATGCACAGGTGGAGAATTGAAAATCCCCAAGCTATATCATTTGCATTAGCCACAGCTAAAACTACATTAACGATAGGGAATCTGGGGGCTGCATTATGCATTCGAGTGCAATTCAAAAGATAAAGCAGCAAAAATCTTTTGCCTTCTTTTCCCTCCCTCCTCAACTAATCACGTCACGAAAAATTACTCAAAGGCGCCTTTAAGGCCGGGAAATGCACTCGCGCTCATTCAGTTTCTAGCCATTGACTTTTAAATGAATTGCACAAAGCAGCGGAAAACTTCTTAAATTCCACAACAGTGGCCAGGTACCAAGCCTTTCTCTCATCTCCACTGTTAAATGTATGCCTCGGCACACATTACTGCAGATATGACCTCTTCCATCATGAACCGGTGATGCTGCCAGGATTAATGCTACCGGCAGCCTTGCTCTCCCGCTACATGTGAACAAATTGATTCACTTCGCCATTTTGAGTTGACAAAAGAAGGGCCCAATTAGTCTCCACAAAGGTTCAAACTGGGGCATGAAGGTCCGAGGAAGTATTTTTAGCTGACTTAAGTTGAAATAATTAGTGGTCCCCTCTCTCCCCGCTCCCCACCGAAATCTAGCATTTGCATAAAAAAAAGTCTATGCCTCCATCACTGCCGGCTAAGTAAGTGTTCACCCTGGTGAACAAGACACATAAATGTTTATTGCCTCCTTCTGGAAGAATGACTTTTATGATTGGCTTTAAAGCATCACACCGATTTCAGAAAGTTATCGTTTAAACCCAAGCTTCGGACCCGATCCAGTTAGGCACGGCAGCAGCAAGTCATTTAGTATCCTACTCTGATCAAGCATAGCGATGAAGCGCTCACGCATACCCCATAAGACCTAACACAACTTAAGCAAGTTTTTGTGCGTGTTTGGTTATACTGGGGCTTTAAAGGGCAAGAATTACAGGTTGCCTAGGCAGACATATCCCATTTATTATTTATCAAGCCCCTAAACCCCATGCATCTTCCTACCTCTTAAAATTCAGTTCAGTATCAACGTGCCTGGCTGGATAAACCTCTTTCGCATTGTAATCCAACAGTGTGGGCTTTTTTGGAGATGCAACCTAAGGCCTTACTCTTCAGAAACGAGAATTTCTGCAAGTTTCCTAGACGTCTGACTCCCACCACTTGCAAAATAAGCAGCGCTCTGACAGCTTCCTTGCGGTGGATTTGTCCAGATTCAAAGGTTTCAAGGTCCGAGGGGTTTGTATCCCCATCATCTAGTACAGTGGGTCTCAACTGAAGTGCTGCAAGAACATGCCAAGGGTGTCACATTTGTCTCCTACTGCCACCAGGCAGAGCTGCCCTGCACACTTGCACCAGAGCTCAATCAGGAAGAGCTGCAGCAGAAATGGCAAGCTGCATGCATAATGCAATGCAGGCAGGTGCCGCTTTCTCCCGCAGCTGCTTCCCAGTTTGGCTCTGATAACAGAGGTACGCGGGACAGCTCCGTCGGCCCCACCTGTCTCTGCTTCCAGGACTGGACCGGGAAGGGCCGCGGCCAGAGCACCTGGAGGCACGCAGCACAGTGGGATGAATGTATTGACACATATCATCTTGAATCAATTACTAACATATTAATTCATAATGATTACAATAGGCATATTATGTTCAAATTAACATTTTAAATGGGATGCTGCTAAATTTTGAGGGATGTATTGGCAGCCGTGTTGGTCTGGGACATAAAAAAAAATGCAAAAAGCTTTAGAACTCTTGGTTCTAGAACTCAACTAAAAAACTGCAAAAAAAAATTATCTTTTTTTGCAAGTTTTTGGGCACATAGTGCCTTGAGTCTAGAAAGAGGGAGAACCACTGGTCTGATATAAGCTCTAGTCTGTGCAACTAGTCATACTATCACTTGTATCCTAGTCTATTCCCCTTTCACCTCAAATGAATGTCTCCACAGTCCAATGAACAGATCCAATTCAGTTACCACCTACTTTTTAAAGAAATAATTGGAGAGCTGGAATGTGCTGCCTGTGTATTTCATGTCCATTGGTACTACTGCATTTTAAAACAACAGCCAGCACCAAGCCAAGAAGTGTGCTCCAAGACCACAACTTGCAAAACTTTTCACTTTCCCATCGATTCCAGAAACTCCTGAAGCAGCTGTTAAGAGTACAGTAAAGCACTATGGGAAATAAGTTTTCAGTAAGAGCAAGAAAACAAAAAAGTTCTGTTGAGCAAAGGGACAAAAATCAGGAAGGAAATATAAAATGCTTGTCAATTATGAACAAAAATTTTGGCCAGTTCAAGCAATAAGAAACCCACAGTAGGTATTTCCTAAGAGCTTAGCAACGTGAATAAAACATTCATTGTAGAAACTGCAATTTGCCACAAGAGGGCACTTTATAAAAGCATAACACGGCAAACACATCTATAATAGCAGCAACCAGTGCGCATGAGAGCAGGGAAAAGGAAAACAGATATGTGGTTTGTGGAAGAATTAATGCCATGCTATTTAAAAAGAAAAAAAAACAACCCCCCAGGATCTAACATGCACTCCGGTCCAATATGCAATAAAGAAAACCAGTTTGGTAGATACAGCATTCCCTTATCAGAGCATACCACCCCAATCAATAGTCAGCTTCTGGCAAAATTTAATTTAGTACTGGTAGTTAATTAATTATTTTTAAGAATTCTGCTCTCTCTTTCTGATCAGCCCTAATGAAAAAAGAATGAATAGCTATGCACACACACACACATACACACACACACTTACATTTCTTCTCTGTTTCAGAGCATATTATAATAGCCAAACTAATCAAAACAACACTGCTAAGCTATGCCACCAATGGAAAAAATGCACTTTTGCCTTAAGCTAAAAACTATACTGGCTAACAAAGCTTCATACCCTTGGCCACTTGATTATAGTGGTCAGTTTGGGGATAAAAGCTAGAATTCAATACAAGAGTAAAGTTAAGCATCACTCATGGAAGTCTTTCCATAGTTAACATAGCATACCATTTCTGCTACAAAATTCTTTGGGCTGGAATAAAAACACTCTGCAGGAGCTCTTAACTGTAGAGATGTACTGAAAACTATACTATCATCTATGAAATTCCCATCATTTTATACGTGTAAAATTTCTATAGCATTAATATGAAATAGTCCACAAACTGATTGAAAAATATTGCACCACAGAAAGATAAATGAGTACTTTCCTTTCCCGCATTATACACCATGATATAAATCCTAGCATTTTACAGAATCACAGAAACCTCAGAGGCCAGCATCTACCCTAACCCCCAGCACAAATGCA
Source organism: Alligator mississippiensis (assembly GCF_030867095.1). NCBI lineage: Eukaryota > Metazoa > Chordata > Crocodylia > Alligatoridae > Alligator > Alligator mississippiensis. The sequence goes on from NC_081835.1 coordinate 4,386,905, forward strand.
GGATTCAAATCCTAGATAGATAGATAGATAGATAGATGCCTAATAAATCCAATGTCATCTTGAACATAACCAAGGACAGAGCTTCTTCCACTTTCTGAAGGTAGAGGATGCACTTTCGACTGTCCTGTGGCTCTTAAACTGTCCTGTCTTCGACTGCACTGTCCTGTGGCTCTTAAACTTTGGAAAGCCTCCCTAAGATTTGATCAAATTTCTGCTTTGCTGCAATTTAAACCTCTCGGCTTTGTGGCAAACTGTTAATAAAATCTATTCCTTTATAATGCAGTAAAAAAGCATGCATTATTTTAACAAAGGACTCAGGAAAATTTCAAGTTGACTTAGCCTTAATTTTATTTCATCTAAACAATGTTCATAAATAAAAGTGTAGACCTAGCCTGCACATTTCTTTTGTGCAACTTTAATCAGGGGAAAAACCATAATATTCTGCCCCTGCAAAAGCATCCTTCAAGTAGGGAGCAGCTAGTATCGACTAACAACCAACTTATTTCTTATTATTGCTGTTTCTCCCCATTCAGACGTCTCCAATTGATTTGCCTGTTAATAAACTATCTGAGAACTTCCCACTGAAGTAAACTTGCACACCTCTTTTCCTCTCATTTTTTAGCAGGCCTGAGCTGAGAACTCTGTATAATAAAACAATTAATAATGAAACTTTTATTCTTTGCTACCACAAAGCCTACTGGTGTCTCAGACTCTCTACACACTGAAATCCTAGATTGCAAATCTCTAAGACCACTTCCATCCCAAGAGATGGTGCTAGGGAGCAGCCCAGCAACCTACACCCAGAGATGGATGCACCACTGGGCGCACCCACGCCTGGGACAGACACCTTTTGGCACCCAGGCTGTGCAAGAAGGGCAACTGCATTGCATCTTTTCAGGATGTAGAAAAAACAGTATAGAAATACCAACCAGGGTTGCAACTCTTTTGCACCGAGGACCTTCAATGAATTTATGGAACTGCCCATTCCAGAGTACCTCTCCCAGGGGTACATACAACATAAAAGTACCTAAGAGCAAAAAAGTACAAAATGCACAGTTTCTACCTGATGGCAAGAGATGGCTGATAGCTAAATATTCATTCATGTGGCTATTGGATCAATGTTGTCTTCACAGAGGAACCCCTTGGTTGTAGCATTTGCTCTTCAAACAGATCCAAGCCTATCCAATTCTCACATCCGGCAGAGCATATTGCAAACCACCCTTTGTTTAGCAGTCATTTCTGTAACAGCCAAGATGTAGAAGCATCCTGGAAATATGCTCATGGAGTAAGCGCTGGCTCATAAAAAAAACTGGTAAATATAAAGGCAAATTGTTTTCGACTCCTGAAGAGCTGTCAAAAAAACCTGGTATAATGTGATAGCACCCAGCCATCATGATGATGGGAGCATTAGATATGCAGAATAATAATTCACAAATAAAAAGAACATACCCATGAATTATCATCCTCCTCATCAAACCATTTAAATAACATTTATCTGGGAGTTTGAAATGTCACTCCTGATTTATGCAGATTTAACAGCTTTGTCACATTTCCAGAGGTGAATGCTACATAAAACTCCATGAAGTCAACATGAACTTTAGGTGGCATCTCGTAACCCCTTCCCGGCTTCCCGTCCACTTCCTCTCACTCACCACTACTTCCCTTCAATTGCCTCTCAAGCACCCTTGGTATTTTCCCTGCGCTTTTAATTGACCACCAACTACTTTGGCACTGAGCCTGCAGCCGTTTGGGCTGCGATGGCACTGGTGAGGACACCTCTTTCCCGAGCTGGTGAGACTCAAAACCCAAGATGCTTTCAAACGGGGACAGATGTAGCTGTGGGTTGACAATGGCTAAAGCCAAAGATCTCCCGATGGATGCAAGACGTCTGTTCTCAGTGTGGTGCCAGCGTGGAAGGGTATGCAGCCCTGGCAGGTAATAGTAACGTGCCCCAAAGCACACTGAGGTCCAAGACATGGTTCATTGGACTTGGGTGAGCTCTCGGTCAGGCCCCAGGTGCGCACATCTATTACAGATTCAGATGGCCGGGCTCCAATCCAGCACTGCAAGAGGGAATAGGAAAAGCAGGAGATGGGGAAGAGAACGAAACCAGTGCCTCCTCCGATAAGGCTCCTCTAGACAAAGGATGGCATGGGGTACCACGAGCGGCACATGAAAGATTGGGGAAGGGACAGGCAATGCAGTGGCAGATAAGGCAGGAAGCAGAAAGCAGAGCAGCAGATGGGGCAGGGAGCAGAAAGCGGAGCAGTGAAGGGAAGGGGATCGGAGCAGGACTTGGGGAGGGCGTGAGGCTAATGTGTGGTCCACCAGCCAGGAAGACTGACAGCACCCCGGCTGTGGAAGAAAAGGTAAGATTTACATCTCACCATCCAAACCCAGTGGGAACTTGCACCAGGAATTAATTCAGCCTGAAACCACTCCTTTGGGCTGGCTGACACTTTGGCTGCTAGACAACAGGAGAAGAAAAGCTTCCCTGTCTTTTCATCTCACCTTAACATGACAGAAACACCGAATTAGCCTCAGTAGCCAAACAGGCATAAGTTGAAAAACAAGTGACAGCACTGGTCCAGCGCTCCAAGGAACCAGGCGCAGGTTTCCGTCGCAGACCCTGGGCAAGGCTTTTCATCTCGCTTGGCTCTTGCACATTTTGCCTGCCTGACTCGATTGCCTCATTTTCCATTTTTAAATCACCATTTCACCCAGGGTCTCCAGGTGCTACAGTAATGTATATAATTATCTGTAATTATTCTACATTGCACTGTCTTCATTTAAATGCTTGAAGTAGTTTCCCAAAAAAGATGCATTTCCCCCCCCCCTTAACGTTTCACAAGGCAGGAATCCGCTTGCTATTGCCATGAGCTGTCAGTTGGACCAGAGGAGTGAAACTACAGCTCACTTAAGCTAAAAGACTCATTTTCACTAATGAATACAACTCCACTGCAGCCCACAAACCACCAATTATTAAACGTGGGAAGAGCCAAAGTCTGCATCTGAACTCTGCAACTCAGGCCTGCTACTATTAGCAAAAAATAATGGTCCTACATTTGCTCAGCAGCTCGCAGTTCTGATTTATTCCCTCTCCCGCTGTCAGTCATCTCATCCATAAAACTACTTCTTTCAAAAATAAAACAGATTTACAATAGGCTTCGAGTTAAACTCCTTAACAATATTGTGTTAACTTTGTGAGGAATTTCTTGGCAAGCGATTGCTACCACGGTTTTACTTAAGAAAAGTTTTGTTAAGTGCATCAGCTCTTTTGGACTCATAACAGTGTCAAATGAATTCAGTATGTCTTCAGTTCCACATGCCCCGTAACAGATTTCATGCCTTGCCTTGTAGTGATATGCTGTTTGAAAGCAGCTGTGCTCTGTCCCAGATAGGGCTGCAATACAAAGGGTGAGTTTCTATCCTGTGGCACACCCATTTTCACCCAGTTCACAATGGTTTAGTCACACGAGTTGTGGCAATGAGCGCTCCCGGGTAGTGAATGTTTACAAGGTCAGGCTCCAGGTAAAAGTGCTTTGTGATGGAAGGTGATACCTAAATGCAAGTATTTTAAAACAAGGTTAGAGAACTCCCCGTAGGTCTCTTTGTCTGGAGTGTTATTTGTTGGAACTTAGTGGCATGTCTACACGTGCACTGAAGTGCACCTAAATTTAATTTAATGCGCATTAGCCTCATGTTCACTAAGCAGGTTTAGACAGGTGTCTACACATGCTGGTGTTAAAGTGGATTAATGCTAAAGTTAGTCCCAACTCAGTCCACACACATAGTGTTAATGCACTTTAACGCATCTACACGTGCGTTAATGTGCTTTAACTATTCGCTCCTCAATTTGATACCTGAACTTGCAGGTATCAAATTGAGGCACGAATAGCCTAAATTTGCCCTTTTAATGTGTATTAAGGGTGCGCAAATGTAGATGCACCCTAAGGGATTAATGGTACTTCTTTTAGGAGGGGAGAGAGAAATACTTTTCATTTTTACTTTGTTTTATTTTATTTCTTCTAGCCCTCCTCGCAAATTGTTCTGCTTCCCTTGCTATAAGCTGACCTGAGCCTTTGTGGGGAAGGGCGGCATATCAAATTGCATAGATAAATAACTCCATACATAAATAAATGCCTACGGTTGATGATCAAGCAGCCATTCAGGCAACAGGCACCCTTACATCTGAAAAGAAAATCTTAGAGGTGAGGTACTCAGATGAAACCGGTGCCAGGTTTAGCAAAAGAGCATCAGTCCCGGGAGTTGATGCTGGCTCCAGAGGGAGCTACTGTCATGCATTTGCAGTCACAACAAGGGCTAGCTATCCAGAGACCAGGGGCAGCTCAGGCAAGGGAAAGCTCCCAATTAAAGAGCAAGGGGAGAGGGTGCTGTTGCTCTATTTGATTTTGAATGCTAACAGGCAAACACTTCTTGCAGCACAAACAGCAGCAGTCGTAAAGGTGGTGAAGCTGCGGTCTCAAGCAAGCAGCCTAGATAGATAACACAGGATACAAAAAGGGCACCACGGCTGTGAATCTGTGCACATGTAGCAGAAGGGGGGATGGAGGGTGGTTATATAAAACAAAGAGCCAACATTACAGAGCGGCAGTTCAAAAAACCCCCGATGAAGCAGACTGAAGAACAGCAAAAATGAATACCCACCACTGAAAGTAACTGAGAAGAATATGAAAAAAAGACACCTGCAAACAGCTGAAATCAAAAGAGAAGAGATTTCATAGATGTCGTAGACGTTAGGGCTGGAGGGGCCTCGAAGATCAGAGTCCAGCCCCTGCCCCAGGGGCAGCAAGTCAGCTAGGGTCAAAGGACCCAGCAAGATCAGCGTCCAAGCGTTTCTAGAATAAGTCCAGAGTAGGTGCCTGCATCACATCTGGAGGGAGTCTATTCCAGGTCTTGGGGGCTCGGACAGTAAAGGTATTTTTTCTTATGTCCAGCCTAAAACGGTCTTGGAGGAGTTTACGACCATTGGTCCTTGTTTTTCCTTGGGGCGCTCTGATGAACAGGCGTTCCCCCAGATCCTGATGCACACCCCTGATGTAAGCCGCCACCAAGTCACCCCCGAGCCTGTGCTTTTCCAGACTGAAGAGTCCCCTGGCTCTCAGCCTCTCCTCATAAGACCTATTTCTCTTGCCCTCTGAGCATGCGCGTGGCTCTCGTCTGGACTCTCTCGAGCTTCTCCACATCCTTCTTGAATTGCGGAGCCCAGAACTGGATGCAGTCCTCCAGCTGCGGCCTCACCAAGGCCGAGTACAGCGGGAGGATGACATCCTGGGATTTGCTTGAGAAGCAACTATAGATGCAAGCCAGGATTTTGTTTGCTTTGCCAGCTGCAACATCGCATTGGTGGCTCATGTTCATCTTGTGGTCAGTCATGACCCCCAAGTCTCTTTCAGCCGCAATGCTAGCAAGCGTAGCACGGCCGAGCCTGTAAGTGTGCTGCGGGTTTCCCCTCCACCCCCCTTGAGGTGGAGTACCTTGCATTTATCGGTATTGAACATCATCGGGTTTGTTTCCACCCCCTTCTAAGTTTATCCAAGTCAGCCTGGATCACTAGCTTGTTCTCAGGTGTGGACACTATGCCCCGAAGTTTAGTGTCATCGGCGAATTTAGCCAGCGCACTTCTGACACCGACGTCCACATCGTTGATAAAGATGTTGAAGAGAACCGGTCCAAGGACAGAGCCTTGGGGGACACCACTGGTCACGGAGCACAATAATGACTCACTGCCACCGACCACCACTGTCTGGGTCTGACCTTGGAGCCAATTTCCCAGCCATCCGACTGTGGTGTAGCTGAGCATCAATTGCCTCCTTCTGAATCCTTATAAACAGCCTGGATTACCTTCCTAAGCCAAACTTAGCCTATACAGATCTTGGGCCAAAAGTTGTGTCAAGATTGCAGCTCCTGTTTTCTGGCTGGTCGTGCAGGCTGTAAATGGATGGAGAACAAGAAGTCACTAGACAGGAAAGGTGGCCAGCCACTTGGACGGAAAGAAGCCACTTCTCCTCCCAGCTGTCCACCAAGCAAATCGGGTCCCAGCGGAGCGGGTTTAAAGGAGTGTCTACACTGAAATCAAAAGAGGTGCGACAGCCCTGAGCTAGAGTCAATCTCGGTAGCTCAGACACCGCTCTAGCTGCACAGCCAGAGAAACAACTGATTGAGCTCTTCTGGGGTGGGTTTGGCATCTTCACACTGCTATCAATACCCAAGCTAGCTCATTCAAAGCTTGCTCCAGTATGTCTTCACTGGTCACATCTTTGATCCCAGTTTGGAGATGCACAAGGACACATGGAAGTGGGGCAAGACCAACTCAGTGCAGCACATAAAGTTACCGTCTAGCTCGCTGCTGCATTTGAAGTCGTTGCAGGGTATAAAGCATTTCTCTCCAACCCTGCAAGCCAGCCAAAACGCAGAAGGGTGGGTGGGTTACCAGCAGACAGGATCCAAATAGATTCCCTCTTTTACAGCGGTCCAAGGAACTCTGCCAAGCAAAATCAAGGCTCTGCGGTTTTCCGTCTGCACAGAGGCAGACAGCTGTTGTGAGAAGGAAACCAAATCCCAGAGCCAGGACAAAGCCAGGTCTTCCAGGAGGGAGAAGTCTCTGGTTTCCCATGCAGCAAGACAGCGTATTTGGGAGACAGTTAAGTGACAGAATGCAAAAAGAGAGTCTTTATTTTAAAGCTACCGGTGTATAAAATAAAAATGAGAAGCACGCGTTTAAACTCCAGCCCATGCTTTTCTTCATGGCGATAACATAGCAACAATAGTGGATGGGGAGACGGGGAACAAGCCAGTTTGATTGCTGAAAAACAGCATTATTGCAGGAGTCCTCTACCTCTGTAGCCATGCAAAGTTACTAGACAAGGTGCAAGTAGGTGGCCCAGCTCCAGGACTGGATAAAACCACTAAAATGTCAGCACTACCATTTGCCTCTTCACCTTGCACAGGCTCACGGCAAAGACCACTTGATGGAGGTCTATTATCCGCGAGATCTGCATCCGCACAACTGGCAATAGGATGCACCCAGCTATTTAGAGCTCTGCTTGTATATATGCAAAGGGATGCTATATGGGCAGGAAGGCACAGGGATGTTCCATGTCAGTATATACGTATATATGGGAGAAGCTGCCTTTGCTGGATTTGTAGCCAGGAAAAATGCACGACTTTGGTCTCTACCAGTGCCACCTTCAGACACAAACAGGATGAGAGAGACAGAGCGAATACATGCCCACTTGATAACTATGGAGACAGTCTCTTCCCATGGAAACCTTCATAAGGTAAATAAAAGACAGATGGACATGTTCACAAATTCTCCCACGTTGACTTTCTCTCTCCCTTGGGGTGGCCAGCCAGGGGCAGGAAGAAGGGAGACTGGAAGGGAAGCAAGGCTGTGACCCCTTGAAGACCAGATACACCACCTTGTCCCCTTTGCTCATCTCTCTGCATCTCTCACCGGCCTTCTTTCCAACGCACCCACCCATCTTACAGCGGAGGGCACCAATACTTTCTTTTGGGCCAACTCACACTCTCCAAGACATGCCCATTCTGGATTGCAACTACTCCCCTAGCTCCACTTTCAACATACCAAATTGCAGTTGGAATATATTCAACTTAGTGCATGAGATGCTAAATTCCTGCATCTTTCTCATAGGTAAGGAAGACTGGCATAGTGTTCAGCCTTTAAAAAAACAAACAAAAAAATTTCATGAGCACCCTTTCCCCCATCCCTCACATTACGTTCCCTTCTGCCATGATCAAGCTCATAAGTGATACCAATTCCCATCCACATCTTCTTTTAAAAACTGGTCCACAGCTAAAATTGCCATTTGTATCAACAGCTGTTGTAATTTGTGCCAAAACACTGCTGCGATAAAAAATGGCAACTATCATTTCTGGGTGAGAACCTCCCAAAATATAGCACCTTAGGCAAATCTTTTGGCAGGAGCTTCTTAAGAGGAATAAAAAGTCCACATCAATAGGATGTATGTATTTAGTATGTGAAACAGGAAGAAAAAGAGAAAGTGCATGGGTTTGTGTTTAAGTTAAAACCCTGTTTTGGCAAAAATGAAGAAGATGCACAGAGCAAAAAAAAACTAAACTAAACTGAAGGGTTAACTACAAAAAAAAATTATATTATTCTTAATTGTCTGGATGGTCATTTGGAAGGTAAAAAAATAAAATACTTTTTATTAATGCCTCAAAAGGGCCTGTTATGTCAAGATTACTGGAAGTAGAAAGGCTGCTAGCAAAGATAATTTTCCTTCATTAAAGTACAACAAAGTGCTTCTGGAAAAAAAAAACCTCCAGACAGAGCAAGTTTGCCCCCCCACCCTCTGCCACCCAAGTGCTCCATAAAAGATACAATATGTGGAATTACAGCCATGGAGTGGTCTGCAGACAAAACAGAGAAATGAAAAGCTTGGCTTGACATTTTAATCTCTGTTGCTTTCTTAATTATGGTGTTTAATGTAATTTAGAGGGGAAAAAAAATATCAAGGAATACAACAGAGCTGTGTGTGTCCGGGTGGCAGAGTATGCACGCAGCACGACTTCTGCCAAAAGCTTAGGTTTTTAATATATATAAAAAAAGCTTCTGATTAAGCTTTCCCCTTCCTTCTAATGGCTTCTCTTGATTTGAAAACAAATTATTTACCCGTTCCAAGGGTATGGGTTATCCGTCTAATGCATGTGAACCTCCCCGGTATGGAGCAGGGAGGAAAAATCCTCCGCTGAAGGACTTTGCTCCAGGTGCTGCAAGCCGACAGGCTGCTGCAAGGAGCGTGTCTTTCCACCTGAAGTTCCCCATCAATAATCTCAGGTGAGCAAAAGCTGCTGCAAGATGGGAGCTTGAGTTGCATGCTGCTGAACAGCCTGATTGACAGGACTAAGTAAAAGGAAAAACAGATAAATGAATTAAGTGACTAGCACAGATCCATCAGTGAACAGCTTGACTCCCAAGCTGAATGGTGGACTGATGGTGAAAGCAGACACTTGAGTGATAGAGCCCAACCCCTGCACGCTCTCTTTCCCCACCCAAATGGGCAATTAATAGGGCAGAGGTAAGAATTAAAGCAGGGAAACTTCCACTGGAAATCCTGCCGGTGCCCAGACGCACCGAGACTCACGTCAGCTCTGGGGAACCGTGCCAGCCTGGCTCTGCAGGACAGCCTAGTGACATGAGGGTCCCCTGGGCTGGAGGAGCCTTGGGGCACAGGCCATGCTGCCGGGGCTATGATGCACCTTCCACTAAAGAGGCTTGGATAACGTGCAGAAACAGCCGAGAGCAGGGACTGGAGCCCAAGGGAGTATCTTCGCTGGGCTTTGGAGTCAAGCTTCCCCTCTGCTTGCTCTTTCAGGTCCCAGGAGTTTTCCATTCTGAGCTGCACAGTGGGGTCGAGGAGTTTGCCTATAGGTAAGTCACTAAGACACTCTTGGGGACCTGGGAGATGAAGGTATGAACCCCCCAGACTTCCACTACCACTAGCTGACTGTGAAGCGTGGAAAGCAGGGAAGATTTGCACCTTATAGACTAACCAAAGTAGATTCACACACACACACTATATATAGATATCAATATCTAGATCTATCGACATCGATATCTATAGACTTACAGATATCGATATCTATAGACTTATAGATATCTATATCTAGAGCTAAACATCTATATCTATAGACTTATAGATATCTATAGATCTATATCAACTATATATAGACTATATCTATATATGTATCTATATCTATAGAAATCATATCTAGATATAGATAAAGATATAGAGAGTCTGTGTGTGTCTACTTTGGTTTTATATTTATCTCTAGATAGATAGATCTATATCCATATATGTGTGAGATATATCTATATATAGAGCTATAGATAAATATATCTACATAGATCTATAGATAAATAGATATAGATATCACTAGCTTTTGTGGGTTGGAACTCACTTCAAATGCTGTGAGCTTAAGCACATAAAAGCTTGTGCTATATATGAAGTGCAAGATTACACACACACACACACACACACACACACACACACACACACAAGGCAGGAAGGAATATATATTCCTCCCTGCCTTCTACTTGCCTTCAGAGTAACACTAACTACATCTATATGAAAGGTGGGGAACCAGCACCCCTTCCTTCCCTCCTGTCTCCATTCAATGCAATGAAAACCTGGGGTCTGTCCTGCGTGCCCAAAGCAGAGGATAGTTCGGAGCTGTGACTACAGTCTCAAACCAGCATCTACATCAGTGCTACCAGAGCCAAGCGAGGGCATCACCTCTCCCCTCCACCTTGGCTACAGGCTGGCCCCACGCGGCTCAGCATGCTGGTTTCCATGCAGCCCTGCTCTAGACAGCCAGCTCCCCCCACTCATTTACAGTGACCGTATCTACTTACAGTGGGTCTGTGAATTGCATTGGCCCAGAAAAATGCTTCGACTCCCTGCAGATCTGGGCAACACATTTGAATACACCATGAAAGAAAAGCAAGCTAGGGGCACAAGGCATAGAGGGGCAACTCTCTGCATCGAGTTGAGTTGTCCAGCCACGCGTGTTCAACCACACGCATCAACTCGAGACTATATCGAGCCCAGTAGCCAAGCCCAAGGCACGAGTTGGTCTGGAGGCACCCTGCCTCCATGGACCTGCTGGAGTCCTGATGCCCCAAAACAGGTCTTTGCTCCAGAGCGTCACCCCAGCCGCTCAGGACCCCGTTGCATCTCCTGCATCCGGAGCCAGGCTGTCAGTTAAATTCCGACAGAGAAATCCTTGCTGCTGAGCAGTGCTTTAAGGGGCAGCAGAAGAGACACAGCTGGATCATCAGGCTCACAGTAAGGGCCTGATCCTGCACTGCCTCACTTACCCAAATTGCTCATAGACCTTAGTCAGAGCCCACAGCGCAGAAGGAATTGAGGACCTGGATCTGAACTGGCAGCACTGACAGCCAGGAATGAAATCCCTCCGAGTCTTAAATCAAGTCGATGGAAAAAAATCACCACAAGAACACACACGGAGATAATCACAGCCTCGTCTACAGAACCGCTCCTCGAAGGGCAAACACATTTTAAGAGGCAACGTTTTTGTCATCGTAGCAATGCTTCAGCCACCTCCAGCACCTTATGCTTTCCAAGCTCTTCCCCCAGTAGCAATAGGGCACTTCTTGCAACACCTTTAAGAGATAAAGCCTCATTCTCTCCAAGGGAAACTGAGGCACGGAGGTGGAAAGGACCCACTAACGGTGCAGCCTGAAGCCTGCGCATGGATGCCTTAGCCCTCGGTCATGCGCTATCACCACGGACCCATCGTTCCTTTGGCTCAGGGCTGCCCGGATTCATTAGAGGCGGTAATAACGTTCTTTATTTATCTCTTCTTCTGCAGCACATCTCTGAGGCATAAAACAAGCCGGGGAAAACCTAATTAACGTGGACATCTCTGCAACAACAATTCACAGTGTTAACAGCCTCTAAGTTTGCAGGAGCTGAAAGAGATAAACACTGGTTGAGCCAGCACTAATGAACCTCCTAACAAAAACCCTGCCGCTGGAAGGAGACGTTATTTTATAAGGATTTGGGAATTTAAAAGACTGTTGTGGAAAAGCTTTTTAATTACAATAAAATATGTAAAGACAACAGCTCTGGCTGTCCTCTGCTTGTCTGAGGCTTTATTTGATAATTAGTTTACACAAAGGAGGCAGAAAGGCTGTTTGCTTTAAACGTTACCATGCGCTGCTCGTTTGGAGAGAGGACGGCTCACGGACCAGATTGCACCAGGAGACAGAGGAATGGAAACTCACCCCTGGTTCGGCTGCACACGATGCTGGCTGCACGCTGCAGAGGAAGGCATGCGCAGCAGAGACGAGCGCTAGGAGCACGCTCCCAGGAGCCCGGGGCTGAAACGCTGGTCCACGTGGCGGAAGATGCAGCCAGGTCCTGGGGCCCCAGCTTTAGGCGCCTGTGTTTGAATGTCTTGCCATGAGCATATTTCAGCCGGACCCTCTGCATGGGTCAAGCAACCAGAGCGCTCTTCTGCGCTGCGGTCCCCATTCTGCTCTGCCCCCGGCACAGCTCACCGGGCAGCTTGTAAGACCATCAGCATCATCGATGCAAAGCCAGCCGGGCACAGCACGAATATCTGGACGAGGAGGGGGCATGCACCAACTCCTATCTCAACTGGATTCCTTTCAGAGCTTCCCTGTAAAGCAGAAATAGCCACAGACACCATCCAGGGCATGCGAGCCCTCTGAAAAAGTCAGAACAAGCAGACAAGCTGGGGAGTCTCAAAACAACTGAGACCCAACTTCTCAGCCACTGCCTCCAGCACCTGGCAGGTGCGGTACCAGGCAGATAAAAGATATTCCACTGATTTGCGTCCAACTGGGGTAGAAAGGAAGCTCAGCCCTTGTATTTGCTGGGAACTCTTAGTAGCAACATGGGGGGGGTTTATATACACACACACACACACACACACACACACACACACACACACACACATATGCACACGCACTTATATTCACTCGCCCAAGCAGAATGGAAATCCCTGTGAACTTCAACTGCCTTGTAGGAAAGGAAGCCTAGCTGAATGGGAGACATGCAAGGGGAATCAAAAAGCTGGCTCCTCTTCCCACCTCCGCCACTGACCTCCCAAACGGTAGGTCACTGCTCTGCTGTGTCCGCCCCAACCCTTTACACTGATGTCTTTGAGGTGGGAAGTTTCTCTTACCTACCATGTGTTTGCAACCTGATCTCTTGTCCTAAAAAAAATATTAAAAAAATCAAAAAGGTAAGTGCTTCATACCCCTTTATGTGAGCATGACTTACAAGCGCTAGCTGTTAAGCAGCTCACAAAAGGAAAAGCAACTGCTTTTTAGTTTCTACTGAAGCATAGCAAGAGGCAACTCACTCCCCAAGGTCTTGCCCTACCCAGAACCACAGGATGGGAAAGCAGAAGACTCCATGCATCCACCTGCGTTCCCTATGCTGCTAAGGGGCCATCACATTTCTCCCAGGTATTAGGGTTGCCAACCCCCCAGGACTGCCCAGGAGTCTCCGGGAATTAGGTATAAGTCTCCAGGAGACTGCTGAGAGTCGCCCAGGCAATGAATGATAGGGCAGTCATTAAAATAAATATTAAATGTTGAATCCGATTCATGCAGCAGTCCAGTGGGTTTGCAAAGTGTAATAGCAACATGATTTGCCTTCCTAACGTAAAGTCTACGCGCCGTAACCCGTAACGGATATACACGAGCACGTTTGTGTGTCGCGGAAGTGCTGGCTTTCCAAAAACCTCCCAGCATAGATTCAAACAGAGTTGGCAACCCCGACCAGGTATGGCCACACAAAGTTGGCTGCTCTGTGTGCTTCAGTAAAAGATGTTTCAACGCGGTAAAAGCCAATGAATCCCACTGGAAATCTCTGAAAACCAAAAGCACCGTTACTTAATGAATTCCAGGGGCCTTTACATTGCTCCACTTAAAAAGTTGACCTAGAGCCACTAGTAACTCTAAACACCCGAGAAGATTGACTTTTCAATTCTGCTGTATCTTACAGAAAAAACGTGCTGTATTTTTGTGAGGGGTTTGTTTGCTACAGCCATGGATTAAAGACCATTTGCTGGAAGGAGCAGAGATTATCTGCTTCCTGCCTTAATGGAGGGCCATGCATTCTTCTGTTCTCAAAGGAAAATAAAATAAACCTTTCGGACGGCTAACGAGAGTGTGGTAGAGTGCCTTAGCTCATGTTGTGGAGGTCACCATTTCGCCCAGGCAAAAAGAAACTGGTAGACAGGTTTGAAGCAGAGCGACAAAAAAAAAACAACCCTGCACTCTCTCTACGGTCGTTTTTCATTAAAATCCTCCAAGTGCCAAAATATAGATGGTTTTACTTTGTAGTTCAGGAAAAACAAGATAAACAGTGATACCCTATTACAGCCAGTACTCAATATAAGCAGCATCGTAGATACAGCTGGCAGTTTTATGCCCTTGACCTGCATTACAACAACAGAAAAGATCCAGAAACAGGATAAACCTAAATGACTTAATTTCCCCATTACAAGGTAGTGCCACAGTCAAACTCAGCAATTCTTCCTTAAATACTGGCAAAGCCCTTAAAAAGAGAAATCAAGAAAATATCACAAGATGTCTACACAACATCGATCTGGATTCTTAAAGGACACCGTAGGGATGAGATGTTAAAATCTCGTGGCTCCATCTGAAAGAAGGATCCCAAAAAATAAAAGTGGAAGGAATCATGTGTTAACACAGCAACATTTTTTATTAGAGATCCCTGCTTCTGGTTTACACATTGTGGGTACAGGAGTCTGTACAAGGCCCTGCCTTTTGAGGCTGCCTTTGATGTGACACTAGCCACAGCTCCCTTGGACGCCAGTAAGATGGTTATTAAAAACAGCTTTCTGGAAGATGAAGCAGATGGCTAGTCACGGGGGGAAAGGCTTTGTTTCATTCTACAGGAAGTTTCTGGCTACTATCATAGTGTCATATTAAAGGTATTCAGACTATTCGAAAGAGCTGCAGACTGCCCAGTGGTTCAAGAAAATGGATCTGAAAGGGGTGGCTCTCAATACTCCTAAAAGCCTACAACAGTGCCTCCGAAGCTGGAGTTTAACATCCCTCTGGTATAAACTGGGATAAACTTCCTTGACCAGAACGGTACATGATAAAACACGTGTGCACGCCCAATCGTGCCAGTGACACCGACCCTTTGGCACTCCCGATGACCTTGGCGTGCAAAGGAACGTGCAGGAGGAAGAAGCAGCCAGGACTTGCACCATGGCTGACTTTTTTAGGCTAGGGACAGACATTACACACAAACTGGTTTAAGTGATCAGAAACTGGTTTAAACCTGTAACAGAACAGGCATTCAATGCACATAAACCGGTTTGAAAATGGCTGAAACCAGTTTGGGATAAACCTGCTCGACTGTAGTAGCAGACTTAACTGATTTGGGTCAAACTCTGCCAGACACTAGGATCAAATCTTGCTTTCTATTTTTGGCCACGTATAAAGGAAAGCTGATGAGACGTCTTCTGCATTTGAGACACACTCTCGGTACGTGTCATGGCCACGCTAAGTCCCATTTGCAGGAGGGGGGCCCGGAGAAGAAGCCCACCCAGGTGCAGTACTACGGGATGCATCGAATTGGCCATTATAAACACGGAGACGTGCGCTGCT
This sequence comes from Alligator mississippiensis, assembly GCF_030867095.1. Taxonomy (NCBI): domain Eukaryota; kingdom Metazoa; phylum Chordata; order Crocodylia; family Alligatoridae; genus Alligator; species Alligator mississippiensis. The sequence continues at coordinate 4,402,113 of NC_081835.1, forward strand.
TCGGGACAAGGTTTACTCCGCTAAATATTTGTTTGTTCCCAACACAGGAGCCGACCACCGTGTAATTGCTTCGAGAGAAGAAACGAGGAAATACGCAAGGAGTCTGGATCATCTCAGCCCTAAAGATGGAGTTACTTATCCTGACAACGGGATTTATACACAAGCAAGCACAAATGGGATATTATAACTAGTCTGTGCTTTGCCAAAAAGGGTCAAAGGGCTTACTACTGTAAATCAGACCACGTTTTTCTCTGTTTTATGATTCTTCTTGATGCTGAGAGCAGCCTAACTTTTTCCCCTCCTTTTCCTTATGGGAAGGAGGGGGTCGTCAGCGCACAGCGGCTTTCCCATAAACTGCTGCTCTTCTCCGAGAGCAGAAGCAGGTGTCTCAAGGTCATTGCAGAATAACTGACCGCAGAAAAAAAAATCTCCTACCTAGAAGTTTCACCCTGCTGATATCAACATCATCTTGTCATTCATCTCACTGCTGCTCGCTGTATTTTGGTACCAACCCTTCTGCAGCTCTGCTAGCTGGGGGCCTGATGTGCATTTATACGGATGGAGAATGTAAATGAAAACTGTTTGAGCTTCTCGCCGGTGAGCTGGGATGCATGTCTCCCACTCCAATGCAAGATGCACACAAACCGCCTCAAAACACTCCAGTTCAGAAGCATGGAGGGAACCGGATCCACATAAATCGACTTGGGTTTCTAAAAGAAAAAAAAAGTAAAAAAAAAACAAAAAACCCAACAACTTGGAAGCTCTCTCTTTTCACAACCTTGGGCTGCTGCCCAGATGTCAGGGAGTGCCATGAGTCTGGTAAAGCAATACCCTGAAAATAAAAGATGTGGCTTAACTTCATAATAGTCTCTCTTATGCTATAACAATTAGAGCGTTTTGCTGAGGATTACACGCCGTCCTCCTGCCATGTCAGACTCTGCTTTGCTCCATCTGAGTACTTCCAGCCTGAGCCGAGTCGGCCGTTACGTGGGGGCTTGAGTATTTGAGGTTTCATTTGGGGTCCCAATGCTCTTATCAACGCCCAATGCCAATTGTTTCAGAGTCCTACTGTCACCCTCCACTTCAAATTGATGAAGTGTGCCATACAATGTACACCGCTTAAAATAAATGCATTATTTTTTTTAAATACATATAAATAAGGGCACCCTCCCAATCGATCACCCCAACCCAAAAAGTTACCCCCTGCTTTTCCTCCCACAGCAATTAAGGGCTTGTCTACACGAGGATATATAGAAAATTTGTTTTGAATTAACTTCTCACATGGCTTAGTTAACCACCTTAAGCCTCTCCAGAATTAAATTTAGCTCCCTTTGGAAATGTAATGAACTTAACTGGATCAAAGCCGTTTTCATGTTGAAGAAGAGTGCTCACACAGGAATTTAAGGCCATTTATTCCACTTTAACTTCACGCTTACAGGGTGCTACATGAGATGCTTAATGTCCATTGGACTCATTCGACTGTACAGCTGGCAAAACCCATGCGAACGGGCTAATGCGCAGTAGATTAGTCCAATGAGCATTAAGCGTCACAAAAAATGTATTAGTTTGCATGAATGCACAGTAGCACCAATTACAGCACATTAAGTTAGTACCTGTCATAACAAGTACTAAACTTAACGTGCAGCAATTACGGTGCATTAATTAACATGTAGACGCACCCACATTAACTTATTTTGGACTAACTTCCAGGTGTCCTCACACAGACAAATCCAAAAAAAGCATAAATTCAAAAGTAGCAAGGAAAAGGGAAGCAGAGGGCTCAAACACACATCAGTTAACAAGGAGCAATGTAGACGAGAATTGTGCATTCAGCAGAACCTTGCTTACGACTCGGTGTCACCTCCAGTCTATCATTTACCAACGAAGCACATGCTATAAAGAAGCAATTTTGTTCCATCATCCTGCTGCCATGACTGGATCTCTGAGCATGCAACGCTTGCATTTTCATCCAAGCTTTGATTCGGGAAAGCAGATAAGCACGTGCTTAGCTTTAAGCATGTAAGAAGTGCCAGAGACTTTAGTGGGACTCGAAGATGTGACAGATACACTTTGCTTGAATAACAACACACAGGCATGAAAAGCCTAGGACGTACTGACACAGCAATGGGTGCGCCAGCTGGAACAACTTGCTGAAGACTAGACTAAGATTCGTGTCCAATTCATTGCTCAGATGAATAAAGAGGTCAGGATAAAGCCTTAACTGTACATACTAGTTAACCGTTCCTAAGTCGCTTCACAGTTAACACAATGGCGAAATAAAATGTCAAATACCAGATAGCGATGGCTTTCGATAGCTACTGCTGTGCATGCATTTCATGTATAAACACGCAGCTGTGCATGCATTGCTGCTGAAGTTGTTTGCCACCTACAAAGTCGGGTACCCCGTGAAAAACTCAGCCAAAGTCTACTTTCATTCTGGGTTGTACTGGTCTTCAGCTGCTTCCATCCACCTGTCAAAAAGGTATCTACTCCTAATCCCTGAAGAAAAACAGCTCACTTGGTTCCTGATACAGCTGGGTGAAAACAGGCTTTAGTCAAAAAAAAAAAAAAAAAAAAGTACGCGAGCTCAGCATATTTGCATTGTACAACCATTTGCAAAAGGACTAAAAACTAAATTAAGTTAGCATTTTACTCCTGTGGTCCATTGCTCTCCTGTGTCACAGGAACCGAAGCTTTTACAAAGCGCTACCGTCTTGCTGATCAAGAAGTTTGGCAGTGTCGTCTGCTGAGCATTAGATATGGATGTAGAACAAAACACCCCGAGTGTTTGTAGAAGGAGCATCGCAGCCTAAATTTCAAACACAATTCAAAACGAGGTGGACAAACCTTTGTCTAAGTTTTCTTTCAGCAACAATTCATCTTTGGCCTTGGTCCAGGTACGAGAATTTTCTGACAAAAAATGAAAGGAGCCGCTGCATGCCCACCCACTCCCACAATGCAATCAACAGCCAAATTTAAGGGGTTAGAACCAAAAAAAATATATAATCTGACTATAGTGTCTGTTATCAGGATAAATTACAACCAAGCTCTTATACAAAGATCCTTGACCCCATCCCAAGAAAAACAAGATGCAACACAACCAAGTCAGTCCTTACACAATGCCTTTGTGCCCACTACTGCCTAAATCCACTCCACAAATCTGTTTAGGTCAGATTTTTAACAGCTGATTAGCTGTATTTTTCTGACTAGCTGTATCTTTCAATGCCCGAGGCAAAATGCACAATCCAATTTGCACCAACAGTAGCACGAGCACTAAGCGAGAGCATAAAGAAAAATAACACCTGCTGTAGAGCAATTAGAAAAATCATCCTGACCAGCACTAGGTCCTTCAGTGAACTGAATACACGTGCATTTCTTTAAAAAGATCCTGGATCTCAAGCACAAGCTCACTGCTTCCTCAGGATGTCTGACAATAAGCAGCGCTTGCCATATTTTTACATTTCTGTAAAGCATCACATACTCACCCGAGCGTGATTTAAATCTGCAGTTCTTGACCAGGGTGCCACGGTCACCTCAGGTGCCTTGAGAGCTTTTCAAGGGTGCTGCACGGTGCTAGCACTGTTCGGTGTGCCAACATGATTCGCAAAACACCCCCAGAGATTTCAAATAGGAATCCATAGTGTTCAATACATCCTGACCTGCTCTGGTCTTTCAGTGCTCTCTGGAACAGAAGAATTGCTCTAATATTTTTCTCTAGTCAAAAGGCATGTGAAAGCTAAAAGCTGGCGTTTTCCAAGAGGTGCCTCGAGTCTCACAAGGTTGAGAACCACTGGTTCAGATCAGTCGTAGCTCTTTTTCAATCCAGGGGATGAATAAAAACGTTATTTGCACTAACGCAATTACGGCGCATTAAGTACTAAACTTAACATGCTGTAATTACGGTGCATTAATATAATAAATGTGTGAACACACACACATTAACTTACTTTGGATTAGCTTCCATAGCACTTTCACAGTGCACTAGATTAGTCCAATGAACATTAAGCGTCACAAAAAAAAGCGTTCATTTGTGTGAACGCGCAGTAGCACCAAGTTAGTATCTGTCATAACAGGTACTAAACGTGCTGTAATTATGGTGCATTAATAAACGTGTAGACGCACCCACATTAACTTACTTTGGGTGAACTTCCATAGCACTTCCCATGCAGGATCTTGCACACTTTATTAACACTCATGATTCAGGTCTCGACAGCTTTGGAGGTCATGGAGATAACATCGTCCTATCTGTATGGGGACAGGGTGATAGTCCCCTTGCTGTTTTTGTACCCAAATTCCTTACTCGGTTACCAGGGGCTTTAATCCATAAAACACCTGTGTGCAGTAGATGAACATTTTACAGAAGGGATAACCAAGAGAAAGCAGGGGAAGTAATTTGCCCACAGTCGTACAAGGAGACATAGGAAGAAGAAAGGGCATTGTAGTGCAGTAGCTCTAGTACAGTATAGTTCAGCAGCTCTTCGGTCTGTCGACTGAGCTGGAGCACTAAAGCCCAATGGATAGGTTTGAAATGATGACAACACCTATGCAACAGGCACCAACCACCCCTTTTGCAGCAAAAAATGGATGCATTTCCTTCTGCAGGGAAATGCGTTCCCCCTCCGCCATCCAAATATTGGCATGGCAGCCCCAGCGTCCAGGTATTACAATGCTATGGAGGGTCTCAACTGGCTTATTCTGTGATGTATTAAATGACATAGAGATGCATACAGATGCAAATGAAAGCCTCAAGAAATCCCAGCCATGGCCCAGACAACGGCTGACTCCTTTCCTCTCAACGCACCGTCTCAGACCTTGCACCAAAGTCATCCACCCATGACGCACCTGCTGCCCGAGCAGAAAAATGCCCTCCGAGATGGCTGAGTATGTAAATCTCAGTGTGGACCGCATCAGCCTAGGGAAAGCAGCCAATCTTTGCTCCCAAGCTGAGCTTTTCTCAGGGCCTATTGCCAAAACCTGCTGCAAAGCCTGTCCTTCCAAGAAGGAAAAGGACTTCTAGCCAAGTAAAGTTGGTTTGGCCACAAAAAGAAAGGGAAGCTCCACGCCTGGCTCCATGCCACACACACGCACTGTTCATGCTGTAACTCCTGACTTGCTACAAGACACAAGTCTCATGAAGTCGCCATGAAGAGGGAAGCGGTAATGCATTCATATGATTAGCAAAGGTCACTTGGGGCAGGGATATTACATAAAAACCTAACTCAAGGCAGAGACCATTGCAAAAAAACCCAACAAAGTGAAGGATGACATATCAACGAGCCTCACAACACAAAAATCAGCAACGGACAGAAGTTCCCAAGAGCAAACAGCCAGAGCCACAAAGTGACAAAGAAATTATTCTCCGAGATCCTCCCAAAAGACATCCCTCAACCGCCTGGAAAGCTGGCACCAGCCCATGGTAAAACACTGCCCCAGAAGTACAGTACAACTGCAATGGTACCTGGCATCAATATTGCACCTAATGCATCAGGGAGGAAGCCCGTCTTTAATGACTAGAGAACAGGATGTGATGTAACAGAGGGAGCAGATTAGCCCTAATTCACCTATTATGGGAAATGTATAGCTTCCCCCTGAAGCATCTGTGCTAGGCGCAGTCAGACTAGACCCGCTGATCTTGGTCCTGATCCAATCCCTTGCTACAAGAGTAGGGGGGAAAGAAAACCCAAGTAAAAAAAGCTCCATATAACTCTGGGATGGGCTACAAGGCCCCTGGGTGGGTGAAGGCAACATTCAATAATCCAGAAGAACTGAAGTGAAGCAGGGGTTTTTCTAAGCCCTTTAGAGGCTCGTTTTTCAACAAGCAGCACAAGGATTTATTTACCCTCTAGCTCATGCAAATCGTGTGGCTAAATTCCCGAGCTCCATGTCCGCCGCTTGACGTCAGTTAGAAGGATTGCTTTCTCAGATGCACTAGACTGAAGCTGGCCAGCTCTCCAACGGAAAGCATCCTGGATTTCCATGAGCAATTCCCATTGGCACAAAGGAGGATACGTGTCCTCTGTGAACTCCCAACGTTTAGGAGTCTGGACCTCCAAGTAATTTAAAACTCCCCGCTAAACATCCCTTGCCGTGTGCATTCGTGCCCCTAGGAAAGGTAGTCTTGCTGCGGTTATGTTGGGGATCCATTGTGTCTAAATAGTTGAGTTCTTCAACACAGAAACGTCGCCTCTGCATAACATCAAAGCTGCACAATATATTTACAAACTCTTTAAATTAATTTACACAAGGCTCTTTAACTGCGCCCCTGCCAACTGGATGAATTATGCCCATTTCTAATTACTTCAGCAGAAAAACAAACAGCGTATTATACCTCCAGAAAGCCATTTTAGAGTCAATCTCAACTGCCATAGGAATAAATCAGTGCAAATACTCCCAAAGTTCGTCTCCCAGAAAAGCTGATAATCACATGCTCATAAAAAATAAATGTTCAACCAGAGTCAGGTTTGTAATATATTAATTAACATAATTTGGGTCTGCTGTGACAACAGGCCATCTGCTTCACTGAGATGCATCGTGAGAGTCTACAATTTTCAACTTGGTTTAAGCTGATTCGTGTTGTGCATGGTTGGATTTCATCTGAAAATAAACCGGGAGGTTTTGCATCCATTTTTGGGGGGACAGGCACTTCCTGACAGGCAGCCAACAAACTTCTCATTGTTAACCCTGTAGTCTTCATCAGGCTGCTCTCTTGCACTCATCTGAGGCAGTCGAGGGCAACATTGCCCCACGGTTGGCGCCAGGACCATCTCCCAAGTCAAAGACAGTGTATGAAGAGGAAGAACAACACCAAAAAAAAAAATAATAATAATTCAGCAGTACTTATTGCCTTCTTGCTGGATCATAAACAAATTAAGGTCAAGCTTCATTGGCAAGAATGACTCTCATTATTATTTGCAGGAGCAACCAAAGGGGTCTGCAACTGGGACCCTTTTGAGCAACCCAAGCAAAACTAAAGTCAGTCCTCGACAATCTAAATATATCCAAGTGTGGGACAAAGGAGCATTGTATTTTTCCCCCATGGATGCATAAGGAGCCTATGGCAGAGCCAGGGATTGACCCCAAATCCCAAAAACCCCAGGCCAGTGCGTTAACCCTGACATTATCCTTCCTTGCACAGCTTGAACCTTTCTAAAGCTGCAGCTGTCTCTACAGCGGGTTATATTTTTGTACACGGATGCACCCATCCCGTGAACATACTCCCTAGTGCAAAACTCCCTGCAGTCCGAGTTATTCATGGCATCTAACCCGAGCTGTGGGTCAGATCTTATTTCCACTGAAGTCAGAGGCATAATTCCCACTGAATTCAGACGGAGAAAAATTGGCACTGATGTGGTTTTGTTCACGGCTCAAAAGATAGGAGCAGTACGAGCAATTCCATCTGCTTAAGGGCCAAGGTTTGGCTTTGGCTCACTGGTGGATGCATGTAACACATATGTTTGGGGAGGCAGCACAACTGATTGCCCCCTGCTAGATTTATTAATGTGTAAATGGGACAAGGGATTGAAGCCTTCAGGCCTAAATCTCAAGAGACTCCACTTTGCTCCTGTTCTAGCCACAAGCCGTAAAACGCAGGCCTAAACCAGTGGTCCTGCAAGTCACGGCTCGTGAGACACTCCAATACTGGCTCACAGTCGCAGGAAACTAAAGAACCTAAACCTGAGTGAGAGCAAAGTAGGAGGCTGCCTTCAGGATCTGCAACTTTATCAAGTCTTGTAACACAACCTCATAAACACGTGTGGCTGAATTCAGTTGAAACGACAAAAAGGAGCTCCCTCATGCTGAACACTGTTTAACAACCCGGAGAAAACTGATAAGCAGTGAACTATACAATACCTGATGGCATTACTGGAATAGGGAGTTGGATCCATCATACAGGGGAAGAGGCAGCATCAGCTGATGGCAGTGAAACATTCAGTTGACTGAGTGTGCAATTGTGAGCAGATGTGAACAGACACTCACCTAGGGCACTGGAGCCCCTACAGCTAAACCTGTTTGAACGGCTTTTTCCCACTAAGAAATCTCATGATGAAGATGAGGTGTGTTGGTGAAAATCTACAATGTGCATGTCTTCTTGGGTGGAGGAGGGAGGTGGGGAAAGGGGGAAAAAAAAACAGGCTTTCTGGTACATAGAAGGCAAAGAAATTCAGCCCAATACAATGCAACACTTAACCTGTAAAAATGCTGCATCATTTTGGCATACCGCAAACACTCCCTCATTAGCATTTAGCCAACACACAAATGCTCCAGGGGCCCAAAGAGTGGAAATAAAAGGCTCCAGTCTTACCTTTCCACTTACTAAACACTATGGCTAAGTACAGACAGTCAAAAAGCCGGAAGCTTAATTGATTCAGTCGTCACAGGTTAGTCTAAGCTGCGTGGATCGAACCAATAAGCAAGTGCACAGACATTCACTTTTGATTTTGGAAACGCAGCCACCTGCCTGCAGTGGCCCAAGCCAGAAGCCGGGGGGCGCTAGAGCATGCCTCCCCGCTCAGCTGGAGCAGACAGCCTGGGCCAAAGCTAGCCTGCCCACACTTTGAGGTGGGTTTTGCATGGGAGAGTTACAAACCATCCTGGGATGCTGGGGGGTTATGAGTTAACTTGAATCTGGAGGGGATCTGGGACAGAAGTTCAATAAACCGCTTTAAGCTAAAATCAGTTAAGTCTGATACTACTTCCATCCCGGTTTATCTTAAACCAGTTTCGGCCATTTTGAAAGTGGTCCATGTGCACTGAACTTACGATACAGCTTTGAACTGGTTTCTGATCACTTATAGTAGTTAATGTGTCATTTATGTCCCTACTCTATATCCTTTTCCTCAGTATACTGAACAAAAGTTTCAGGAACACTTACAAAACAACTTGCTCAAGCAAAGAATACGTCTTTCTTTCCCTTTAATTTAGCCCTGCATCTTGGACTTCTCTTTGCAAACTCTTGCTTTGATTAGCAGAATTAGAGATTTATTCATTAAAAGGTGCTTCCTATGCCCACAGGAAGTCCCATCCATCAACCATGACTGTCCGCAATGTTGCAGAAGTATCCTGGCATCCCTGCACGCGAAGGCAAGATAGAATGTCCTAATGGCATTATTCTCACTCACTTATAAACAGTGGCAGTGTTTAAATACCCTATCTGCTGAGATTTATAGCCAAGCAGGAAAAATTTGCTTCCAATGGGAACCTGGTAAACAAAGTCCTAAAGAAACCATCCATCGTTAGATGAACTGGAAAAACAACTCATTACTTAGAGGTTTAGGAAGAATCAACAACATTGCAGGCATTCCAGATCTAGACACCATGTGTCCTGAAAACAAAGCAGGAGTTTCAAGTGCTCCCTTATCTACAGATTAGTCAAAGTAGAGGGGTCTTTCTGATGGATGCCTAGAAAGATATGAAAAGTCAAAATTTGTTTGATAAACAGTGAATCCCCAAAAGCTGAAGCTGTGTACCTGGCTTAGAGGTGGGTACCCGGCATGTTCAAACGGCTCAATAACTGAGCACAGTTTATTTGCCCAACTATGGGGCCGCTCTACGCTTCTTGGAGAGAATAGGAATTTCCATGTCTTAAATGATCTGGAAATGTACCTGGCATAGGAGGGGTTAGAAAGCTGCTTTTATTCTTGTACTCCTGAGAATGGGCTGGTTTAAAAAGCAAAGTCCCAAGAGAAAGAAGACTCAAGACCAGATGCATATGGCAGGGAGGAAACTACTGGCAAGCATTTACTTGAACGCTCATTACTGAAACTCTTCTTGTTGAAGGGGGCAATGTTCACACTCAACACACTTTATTCAGATATAACGAACAAGACAAATCCATAAGTTAGCAAGGCTCAGCTCCCCACAAAGGGGAACATGGCATTCCTCACCGACGGACTAGTGAAATCTGGGGAGACCAGACAAATTCCCTTGGTTGCAATGAAGCAGGGTATAACTGGAATAGCTGGGGGAACGTGTGAAGAAGGAAGAGGAGGAGAAGCTGAACATTTTGCAATGAAGGCCAAATGAGAAACATGCATGAAGATGAAGGATGATAGGCGACCAGGGCTGGCTTAGTAGCATGAAGCCGTTCAGCTTTCCATCCAGAGCCGACCAGTTGCAAGAAACCAGCTCTATATTCCCAGCAACATAAGAACACCTCCGAGCAAGCACAGACCAGAGAGCTGATAAACCTTTCACACTGGTGAAGGCATGGTAGAGAAACTTCCTTTTGTTCAGTATGAGAAAATCATTCAGACTTAAAACCGGCTGCAGCAGAAATTCAAGCATTGGCAAAAGGCAGGTGAGCATTCACCATGTTGAAACACCGACGGTGGGGTCTCTGACTCCAGCAGTCCCATTGGATTCGCCGTTCTTGCAGCTTTCCCTGCCTTCGGGTCCCAAACCTACACAAATCCTCCCTCCCCTGAACTCTTGCCCCACGTCTCATCTCGTCTTTTGACTCCTCACAGAACGTAAATCCTCGAGGGAGAGGAACGTGCCTCGCCCTGTGTTTGCAAAGCACTGAGCAAACTTACGGCGCTATAGACATAATGACGATTAACAAATTCAACCCAGACCAATAGAGACACAGTCTCCACTCTCCAGCGCCAAATATTTTACGAACGGCTCTGATAAAGGCCATTTATGGAAGTCAATATTTGGAAACAGATCACTAGGCGCAGCAAATTAGTACCTGTGGCAGTGGTATTTGCTTTCATTAAAAGCAATGTTTGCAATAATGGAATGGTCTTCTGTTATTCAGGATGCGTTCTCAATGAAATTTAAACTATTTAAATGTAAATGAGAACCATTCATATTTGACATCCAGTATTTACAGTCCATTATTTGCCAGATGTATTAAACAGTTTCTTTTTCCAAATCTGAGCATCCATTGAACCACACGCATATGCACTCTGCATCCAAGCAGAATGCAGACCCCTCCATCCCAGTCCCCTACAGATTACATTAATCTTCTTGTTTGTTCCTGCTTTAATTAAATGATACCATCTTTCCAGGCAGTCTGGTGCACAGATATCAGCAGATAAAACTGATTTAAGGTGATGTGCTGCTCAGACGAATAATTGTTGTCATAATAATTAGCCTTCCATAAGTACAAGCCCCAACCCAAAACTGTTTGTGATGAATCATATATGGATTAAGTGCATTTGGATGGGCCAAAATATCCCAAATTCGTTTAAGACTTGGAAAGCCCAACCCAAGATTAGTTGATAAATGTATGCGACTTCACATGAGGCATCAATATTTATATAACAAAGCAGTAAAAAGGCAGCTTGATCACCCGGCCTTGCTAGTTGTGCTAAACTCACACTTTTCTTTTGTCTTTAGCAATTGTTCGGCTTCATTTCACTAATAGCATCGCTGGTTATAGCTCTTACGCTGAATGTCCTTATTACTGCTATATCCCTGTATTTCATTACATCCATAGATGACTTGGGGCTTAAGCCAAGCTCTTAACTACTTGCAGTTAGAAGTATAATTTCCTACAGCACGGTATTTCGGGCACAGTCTCCCAAAGCTGATAAGTGACAGGATACTGGCTTGTCTGTGTGCTCTTTTACGGCTAGGGGTGCTCAAACCCTGGTCCACGGGCTAGATGCAGCCCGTGGAGCTGCGTCATCTAGCCACAGGGCTCCCCAAGAGTCCAGAAATTTGGTGGTAAGGGATCAGTGGAAGTGGCAATTGCCGCTTCCTGCCAGCCAAATTTTCATGGCCGTGGAGAGCCCTGAGGATAGCCCAGCCCTGCGCGCTACATTAGATGCGCAAGGCTGAGGCAGGATCCAGACGGCGCAAGGTCCAGCCCCGTGCACGACCCAGCCTGCGGACCAGCCCCACGTCACTCGTCCAGCTCGCAGGGCCGAACAGCTGAGCATCACTGCTCTATGAGGTCCTAACTCCCAGTCGGAGTTGGAAACCATAGCGAAAGGAGCTGCGTCAGCCTGTCTGCACAATATAAAAGGCCGTGGGAGCACACTGTTCTCCGAGCCGACCTCCAGTTGACTACCAAGGTTGCGCTGGTCATTTCTGGATGCATCTTGAGAGCCCTTTATGGGCCTGGCTTAAGCTACCCCAAGAACCACCTAATTGCCATCTTGAGGACTTGCAAGCAAAAAGGGACCCTGCTTTCTCCGTACGGTGGCATTCACTTTGGGAAAAGTGTACAATCAGCCCAACAGGCTCAGATCAAGTGCAGCTCCTCAGAGTTAGCCTTCACCCTCCCCTTGCACTAACTTGGCAAGACAAGAAGCATTCCCAAAGACTTGGGAAAGGTGCCAATGTTACATCATCGGATGCCAAATTGAAAGGCAAGGTGAACTCATCAGATACTATGGAACTGGCAAAATCATGGACCCAAGAACATCCTACGATGCTATTCCAAAAACACAAAAAGAAAACATTGCCATCTCTCTCCCTGCTTGTCTGTTTTCTCAACAGCTTCCTTAGCAGAGGGTCACGCCACACTTTATGCTCTGCTTCTGAAGCCACGGAGCCCAAATCTCTGATAAAAGTTAGTACCAAGATAAAAGATCCCCCCACATGCAGAATCATCTGGCTGAGAAAACAGGCGAGCTATAGACAAAGATACTCTCGAATGCCACGTGATGGGTTGTCGTTTGGAGAAGGTCAGTGGCACTAATTTTTTATGAGCCGATGTCTCTTATCAAGGTCGTTGTAGTGGAACAGCTCTCATTACGGCAGTCTCGTGGAAAGTGGCTGCTACCCATCACAGCTCCATTATTTGCAGTCTGTTTTTCACTCACTCTCACAATACCGTACCAACTGATGGCACCAAAAGACAACACAAAAATTGGGCACTTAAGAAGTCCAGGCACAATCAAATCAGGCACTTTAACAAACATCAGACTGCTGAACCTGAAGCTTTTGTGCGCAGAAAGTCCGTGCATCAGACTTACTATTCTGATCATTAAGGCCAAATCACCAAAATGTGAAATATAACCCTTAATGGAGAAGTCCCTTGGGATTAACGGTGGGGAGGGGATCAATTTTTCCATAGGTTTGTTTGAACCAAGCTGCAGCATTTCATTTGAATCGGATCCCCGCTTTAGCACTCCTGAAAACGGTTTAAGAAAAATAAACTCAAGGTCATTATTTTCCGTTGGGAACTGATAGTCCTCCGATTCAATAGACTATTGGATGCAACAGCAATTTTTTTTCCATCTGCTCCATTTAAGATTTTTCCACTGTATAACGAGTCGATACAGAAACATACCCTGTTGCCATTATACCGTCTTCTTTGGGGAATATTCTACACAATGAGGCCATGCACACTTCTAAACGTTTGCGTCTTCTCCTTTTTTCAGTTACATTAGGGAATTTGACACAAGGGCTGCATTCCCTTTTCTCACACGCGCCAGCCTAAATTGGAGGCAATTCTTTTAAAATCAAAGGACTTCTACTCGCATGAGAGGAGAATCAGACCCAAAACCTTGAAAGATGTTGATAGGGACATAGAAAGGCCTTGATAGATCTTGACAGATGATGCAGGAGCCTAGAATAAATAAGTCTCCTTAATTTCTGTTTTCTGTCCTTCTACCAAGACATGATTAATTACACAAAAACCCTTGCAAAACTAGTCATTGCAGCAGTTTACCAGTGTCCCAAAGCAACAACAAGGCCTTTTTCAAGCCAGTGAACCCGCCTCTCTCCCTGCCCCCAACTAATGATCTTGCAAGAGAGACCACTTTCCTCTGATCAAAGATGCATAACAATTCTTCATGGAAAAAGCACTGCCTTTTTAGCAATTAAAAAGTAATAGATTGTTAGCATACAGGCGGATACGTGCAATTTGTCTGCTCTTAAACAGGTCATGCCAACACATACACAACTGCCACACCAAGAGGGCTCAGAGCTATGGACCGACTAACCTGGATTTGCAAGGAATATCCCAAGCGTGAACCTGGCCCAAGACTCCCACCAAAAACTTGTCAAGAGTGTAGTGGGTCAAAACCAGGTGGCAGAGGCTAGAACCCATACTAGTTTTAATCCCAGAGCTTGGTAAATTCATGAAAGGGAAGATCAAGATGGACTTCTTGCAGCGGCAGTGGGCTCGGTCCAATGGCCCAGGGAATGCCCTTCCCAATCCACAATCTCATTTCTTTTCTCCTTTTTCTGGGGACGGGGTGGTCACGTTGCCTTGTGCCCAATAGGCAATGCTGACCGTCACCTGGGGCACAAACGGGCTCCCTATGGATTGCAGCAATCAGTCACTTGTTTGCATCTCCAAGATCCATCGCCGTTTGGGTAGCATCGTGATAGTTGGCGCAGACGACGCTGCTCCTCCCAAAGGGGATCCCAAGGCAGTGAGGCCTCGTAGCCGTGTTAAAAATTTCCCCTTTTCCAAAAATGCTTGCTGTCCCATCATCTCCTCCCCTCCCCACACAGGGCGATCCTTTACTCCAGGTGTCCCTGGCCACCTGCTAAACGAGTCCCATCCCACCATGCAGAATTTAAGTGCGCCCTTAAAGCCTGACATGCGGTCTCATCCCCATCTCCATCTGCCTTCACACGCAGGTACTCAAGGCCAACTGCAGGCACAAACAAAGCTCTTCCAAGCCCCTAATTTCTTTAATTTGCAGCTTTTTGCAGCAGCCTTGAAGTCGATGCTCCTTCGACGCAAGAGACTGCATTTGGTTTGGGGGGCTTTTTTGTTGGGTTTATGCGTTTCAAATAGCCAAACCTTGCTGTGTTCTACGTACAATTAGCCGCCGCATCTGTTCCTCGTTCAAGCCATGCCACTTTACTAATGCACGTTATTAACGAAGTGTCAGTGTAGTAAGTCGATGGGCTCCAAATGCTGCGTAATCCTCAGGAAAACAAAATCTGATAACAAAACCGAGTCGCCTAACAGATTACTGAGGACTGAGCTAGATGCACAGGCTCATGTTACCCTGAATTAAACCGTCGTGTCGCACAAAGGCACTTTAATGTCACCCAGATGTTGCTGTTTGTGCAGACGAAGCGACACATCTCTCTCCATCCACAGAGAGAGAAACCAGACGCGAGTCTCAGGTCCTTGCTCTGTCCCACGTTTGATTTTCAGCGTGCAGCTGGTTATCTGTTCTAACTTCATTTTGGGTTTCATGCTGTGGCTGACAATGCTACACGGCACAGCGTGACTGAAAGCTTAATTTCTGAGGGTTTGTGCAGAGCACACCATCATCTTCTGAAATGGGAACAGAATTAAGTCATTCCTCACCTAAGGCCTCTCTGCCATAAAAGAGCCTCAGGAGGACGGACAGGCGGCGTTGAATGGGGAGCACCACCATTCATCCCTGGACAGCTTGCAGCCAGAGCTGTCCGCGTCGGCTGGAGGGTTTTACCTTTGAATCACAAACTCAGCGTTTTAAGTTGCCTGCCCCAAAAGCAAATGAAAAAGCCATTTCCATTTGGTTTCCAGAATGCACAAAAAAAAAAAGTCCCTTTGAAGCTGGCAGCTAGTCATTAAAAAAAAAAAAAAAAAAATTACCCCCTGCATTTATTTAAATTTTGCAGAAAATATTTAACCCTTTTGTCCTGCTTTCACAGACAAGCCATTAGAGAGTAATTATGTGGCCGGAAGGATGAATCCAAAGAGTTGGAGTACTATGCCCGTGCATGCAAAAGAAGTACTTTCATGTTGGTTTGTTTTGCTTCATTTCAGAGCAAGGCAGACTCCTATCAGTGTGAACCCATAACGAGCCCCAAAATTTGTGATGTTCTGCTTGCTTTCATGCATGGCTTTTTATATGCGGCCCTCTCCCCAAATGACTGGGAAGTATTCACTCCGTTTGCCTCCTAATATAGAGCCGTTCAAGTTATTGTTGCGGCAATAAAGGAACAATTTGCATCAACGCAAGCACGGTGCAGCACAACCTGGCCTTGCCAATTAAGGTTTTTGATGCCCAGCAGAGAGACCTGATCACACAGGCACGTCTCCTAATCTCTAATCCTTTCCTGCTAGATGCTTCTGGTATAACTACAGACGCATTTGCGAATCTGGTGAAGAATTAAAATAGCCTACAGGCACGGTATCGCAGGTAACCTCCTGGGATGCCAGAAAGACAACAAGGATCCTTTAATATATAACAGCTAATTAAACACAGGCCAAGAGGTTTACTTAACACGCTAAGCACAAAGTTCCAATTATACATTTTCCACTGAAAACTCCTCTTTTTTCACTGTTATTTGGCTTCTGAATATTTAAAGAAGGACCTACGGAGGGAGGAAAGAGGAGTTTAATTGTCACTGGGTATGGTCGGCACACATTTCGGAGGATCCCGGGAGCTACTTATACCGCAGTGGCTCCATTCGTTGTCCCTCAGCTTCTGCCAAACTGCAAACACGTGGCCCTGACAGTCAAACAAGGCATTACCCGCTGATTTATGGAGCAAATGTTCAATATGGGGCCCAGCCTACAATGAGGCAAGCAGCAAATTCATCCACAAAAAAGTGACATTTAGTAGGTTTTTTGCATTTCCAAGTAGCCTCATGATTGCGGCAGGAGAGGCAGGGCAGACGTGCTTCTTCCGAAGGAAAGCTTGCTCCGTCTCTCACCATCTTTTTACTCCAGTTCACCTTGTTATATCAGACCTCATCACCAACGCTGGCTTTTTAAACAGCAGGAGCCCTCTCCATGGGACACGGCTTGAACAGGGGATACCTTGTTGAGAGCTCGCTGCAGAAGGGGCCAAAACGTTTCGCTTTGAGCTGCAAACAAGTCTCACTGTGAAAAATATTCAGGTCACAACAGACAGCGCTCCCTTTAACTTCTCATCTTCTTCCCAGCAGGCTGAGAGACCTGGCAACCAACTGCTCCTGATTTTTCAGCCAAAGCATTTCTGATTTACACTCCGCTGGTCCTTAGGTGTGAACTGTTCCCCCAGTGCGGAGAGAAGGCACCCGGGGTGTTGGCCATCTGTTTGGGTTGTAGGAGGTGGAGATTTGGGACGCTCAGAGCAGAAGACATCTCCCTTCGGCGCTCTCTTTCCCCCAAACTTCATCCTTCCAGGTCCATCCAGCCCTCGGCATAACTTCATTATGTTGTTTGCTGCTCGGAGGTTGTCCAAGAAGCCCATCATCAGAGGGAAGGAAATGCAGGGCAGACAACAACAGCACAGCAAAAGTGACTTAAAGTGTCCTGAATGAGCATCAGACTTGGCAAACCACCCATGTAGGTGCACACAGCCACATTAGACAAACTTTTGCTGAACAAGTCCAAATGACAACTGATACATGTGTTTGCTGGACCAAACAATTTATTATATACTGTACTCGTGACACATCTTGAAAACCTTTGTTTAATACTCAGCTATTTGCAGACAGCAAGGAAGAGATGCTGTAATGGTAGAATTGTAGTTTTTGTACACTTTGGTACAATATTATACCATGATGCTGTTATAACAGGAGGAAGGCAGTCGAGTCCCCTGATATTGTGCACTTTATCTGGGGAACAAAAAGCAATTATATAGCATGGGATGCATTTGGTAGCCGTATTGGTCTGAGACAAAAAGCTAGAAAACTTTCTAGCAGAAAACTAGAACTGGTGGTTCCAAAATGATACCTTTGATCAGACCAACTATTAGTTTTATTAGACCAATTTATTAGTTGGTTTGATCAAAGGTATCATTTTGGAACCACCAGTTCTAGCTTCCTGGGTTTCATTATATAGGATAGGACTTTGAGAGATGCAGAGAAAGATCAATTTGGGGCTGGACTCGACGATCTTCCGAGGTCCCTTCAAGCCCTAATGTCTATGAAATGACTCTATGAAAATCACAGAGAGAAGAAAACAGAGGATAGACATCTCTCAAACCCCAATGTTGATACCAACGCATTAGATCTGCAGCAGATGTTTGTACATCCAGACACCGAAATCAGTGACAAGCCCACTCCTCCAGACTTGTCTACACTGACCCACGTCATGGCAATCTGCAACACAGCCAGCCCACGCAGCACGACGCGTGCGAAAACGTACGCACGCTCGTGTTTAATTTTCACTATGTAAGCAGAGCCCTCTTCTAGATCACTTGTAGTAATGAGAATTCGAAGTGACGGACAGGCAACTGAAAGTGAGAATCAACACTTATTTTTTGGATGCACCATGAGAGAGATCTGGCAATGAGCCTATTTTATATTATCAGTTACTAAAGTTCACTTCTTTACACCGCATGGTAGAAGGTGGGCAGAAAACATGAAAACCCTGAAGCTGTGAAACCTAAACACTGCACTGAATCCAACTCCAATTTTCTGAAGCAGAAAAAAATATATATATAATTTTTTATATATAAGGAGGACTAAAGATGGTGAAAACACTATATTTATAGTCCCTAGCACAGCAGACTTGCACGATAGCCACCGCAATGGCCTGGGTGGTGTTAAAATGCTCCAGCTGACCTCCTATGAACTGAAAATCTACTTTAACATTGAAGCACATTTACTCTTCTCCCCAGGTACTCATTAGCGGGCTGCTTATGATAATAGAGCACTTCAGAAAGTCTGACAGCCACCCTTTAATTAAAATGAATTGAAAAAATACCGAAAGCAGCACAGTTGGCCACACAAGAAAATGAGTGTTTTGCCTAATAAATCTGGCCAACTTCTGTATAACTTGCGTGTAACTAATGTGGGCTGGATTTCTGTTGGAGAATACAGGGGTATTTTTCAAAGACACCCATTTTCTCTTTGAAAATCACTGGGCGGGGGGCTGAGCAAGCAAAGGTTTCTTCGGCCTCTTTTGAAAATCCCAGCTTTCATAAATTACATTATAATTTCCACTGCAGGATTTTTCCCTTTAAAGAACAAAAATTAAAAATTAAATCCATCTTTTCAATTCAGCGCTTAAAAATTCCTATGCAATCAACACAGCGGGCTTTAAAAATCTGGCCCATTTTCATAGTAAGGAAGTCAGCGCTCCTTTTGGCTTCTTTGAGCTTTCCTTTTTCATGCTCCTTTCATCTGCCTGCCACCCTCATGAAACCCACTACAAAGTGACGGGAGTTCAAATTTCTGACAGATGGCATCACAATCACCATTCTAGGCCTGTTATGTAAAAAGTGCATCAGTGCACTGAGCTGATGAATGCTGGTTGCATAATCTAATTTAAAATAAAATAATGGTATTGCTCCAAGCTTTCTTGCTACCGAACTCTGCACCCCACCCCTGGCATCCACGTTTCACAAGGCCACCTTCCAAACGGGGCAAGATGACAGACAAAATATAATCCAGCATATAAAAGCATGCATCCCCCTCTCTATTTTATGCAAAAGTAAATGAAATAAATCTGTTTTGCTGAACACAATAAATACGAAACAATACAGCAATCATCTACGACTGTCGCATTTTCGGCTGAGATCGAGACATTTACAAACGTTCAGCTCCGAGGTAGTTTATTTTTGCTGCATGTGCAAGAAAACGCCCGACTCCACCGGGTGCGGGCAGTCACATTCCTCCAGTAAGTCTGGGCTTAAGTTTTGTTTTATTTTAAAAACTCAGAGGTCAATCCTCAAGTCTGAAAACAAGGAGGAACTGCGTGGAAATCTCCGATCCGTTTCATATGGAGGTCACGCTTGACCATCTAATGGCTCCGTCTGGCCTAGAACAAAACCTATAAACCATGTTAAATGGGCCAAGATTTCATACATAAAATGCATGCATGCTGAATAGACTAAAGGCCTTCTCGGACTTCAAATTAATCTTCCCTTTAGGGTGTTATATTTGAACGTGAAGAACAGGTAACATCATTTAAACTGATGGTTATAAAAAGAGATGCCCAGACATTTTCTGATACAATAATACACATGAGCTGGTGCTCTTCTTTCAAGATGACTTTGTCTTTCAAAGAAAATGCAGGTGTCTGCTGTGCCTCCGGCAGCATTTACCTCTCTGGTCAATTAGAGGATGATTTACAAAGATGCATGCAAGTGCCGGGCGCCGCACTCAGCCAATATCCACAACAACAGGTGCGCTTTCAAGAGCCGGACACCTACCCCTGGGCAGGAGTAGTCCTGTGAGCACCTTAGACTTTATGTCAAAGAAATAAGGCAATCAAGACTCATAATAAAGATGATACCTTTTATTAGGTCAACAAGATTTTTGCAAGTTAAAAAAACAACAACTTTAATTGCAAGTTTCGGGCACAAATACTTGCAATTAAAGAAATTATTTTGCAAAAATCTTGTTGGTCTAATAAAAGGTATCATCTCTACTACGAGTCCTGACTGCCTTTTCCTCTAGACCAATACGGCTACAACCTGGGTACCTGCCAAATAAATAGGGAGATTTTTTGCTATCCTGGATGAAAAGGAAAGCTGGAAAGCGACCTGAATGAATGAGCTCTAATGGGTCTGAAAGTGGAAGAATCAGCAAGAACCCAATATGAGATTTTTTTTTTAAGCAAATCATATGGTTTTAGGTTTTTTTTTTAACCTCATTTTTCAGAGCTGATTTTTGTGTAGGGGTCCAGAGGGTGATTTTTGGAGCGGACAGGGGGAGCAACACTGCTACCTGCTCCATGTATCTAGAAAAAGTTCCACCTAAATTTTGGCACGGTACCTGCATGTTAAATCAAGCGGATCAGGTCACGCCATGAAAACCGAACGAGAGCATCTACCAGCAGACCAGCTCCCAATACTTGGTCCCTTTCCTTCCCCTGAATGCTTTGCTTTTATAATACCTAGACCAGCTGTATTTTCCTTCCCTGCCCATGTTACATATTACAATGGTGTGCCGTGCAGCTGGGCTTCTGGCCACCCTTGCACTGGGGTCTCAAGGTTATGTAGCTTCAGTGGGAGATGGCAAATAATGAAAGCTTCTTAAAACAAAACCACCTTGGTCTCCAACACCTGTGTGACTGAGTGCCAAAGAGTAAACATTTATTAAGAATTGGTATTTCCAGTAAGATTTACTTGCAGACAGCACTTAAAGAGAAAGGATATGTTAATCATGCTTTGGACAGGAATCAAAAGGAGGGATGCAAGAGTCCTCTGGAAGTCATTTAGTCCAACCCAAATCATCCCTTTCAAATGCAGCTAGAGAGAAACAGCATGGTCTCCCCCTTCTTTATGGCATCCCTGTGGATATTTGAAGAGCGCTATCCTGTCCTCTTTTACACCCCTTTCCTGCAAACTGAACATGCCTGGCTCCTTCACTATCTCCTCGTGTGACTTGCCTTCCAAACCCTTGACCATTTTTGTTGCTCAGGACCCTCTTGTAAAATTTATCCTTTTGTAAAATGTGGGCCCAAAACTGCACGCACCGCTCTTGATAAGGCGTAACCAGTGCAGAGTAGAGGCACTATCACCTCCCGTGTTTTGCACTAAATGATCCTATCAACACCGCCCAAAACCACATTTGCCTTTTGCATGGCTATCTCACGCTGTAGACTTTTAGGGTATAAACAGATGGACTCTTTGGAGTGGGATCAGTCGTGCTGAGACGTGCCCCAGCACAGCTGATCCGCTTCGCTGGCATTTGCAGACACACCCCAGCAAAGGGGACGCCTGTTTGCACCCACAATCTGTTATCCACCAAGACTCCCAGATCCGTCTCCTAGTGCTGCCATCCAGCCAGGCGCCTCTTATTTTGGACTGTAAGTTTTTGATTATTCTTCCCAAGGTGCAGCACCTTGCATTTGTCAGCCCTGAACTTCATCCTGTTAGCTCCAACCCGCCAAGATCCTTCTCACTTACGCTCCTGACCTCCAATGCGTTTGCAATCCTTTCCAGTTCCATGTTACCTGCAAGTTTTCTCAAGATGCTCTCTACTGTAGCACCCAAATTATTAATGAACACACTGAACAGCCCTGGGACCAGGGCAGACCCCCTGTGGGACTCGAGACCTCAGCCACTCCAGCATTGGCTCCATTTATAATTACCCTTTGCTTGCAGCTATCAAACTAATCATTTATCCACCATAGAAAAGTTTTGTCTAGTCCACAATTGCTCAGTTTATGAGATGGTCACCTGAGATTTTGTCAAAAGCCTTGCTGAAGTCCAGATACACTATCCCGCCTGCCTTCCCTTGATCTACCCAATGCTAGACAAACTTGATCTCCTTCTTTGATAAAGTGCTTATTTGTTCATAGGGTTTTAGGTTGTAGCCATATTTGTTCATAGTAAATCCATGCACTATGAGGAAAAGAAGACCATGAAAAACAGCAGCTTTCAAATTAATTGAAAAATCAGTCATATATCCCAGCTGACAAAGCTAGGTGATGTTATCATTGTTTCTAACGTTGAACAGCATGATTAGGGAAGGTGTCATGCTTCCCTTCTGCGGCATGAACCGGTCGTTATGGAGATGATACAGCTACTTTCCTTACAAAAAATGCATTTAGCTCATTTTAAATCTGACAGATTTGTTACTTTGCTTGGCAGCTACTTATTGGGGTTGTTTTTGTTTTTCTTTAAATCCTAAACAGATGAATTTACGATTCTTCCCCCGAAAGTTCAAAACTGCATTTCAAGACAATGTTTCTGAGCACTTATCTCTACTCTCTCCCTCGATATTTTGATGTGGATTTTTAAAATTAGTTTCACGGTGATGGAAGTTGGTGCGTTACTACGGGGCTGAATTTATTCCCATTGTTTGTGCTGAGACAGAGCTTCATACCATTGCAATTACTAAAGAGAAAAGTGTGTTTTTAGGATATGATGTGCACAAAACACAGGGAACTCCCTGCCACAGTATTTTAGAGGAGGAAATGTCACCTTGTGTTTCTAATTTAAAAGATTAGGTGCCTATGCTTATGCTTCACATTTCACCCAAGGGGCTTAAAGACCTATGGAAAAATGATTAAAGTGGGGTTAGGAACCCCCCCTTCTAAAAACATTTAATATTGTTTTACCCACTTGTTAAGAGGTTATAAATGAGGGACAAACGATGTGACAATAAGGTCTCACCTCCCAATCTGCTGCAATACTGCTAAATACAGATTTCCTGCTCATGCAGAATAGCTTCCTTTTCATACAGACACCCTTCTCCTGTAGAAGATCTGCAATTAAACCTGCAACGGTCCAATATTTTGCATACTACATCAATAAAAACCAGTTTGTGTTTGTCAATAATTATGTAACCATCGTACATATAGGTTGAGCACTGGAACAGATAAGCCACTGGAGCTGCCTTCCCTTGGGCTATTGAGCCACTGACCCGGAACAGGTCGTATTTCAATTCATATCAAACACAACTGCGGCAACGTTGGAGAAGGCTGGCTCGTATGGTCTTTTTAAGGAGCCTTGGGATTTCAGATTTGCAAGCCACATTATGTTACGGCTTGAAGCTAGTAGCCTAGCAGTCCTCTGTCGCTGATCTTTCCCCAGTCGGCCTGGCGCATCTCGGGATCCAGCAAGCGTCTCCAGAAGAGAGGGAGTAGAGGCTTGCTTTGGTTTGGTCTTTAAATGCAAAAAGAGTTGAGCATGGAGGAGGATTTATACTTGAGCAAAGCCCTGTATTGCTGTACATTCCTGTATCATCCTTGTATTTAAGGGGGTCTTTTATGCATATAGGTGTACGTTGCACCTGAAGCATAACAAAAATGGGTATGCATTAATTAAGAGGGAAAGGAGGGGTCAAGGTGTGGGCAGCTGCAGCTGACAAACATTGGCACGAGGTCCCCAACTCTTTCTGCATAACACATACCACATTTGCTAACGGTCTACAAGACACATGGGAAATGTGAGGAAGGTGGATCATTTGGAAATTGCTTAAGAGAAAGGTGCATAGCATCACATTCTCATGAGAGATCAGCGATGATGTCCTTTAAGACCTTTCTTTTGGCAATTTAGTCCCAAATTCTGGCTTCTTTATAAGCTACAGTGTTTGTGTGCGTGGATTGCAAACTTCTGTTTCTCCCATTTTCACATATGTTCGACTTTGCTCTAACACGTCACATCCCAGTAGCTACAAAAACGATCCTTAAAAAGCACCAACAAAACAAAACAAAGTTAAATAAATGAAGCGATCAGGGTATTTCCAGGCCACGATACACTACGAATATCATTCAGACCTGACTTCCTTAAACAGCAGCATTAAAAAGGGACACCGTACAATCTGCTGCCTTTTCAGTTGTCTCTTAATTTGCTTAACCATCTTTGGTCACCACTTGCCATCACCCTCGCTTCCCCACAAGTGCAGCTATAAAGGGACTGCAAGCATCGGTGCAAAGGAAAATCTCTTTGCCAAAGCAAGTTATCTTGCGACATCAGTGAATAATTTATTTTCTTTTAAATAGAGGCCTGCCGGACAGCAGACCTAGCTGCCTGTCCTGCTCCAAAACACCCTGGCGCACCGGGCACGGCAGCCTCCTCCTCCAGGGCACGTCCCTTTGCTCCACGTCATTTACAACCATTTGATAAAAATAACCGGCCGTGCCACTGTTTCAGCCCGTGCTATTCATTCTTCATTAAATACACCTCTTCTTGGAAAAATCCATTTATTCTAGCAGGAACTCTGGGCATTTATTAGTGGTGCAGACAGCAGCCCATAATGTTGACAAATGCCTATAATGATCAGTAAAACACTCGTTGGCAGACAGGCTGGGCTTCTTGTCTAGCAGGTTGACAGAACGCCGTGGCACACGTAATAGTCCTCTACTCTTGAACAACGGTGACATGTGCACAGGAGGGACCCCCGCACCTCCAGATAACGAGGGGATGCTCTACATGAAGACAACAGTCTACCGCAGCAAGTCTAAGTAGCACCCCCATCACTTCTCTCCTGCCATCCTCTTCCATGTCTAACCTCAATCTGGACCTTGGGAATTCACATGGGAAACCACCTTGGTGCGCACCATCGTCGAATCATAGAGAAGGTGGGCTGGAAGGGACCTCCAGACCTCATTTGGTCCAACTCCCTTCCTGAGGCAGGACAGTAGTGGTCTTAGAGAAGGGCAAACCAGGTGACCACCCAGGGCCCCACACTTTAGGGCGGCCCAAAATTTTGTAACAATTTTTTTTAGAGTGACGCTTTTGCAAGGAAGTGTCTGTATTTGCATTTTAACACTCTACTATTTATCTAATTCCCCCAAAGAATAGTAAAAAGATCTACAATGCAACCGTGGTGGGTTAATATTTATCTGAGTACCCCTAAGGAGCCCCAAATGCCTCTCTTGCCCAGGGCCCCAACAACCCTAAGGCCACTACTGGGCAGGATCATCCCTATCCAAACCATCCCACACAAATCCATAATCTAAACTCTTTCTAAAATTACCATCAGCTATGACATAACACCATAGGCGCTGACTTTTAGTTTTGCAGGGGAAGGACTAAGATGATGGACAAGTGGAAAGTTTTATGCATTTCAGGTGACAGTGCTCTTCCCAAGCGGGCCAGGCTCTTGGACCCCCACATACTCGGCACCTCTGTAACACCCTAAACTCTCATAAAGAAAGCAAGGAGACTACGGCAGCCAGCGTCCTGCTTCTGTAAATAGTTATCAACATACGCTCAAGAAGGCCCACGTAGAGGGTCGCACCCCCTGCTACAGAAGGTGAAAACCCCCATAGTCCATCAACATCAAACTCTGCAATAGAGCTAATTGGGAAGCATGCTGTGTTTTTTCCAATTGGAAAAGTTAGAGCTCCTCTTAAGCCAGGACGCCCCCATTGCATGCTCCTGTCTACATGGCATGAGGGTGGTTTTTCACGGAAGATTTTTGGCTTTTAACCTCAGGAAAGGCAAGAAAAATAACATGCCTCTTAAGTGTTTCCAAGGACAAGGTGCCATCCCCCCTCACCTCAACGTGGTAGCCCAGGGCAGGATGCCAACCGACCAAGGGTCATGAGCTGCCGAGAGAACCAGGGCACTCCTGTCTGCTGCAACCCCTGCAGCCCTACAGTCTCTCCTTTGCCTTCACATGAACTACGGTAATAGTTTATCAAGGCAGAATACAGCAGCAGCGAGCAAACAAACAATAACGAGAAAAGTCCCGAATCCCAGAAGAGCACAAACTACGTTCCCCCCAAAATGAGTGCATATTAGTTCTCTGACAGTTAAAATATTGTGTCCTGATTACTGGCTGTCAGGGAGGTTACAAATAGTTGGCAACTCTGCTTATGACCAGGACCCAAAGGAATGTCGACTGTAGGAGCAGGCCACTAAATTGCTATCAGCAACAGCAGCAGCAGCATTTAAAATACTTCTCCTTGCTAGTGAGTTTATCTACAAAACCCAACGCTGGGAGAGACAGTGAGTTTTACATTTTTCACCCTGCAGAGGCCTTGCATTAGACCATCATTCATTTCCCCCCACCTCCAGATGCTTCCAAATTTCTAAACTTTCCTCAGTTCCAGCTGCTGGGGATTGCAACCGCAGGGATGAAAACAGGCATTGCTTGGGCTCTTTTCTTAAAAACAGTTTAATCTCTATCAAGCAGGTTTTATTCTGGCCACAAGAGTGTTTAATTGGTGGTGAGTCAGCTCTATCAATACACCCGAGACAGCAAGACTGAAATTCTTCTTTGAAACTTCCCCAACTTGTCGATACAAGGACAGAAAAAATATGCACGGAGAGATAAAAAGCTTTGAAATAAGCCTGTCTTTTGAACACTGACACTTTCTGGATGATGCCTGCAACAGAGCTAGCTAAGAATGTGCACCTTGAATCAAAGGGTATGTGTTCACCGCAAGCTCTCTCAGGCTCTTGTTCCGGCACTGTCCCTAACCCTTTTTGCATCGTGCACACTCTTTGCACTCAAGTGTGCCAGCGCTTTCACCCCATGACATCTAGCCCAGTGTGGACAGCAGACTAAAAACTTCTATGAGACTGAAACCTGGACTGGTAACCTGCTGACTGGGTAGTGAAGACACAGCCCAAACCACCTGAGGGTCCTCCACGCATGTGCTCTGTGGGTGTGTCTACACGTGCATTTACTGCACAGCAACTTACTGCGCTTTTAGGCTGGCTTCTACATGTGCAGCCATTACAGGGCAGTAACGATGTGTGTGGACCAACTTGGGAGTAAAGTTAGTCCCAAGTCAGCCTATACACAGTGTTACTGCACAGTAATGCATCCACACGTGCATTACTGCATAGGAACTCCTTGGGCATAAATTTGCTACCTTGCTACCCAAGTCGGCATAAGTCAGCATAGGTACTACACGGTAAGGACATGCACATGTAGACACGCTCCTGTACTGCACAGTAAATTTCAGTTACTGCGCAGTAACCTAAATTACTGCACAGTAACCTAAATTACTGCACAGTAAGTGTGTACGTATAGACCTGCCGCGTCATTTGTACAAGATGGACATGAAATATGCCCAGCTCCCTGAACAGGGCATGGAGCCATTTGGTGGCCCTTCAGCTCTGTAGCCCATTTGCTTCTGAGGTCCTTCAAGGAAGCAGAGCTCAGGCCTCTTCTTGGAATAAATGTCCTGCCCCATTGAAACCCACTGGTTGACACCCACTATTGGGGCATCACCTCCAGTATAAAGGTTCTCCTCGTGCAGCTCTGCTGGTGAAGTCCCCAAGTGGAGAAGCAGAAGGAGTTGTTCTTTATTGGTGACAGTTATAGGAGCTCCCCGTACAAAATAAGCTCAGCAGAAGGACTCCTTGGCTGCCTGGCACAGCCATGCTGCTTCAGGCCAGGATTTGTTTCCATCCTCTAAGCCAGCAAAGCTTTATCACGTGGTCCAAAGTGTATGTAATGCATGGATCAGTCTCTCCTACCTGGCCCAGAAAGACACTGAACATTTTTGCCAACATAGCAGCACGTGATATATAAAATATATATCTTTATATACCTAAAAAACCCAAAACATTTCTGTACTGTATGTGCATGGCTGCCGTTTTATAGCACAGAAATGTTTGTGCTGGCACCATTTCATTTGGGGAACTGATAAACGACTTTGGCAATGTTTTCTTTTCCAATATAGGCTGCATTTATACTAGAAGGGCTGCCTGTTCCAGCTATGCCAGCCGACCCCCTATAGGTTTTCGTGAATTATTTTTCCTACCAAAATGTTATGCCACTTGCCAGTCCCACCCACGTGGAAGATTTTAATCCAGGAACAGTAAGAGAGGAGGGGCTGACCGTGGTGGACTACATCCAAGGACGGTGGTCCAGAAAGAAATTCCAGCTAGGAACGCGAGGCACTCGCTTTCCACGCAATTACAGCAGACAAATGGCTGTTGTATTAAAAAAGTAAGCATCTTCATAGGGAACATCAAGGAAGTAGGGCAGGAGAAGCAGGGCATCAGAGCTAAAAAGCTTTCATGCCATTAAGTGTAATCACTAAGCAACTATTAGCCAGTCTGAAGAGGAGATGAAAGGATAATGGATGGCTCTATAGGGTCTCAATTACAGTGAGAAGGGCCCATATTTATTTTTGTTTGTACTAAACCTTCATAATACGGAGATCTGGATTTTGTTGGGCGGGGGATATTGTTCCCTTCGGGTTTCCAAGACAGCTTTTCCCTCCATTATACTAGCCAAAGAATAAATATATCAGAGCGATCAGGGGAATCACACTTTGGGTACTAAAATAAGAATATGGGATGGGGGGGGGTGCTTCTTTCTTGGTTCTGGCCATTTTGGACCAGTTTTAATTATACAACGAGTCATAACATCAAAAGTTTTTCAGAGTGAAGTACACAACCAATGGAAACAGAGTCTTAACCCCGTCTCCTGCCTCTCGAACGCCGGAGGATTTATTTTTTGAACAGAGTGCTTTCTGTCTGGGATGAGCCAGAGGAGCAGAGCAATGGTCTGGTGGACCCTGGGATGAAGAGTCACTGCAAGCACAGGGGACAAGGCTCAATGACCAGCACCCTCTTTTGCAACGTAGTTCATCAACAAGTCTCAAAAGGGCTTTGCAGAGATCAGCGTTGTGACATGGGCAGGCCTGAAATGACTTGCCCGCATCCAACTAGTCACTGGACAGGGCATCAAGATCCTAATGCCATGCTCTAGGAAAATGCATGCCCTGCTCGGGAGATCTCAAAGCATTTTTATGCAACTAGTGCTCCGTCCTTGCAGATGTACATAGTAAGCTACTCAGCAATCCCACTGAAACTCCTGGGCAAAAGTGTATAGGTTTAAACTGAACCCTAGCTACATTTAATCTCTCTGCTCATACACACACACATACACACCACCCCAGGAAAAGCAGCAATTAAATGCACAAACTGCTTAGCAACATTGGGTAAAACCTTGGCAAGCATTCTGGGCAAAGTATGACACTAAAGAACAGAGGAAATATAACCATTGTCCAGTTGGCATCTTGACCAAGATTGACTCCCATGGGTCAATATATTGCTTCTCCTATCAAAGTATCTGTGGATGGGACGGTATAACGCTGTCTCATCCACAATGCTGCTGAATCAGGTAATTTTAATGGCAAATCTTGTCTTTCTCTATTTTAATTATTATCTCCTGGGCTCAGGAGATGAGAAACTACTTCGATAATAAGAAAAAATTATTACATCTAGTGGTTGTACAGAAAGCGCTTGCAAATATTAACTGTTAAAGTTCAAAACCGAAGCAAACCAGGAGACGGACCTCAATGCTGATAAGTTAAAAAAAAATTAAATTGCAGTTTTTAGGTTAATCTTATGGTTTTCAAAACGCTCGTCATTGGCAAGTAGTGGGGATCGAATAGGTCTTGCCTGTAGCCCAGTGCATTCAAACACTGGGCAAAGGCAGTGGTTTGGACCATGCTGCTCCCTGACCAACAAGACAATTTCCATCATCACTACCTACAGGAATTATCACGACTCCCACCCATTTCTATACCATTTAGCTTGAGATGTGCTGGATGGTGACACAGAACAGCGTGGCGGCTGGCATATTGCCTCAAGCAGATGTGAACAATTAGTTCTTTGGGAGAGTCTTCTTGCTATATGCTATACAGATCCTCAATTGTCAGAGCAATAGGCCACGCAAAGGAATTAATCTTCTCTACTTCCCCTTTCAACGTGCAATGCAAAAAACTCTCCAATTAATGCATCAAAGAAAATGGCAGTGTCATCTGTAACTCTCTTCTGACACTCGCTACTGAAAATAAAACTGTGAAAGAGGGCTGTTGGCTATAGCCGTGTTGGTCTGAGGACATGGAAGGGGGTT
Source organism: Alligator mississippiensis (assembly GCF_030867095.1). Lineage (NCBI taxonomy): Eukaryota > Metazoa > Chordata > Crocodylia > Alligatoridae > Alligator > Alligator mississippiensis. Next base: position 4,432,188 of record NC_081835.1, read on the forward strand.
TGGGCCTGAAAGCTTGCAAACAACATTTTTTCCAACTATTGTAGTTGGTCTAATAAAAGATCTCGCATCTACCCAAAGAACCTTGCCAAGCTGTAAAAGACTGCTACAGGAGTGTTATTCATATGCTGGAGAAAGAGAGAGACTAAGGACACATGGCATAAATGATGGCTGCGAGCCGTGAACACGGGCGTCATGAATCATGCACCATTTCTGCAGGGACATTAGTCAGCCCATAGCATCATCCCATTACGTTGCCTGGTAAGTGGCTTTCCTCTGTGAGGCATCTCACCCACGGCCACTTGCACAAGGCAGAGTCCAGAGACGCTCAGAATAAGGGTTTGAGTAGATGTCAACGGGTGCAGTCTGAAATGGAAATGCATCGCTCATCTGTCCGAGCTCCAGATATTTTTCCAAGGGGATAATGGGTTTTATCTGGAAAGCATCATGTTATTCACCAGACCACAGAAGTCTTCAACAGAAAATAAAATTACCTGGCTATGCTATTACTGCACTGTGTTTATACAGGGTAATGATGCAGTCCAGCAGCCCTACAAACCTCCCCTTTTCCCCCCCTGACACCCATCTACCCACCCTCTCTGTTTCGGGCTATACCTGCCTAAATCCTGAGATTTCCACCCCCTCTCAATCAGCTTCATTCATCAGCAAGTAGCGTGTCTGGAAATACCCACTGCAAAGATGGTCTCTTGCCTTCCTTTCTGGTTAGGAAGGAGGAATATATATAACAAAAAAAGACATCCCAAGTGAAACATTCCAAAAAATAGATCTCATTATATTGTTACATTTGGCAGTTATTAGAATTCACAACAGCGCATACAGTAATAAAGGCATTTACTTAAAAACCAGCCAGAAATAGGCTTAAGTAATATGTTCTGACTCAGGGAGAATTCACAAGTAATTTGCAAGCAAAAGAACTAGACTTTAAATCTTATATATTGTGACCTTTGGAATCCAGCAGAAGTCACAATTCAAGCAGTAATCTCAAAGTGGCCTTACTATTATGCCAGCACGGCCCCGAGGAGAATCAGAGAGTTTAATTGTTAAATGAATGATTCTCCGAAACAATTATGAAGGAAATTAAATCTCTCTGGAATTTCATTTTAGCCCTGGCATGCATGCTGTGTGCTGCCAGAAGAAATGCAAAGCAGCTTCTCCAACTAAGAGAGTAAATCCAACTGTGTATTGAACTGCGAATGTGCTCAGATGTGTTAACACATTTTTCAGATGGGATGCCACGTTGACATCCGAGTCGTGCACTTTGCACTTGTGGGATTGGCAAGACGGAGACCACTTCCTTCCCAGCGTCCTTTCCTGGGGCTTTCTCCTTCAGTGCATAGAAATGCACAGTGCCATATCTGCACACAACAGCTGAAGAGCATCGGACCTGTAGCTACCCAAGATATAATACAAATACATGCAAAAGACAATAACACGATAACTCTGCACCCGGAAAAAGCTGGGACGCTGCTGGAATCGCACAAGTCAGGGGGCTCTGAAGCCTCTCCCAGCTTCAAAGTTTCCTGGCTGTGCAACTGCTGGGCTGGTATTAAAAAACAAAATCTCTGCCAAACGAATAGGGAGGCTGTAAATGCTGATAGTAAAAGCACAGACAGGCAGGCCTTTGATTTCGCTGATCAAGAAGTTTGTTCTCTAGCAGTCACTGCACAGGTCTCTTTGTTGTACCCGACTGAGCAGCTGTAACGGACTCGAAATCCTGCGCTGTATTTTTATTCCTCCTTTTCGCTTCTCTCAATGTCCTCTACCAGACATCAGAAAATGAGGAGCGGAGGAGGCTGAATGCTGCAGAAGTCAGGCTCTGATCAAGTGTAGGGTGGCATGCAAAAAGGAGAGATGCTGCACTCATCTTCCACATTTTTTCTCTTGGTCTTGTTAAAACATTCACCCAGCACTGGCCCTTCATAGGGTTTTTAACCAGGCTGACAAGTCCACATCTAGGCTCTCATCCTTGACACGTCTTTGCCATTATGGCTACGCCCTCCCAGCTGCAGAACCAGAGCAATGCTTTCCTAGCTTGTGATGTGGTTGCAAAAAAACAGCATTAAAGCTTGCAAGGCGCCCCGACGCTATTATGATGGGAGAGGCATATAATTACACAGATGGATCGGGCTAACCATTGAGCTTCAGATTAATTGCATTATAAGGCGAGGAAAGAAACTGGGATGGCACTCCAAAAGCCTTTGATACTCATCGTCTATAGCGTCTTCCATCACTTTAGTGGGTAATTACTTTCTAAATGGGCTTTAGCACAAATAAACCTGTGATCTAATAAAATACAGTACGAGAAATACTATACAAAAAAATAAAAGACCTCCAAACAGTTAGAGCGAATACTAAGTCATTGTTACTAAAGGAACATGATTAGGGAAACATTTGCTTAAATATTTTCAATACTAGAACAAACAAAAAGGCTTTGAGCCTGGGTAATGTCCCAAAACTGAAGGCTGGAGTCTCGAGAACTGCAGTTTATAAATACTTCAGCATTATCCAATTATAAAATGCCATGGGGATTAATTTTACAATCAAAACTGAGCAGAATCTTAATATAATGGGTTATTAAAAACTGAAAGCCTCTAAATTTTCTCCCTCTTAAGGGAAACACACAAGTAGAAGGTTTTATTTATTTTTTTTTTTATAGGAGGCCATTAAAAACGTAAAACCACAGTTCTCTTTTTCTTCCTCACAAGTTTATAGGTTAATAATTATATTCTGGCCCTTTGATAATTCTTCTTAAGCAGCAAAAAAAACAACCAAGATGCAAATTCCAAACTCTTTTGGTCCTCTCTGTTTAACCAATATTGATTTTGCATCCACCAAGGACTTTACCCTCAGCGTTTGCAGAGTCTAAGACCATCATCTTGGCAGCTCTTGCAAGTCCATCCAAGCTAGGTCTAGAAAACACGCATCAGCTGTGTGAGATTATAGATTTCATAGACAGTAGGGCTGGAAGGGACCTCGCAAGATCATCATGGAGAGATCCATTAAATTGACCTGGCGGTTTACAAGGTGACAATCGCAGTCGGTCTCAGAACAGCAGCCCAGCGTGGCAAGAGGTGGACAAGCTCCAGAAGGAGAAAACACGAAACCCAGGTACTGATCAAACCCATCCACTTCCCTGAAGTTCACGGCCAAGTCTATCAACCATTACAGCGCACAGAAATATAAAGACTTCAGCCATAAGAGACGATTGCGATAATCTAGTCTCGACCTTCCCATTTAGAGTAAATCACTTGTTCTCAGACAGTGTTCCCTGCTTCAAGCCTGTAATTTCTGCCTGGTCTGCAACATTTCTTTTGTAAGGCATCCCTGAAAGGCTTCAATAATGGAGAAGCCACCACGTCTCTCAGCAATTTGCTTCCATAGTTAATTATCTTTGCTGTTAAATGTGCTCTATTTCCACACAACATGTTATTCATAAAATTAAAGCCGATCTTTAATAAAAGGTCATTTTTAATCATTAGCTCTAGCAGAACAGGATAAGAAGAACATAAAATATATAAAAATATGGGATTATCAGAGAGGACATGAAAGAAAACATTAGCTTCTGGTCGAAATGGGGAGAAAAAGATGTTAAAAAGAGAAATACTCATTTTAGGAAGAGTTATCTATACCAGGGGTACTCAAACTCCAGTCCGCAGGCCAGATATGGCCCTTGGCATCATGTCGTCTGGCCTGAGGGGCTTCCCAGGGGTCCAAAATTTGGCGTTGCGGAAGCAGTGGATAGTGGATCTGCCCTGTGCCACCCATTTGGCTCGTGGGTCAGAAACTTGAGCTCCGCTAATCTATACGGCCTGCAAGACCTGATCGTTCTGTATAGCTAAATACAGACCGTCAAAAAGACCGAGGCTGAATCAATTCAATCTTCACAGGTTAGTCTAAGCTGTATAGATTGAACCGATAATCAAGTGAACAGACATTCACTTTTGATTCTGGAAATGCAGCCACGTGCCTGCAGTGGCCCAAGCCAGAAGTTGGGGGGTGCTAGAGCATGCCTCCCTGCTCAGCTGGAGCAGTTTGGGCCAAAGCTAGCCTTCCCACCCTGCAAGGGGGAGGCGCAAAGCATCCTGGGATGCTGGGGGACTGCTGAGTTCACTTGAATCTGGAGGGGATCTGGGACAGAAGTTCAATAAACCGATTTAACCTAAATCAGTTCAGTCTGATACTACATCCGTCCAGGGTTATCTTCAACCGGTTCTGGCTATTTTGAAAGCGGTTCATGTGCACTGCACTTCGGTTGTGGTACAGATTTGAACTGGTTTCCGATCACGAATATCGGTTTGTGTGTCACTTCTGTTCCTGTATCAATTTGACAGAATCAAAAGAAAATATACAAATATACACCACTAAATTTTATTTTTTTTCATTTTTGCTTGTGGTCGGTTGGGTCGCTGCTTTAGCACATCCCTAGTCATTATATAAATTACCACATACATTGCAACTATGCTAATCAAAGACATCCAAATACCACTTGAAGCCTTAGAGGTGAATAATTCTGCAGTGAGGTGAACGTATGAAACTCAAATGTGATGGCTCCTTTCCTGTAAACAGCAAAACCGCATCTGAAGTCCATCTGTTGTATGCTGCAATAATGATGCCTTGAAGTGGCCAGCACTAGATTCACGACCACTTGCAAAGTCATTTTGCCTTAGCAGTTCTTACCTCAGCCGAGCTGAAATGTTTTAAGCCAAGATGTAAATTCCTAATTCCTGTCCAAGGGTAACAACTGTGGAATAACCAACTAGAAGGGCGCCCCCAGAGAGAGCCTGAGATGAGTAGGCATGCAACATCAAACAAAGCTGGGCTTGCTTTCCACTGCATGCTTGGTTTCATCTCTTCTTTCCAGCACAGGCAGGCATTTACAGGGGTCTATTTGACTTGCCAACATCAGCTTGGAGTTTTCCATTTTCACAGTCAGAAAGGCTACCGGAAATTGGTGTTTCCGATGGCAGTAGCAACCTCTGCAATGCCACCCAAAGGGCTCCACCTCGGCTCTGCAAACAGCACGCACGGGGAAACTGAGGGCATGCACTCACTTGTCCTCCACACCCCAGTGCGACTGCAATGATGAATCCTCCCCACCCCAAAATCTTTTGTATTTCCTCCTCCTTTTCATTTCAGCCCTAACTGCCAACCAACTCAATGAGGAATGCACGTTGTCATGGACCACACCTTCGGTACCCCACAAAGGCCAGCGGCATGTTGCTCCTCTGCCGAGCTGCTAATTTGGCCTCCAGGCAAACGAAAGGCAGCTCAGTGAAGGGGCTTGACTATTACAGAGGGAGAAGAGACCCACTCCTCTCCCCATGCATCCATGCATCCTCCAAACCGTACCCAGCAAGTGTGCAGCATCCTAAAGCCGAGACAAAGGACACGGTGAGCAAAGGAGGAACCGGTCTTCCTTCAAAACCACAAGAGATGAGAGAAGGAAACAGCTCGAAATGGCAGGGAAGAGGGACTAAGGGGAGCAGACCCTGCCATGTTCAGGGAGAGAAAAGAGGGGCAATAGAAGGAGACAAAAGGCCATAAATAGAGAAGTAAGCAGCTTCAGGCTCATCTTCACTGCTACAAGAGCTGCATTGGAGGAAAAAAACAAAACTTGCCCAAGTCAAGACCTGCAGTCCTGTGCGGAGTTTGCCTTGCAATAAAACTAAAAAGCATCTTGCCTTCACCAAGTCTACACTTTGGGAGAACCGGGCCAATTGGTTACCCTAAGGAGAAAAAAATGAAGACAAGGCCTGGGAACGGGGTGAGAATTAGGGGGAATGGGAGGACAGGGAAAGGCAGTGCCTGGAAGCAGAGGAGGGGAAGAGACAGCAAGGGGAATGAGGAAGGGCACAAGGTAAGGGGTAGGAACAGCCCGGGGCAATCACAAGGCAGGGTGGAGCAAAACATCAAGGAAACGTTTGCACAGCTTTTAAAGCTCCTGGGGGTTACTCACCTTCCTCCCCTCTTGCATTTCCCAGCAGGTCACCCTTATGTCCAAGCATTTCAGCCTGGGGAGAGAGCTGGGGCGGGACAGGGGGTGAGTAAATTGCTGGTTCCACAACTTGGGAAGGAGGAAATCCAAAAGCAAGAGGGGGTGGGGGGGACGGAAAGAAAGACGCTCACTCATCTCCAGCCATTAAACAAACCAGCTCAGCCAGGGAAGAGTTATTAAATTTTTATTTGCAACTCAGCTAATTCTTAAGAGTCAACTCATTTTTATTCGTGTCTCAAAATATTTGGAAACATGAAGCGAGCCAAGCGTGTATGAATTTTCTTTTGACGCTTATTAAAACCCCATCATACTGAACCTCAGCAAAGAAAAAACAACTGGGCCTCGGACAGTCGCTTTAAAAGTCTCAGGATCAAGTGCCATTAAGGGGCCCAAGATAGTCTCTTTGGATGTGGGCTATCGGGATCAGCCTTCGCAGTTTCCCAACAAATCACTGCCTCTTGCAATCTTCCAGACTCCTGCTTTTATGCACTTTCTCCCCAAAATAAGCATGCATGATAGCAAAGGATGGAGATGTACACAGCAGTTGCTGAGATGCATCATACCCAAGACCCATCTCACCTAAAAGCTGTTCACTGGCAGTGGCCTGTATCAGATGGCCTCTCTATTCAAAAGTATTAGAGCAAAGTATTGGAAAACTGCAGCATATGGGCTAATCTGTTCCACACATTAGGTCGCACCCCACTTTGTAAGTGAACTGGCCTTTCCAGACTCAGATCACCCAATTTGACAGCTAGTCCCAGACCTGCTTAATGCTTGCAGGGCAAACCGGCTCAGATTCCTGGGTACCACAGGCCCAAGCCAAGGAATCGTGATTTTTTGGCCACAGAGCCTGAGTGAGTGATGTATCATTTATGAGCACCCCCAAAAAAACCCTCCCAAGCACTGAACTGCTTTCAATTAGCATCTCTAAATAGACGGGAAGAGATTGGGTCATGGAAGCACGTAACTTAGCGTATCGCCCCCCAGAGATGCTGCTTCGCCCGATGCTCAGCATCTGCTGGCTTTCCACGCGACGTCTAGGTGATGCCAAGCTGTTAATTATGCAGCGTCTAGGCAGAGAGACGGCCGTGTCATGAGAATGCACACATGGAAAAAACCCCCCAAAAAACCACACATCCGGACATCAGCAAGCCATTTGTGCTTAAAAGCACAGTGCTTTATCCAGAACAACATTTTCCATGTGCCGCCTTACCCGCGTTTGCAAACAAATCACAGTGCATCAACAACAGAGAGAAAAGTGCTCTTCTTGGGGGTGGCCCACACACCTCAGTAATGGCACAGAAAGAGAGAAAGTTTAGAAAGGTGGTTCAGAGCTTCCCTGCAATTTTTAAGGAGGCTGCTATTCTGTTAGTTATCCCAATTCCCCCCAAGGAGGAAGCTGTCCCTAGGGGGAAAAAATTACCTTATGCTAAGAAAAAATAATAATGGGTTTGGAAGTCCTGATGAAGAACTTAAATAGGATAAATTATCCCCCCAGCCCTCTTGTTACTATCGAAGGAATTGTTTAATCTAAATTCATTACCACCGTAAAATGCCAAGTGCGCAGTGAATAGGCCGAAACTGAAACCAGAGCAATTCAGATGGTGAACGTCTCATGGAGGCTTGTCCCAAACGACCCTCTGCGTTAATGGTGAAACCAAAATCTGCCACGTGGTGTGCAAAGCATCAACACATTGCGCCCCAAAGACTTTTCACCAGTCTGGACGGAGAAGTCACGATCAGCTCGGACTTCAGGATCACCAGTTGCTAATTTGGTCTCGTTACAAGCAGAAAAATGCCTTCCTGATCCTTGTCAGTGTACAAGGCTGTAAAATATTTGCCTTGAAAGGGGGGTGGAAAAAATTCCTCGCCGGCCCCAGTGAGGAATGCTGAAGGCTTTGTGCCTGCCTGCACTGGGTTCACGCACGCCGAGGGTGCCAGCAAGCACAATTGCACAGGCTTTTGTGAGGCCGGGTCTACGTTGATTGTGCATCAGAAGATGCATGGGGTAGAAAGAAAGATGAAAACCTGACGACTCTGGCTCATTCAGAAATTAGTGCGAGGAATGCAAACGGGGGTAAAAGGTTAATAAAATACAAGCTGGAGACACAAACCAAGGACACAGATGACCATGCCACGAGGCCTCCAAAGCCAGCTAAACGCCTGCGGTGCCTTTCCTTCCCCTCTTCAGCCTGAACTCAGCTGACGTCCCAACGTCCTTCATAGCAAGAGAGAGAGAGACGACATATGGTTAGTTCTTCCAGGAGTCGATGGAAAATAAATATGCTGTCACAGACCCATCATCAGGCGAGTGCCTAATTACTCCAGCAGAAAGAGCGGCCCCGCTGAGCTGCGACTGTCCATCTCCGGAGCGACAGCCAGTCCCTTCCCTGAAAAACCTTATTGTCCTCAGAGGCAAAGAGGAAGGAAAAGAGAAACTAGCTCCGTTTCGCAGAGAGGGGAATGAGGCACAGAGCGACCTGCTCAAAGTCACCCAAGAAATCTCAGCCGATTTCTAAATCAACCCCGAAAACCCCAGCCTGGTGCCACAACAGCGCAACAGCGAGACCCCGCATGCTGGTTATCAAAGCAAACAGAAACCCAGATGAAGCCGTGAGCAAACATTGGCATTTGGGACCCTTGGACATTTGCTTGTGTGTTTATCACCAGCTCCTCAGGACAGGACTCGTGCCTTCCTCCACCTCCGCCTCCCCTCGTGCCCTCCTCCACCTCCGCCTCCACATCCCCTCATACCCTCCTCCACCTCCCCCTCCCCTTGTGCCCACCTCCGCCTCCCCTCGTGCCCTCCTCTGCCCCCACCTCCACTCGTGCCCTCTTCCGCCTCCGCCTCCACCTCCCCTCGTGCCCTCCTCCGCCTCCGCTTCCGCCTCCCCTCGTGCCCTCCTCTGCCCCCACCTCCACTCGTTCCCTCTTCCGCCTCCACCTCCACTCGTGCCCTCCTCCACCTCCACCTCCCCTCGTGCCCTCCTCCGCCCCCACCTCCACTCGTGCCCTCCTCCGCCCCCACCTCCACCTCCCCTCGTGACCTCCTCCACCTCCGCTTCCACCTCCCCTCGTGCCCTCCTCTGCCCCCACCTCCCCTCGTGCCCTCCTCCGCCTCCGCTTCCGCCTCCCCTCGTGCCCTCCTCTGCCCCCACCTCCACTCGTTCCCTCTTCCGCCTCCACCTCCACTCGTGCCCTCCTCCACCTCCACCTCCCCTCGTGCCCTCCTCCGCCCCCACCTCCACTCGTGCCCTCCTCCGCCCCCACCTCCACCTCCCCTCGTGACCTCCTCCACCTCCGCTTCCACCTCCCCTCGTGCCCTCCTCTGCCCCCACCTCCACTCGTTCCCTCTTCCGCCTCCACCTCCACTCGTGCCCTCCTCCACCTCCACCTCCCCTCGTGCCCTCCTCCACCCCCACCTCCACTCGTGCCCTCCTCCGCCCCCACCTCCACCTCCCCTCGTGCCCTCCTCCACCTCCGCTTCCACCTCCCCTCGTGCCCTCCTCTGCCCCCACCTCCACTCGTGCCCTCCTCCGCCTCCCCTCGTGCCCTCTTCCACCTCCACCTCCCCTCGTACCCTCCTCCGCCCCCACCTCCACCTCCCCTCGTGCCCTCCTCCGCTTCCGCCTCTCCTCGTGCCCTCCTCTGCCCCCACCTCCGCTCGTGCCCTCCTCCGCCCCCACCTCCGCCCCCCCTCGTGCCCTCCTCCCACCTCCGCCCCCCCTCGTGCCCTCCTCCCACCTCCGCCCCCACCTCCCCTCGTGCCCTCCTCCTCCTCCACCCCCTCTCCACAATCTAGCTCACCCTGGGCACATAACTAAGTTTCTCTTTCTTTTTCTTTTTTTCTTTTTAAGGCCTCCCAAAAGCTAGGATTTCTTCTGTACAGACACTGCCAATGCCATGGAAATTAGTATCATAGAAATCATAGAAAATGAGGGTTGGAAGAGACCTCAAGAGGTCACATCTGGTCCAACCCCCTGCTCGAAGTAGGACCAACCCCAACTACATCATCCCAGACAAAGCTTTGCCTAGCTGGGTCTTACTGCACCGTACAACAGGTGGACTTCAGATGCAGCCTTGCTATTTACAGGAAAGGAGCCATCACATTTAGGTTTCTACCTTCACATCGCTCCAGAGTTGTTCACCTCTTCAAGTTAGCCCAGAACACACAAGCCAGGCCCAGGATTTGATTCTAGATCCAGGTTCAGCTTTTAACGTGCTAAAGTTTAGCACTGCATGAACTGGGGTTTGCTTTTTGCTTTTAGACCCATCTCTTTGAAAATGCACCCAAGGTACACTACAGTGAAAAACTCTCTGACTGCCAATGATACTTTCAGCCTCTAAAACAGGTATCAGGGATGGAAGTCCCACACTCGAAGGGATCCATGCACATTACTTCGACGCTGCTCCCACAGGAACTAATTGCGGTGGGATATACAAGGATAATTTGGCGTGTTAGACACTCATTTTACCTGGCGTGCAAAAGCACAACATCAAGCAAAAGCAAAATCATGCAAACTTCTAAAATAAAAGCTGATTAGCAAAAGGAACCTAAGCTTTAAAAGGTGAGGGAGATTAGTGGCTTCCCTGCTGACAGAAGGGAATGCACCCAAGTAAAATGTGGGCAGAAAGTGGGGGAAGGGTAGAGTCAGTAAAACCTAGTAGCCTAGGCTTTTATAATCTATATGTGCAGCTTTGAGCAATGTAATATGCTCTGCCCATTTATCTATTGTATATAGGACTTAACTTGATACACAAACAAGTACAGAAATTCTTAGCTGATTAGTAAAAGCCACATCAAATTAGACCCTTTCCTAGACTATGCAAGGAATGCACACATTTATCATACTCTCACAGACCCTCTGCCTTCCCGACGCGAATAGGTCAGAAGAGCTCAGACAAAGGCAAGTAATATCAGAAAAGCAGAAATGTGCGCATGCTTTTGCAGAGGCAATCTATCCTCAGATTTTGTTCTACTGTTAAACTCATTTATAGCAAAAGGGGTTTGGAAATGGATAACACTGCATGAGATGGTAAGCAGTTTACTCTACCAAGGGGAGAAAGCAGCTTTGTGCTCACGATAGCTCTCTTCGGAAAACACCAAAGCCCATTTTCTAATCACAGGCAGCACGCGTCACGGTCTTGAAAAATTCAGCTACGCGGCCTGTGTGCAAACATGCTAGGAAGGTTTCAGGTTACTGGAAGGAGCTACCCAGAGCCTTGTGGGAGAGTGCCTCATCCCTACAGCTGCAATGCTTGGCATCTGATGGTCATACACAGAAGCACACAAAAGGAAATATGGGGTCAGCCAAGTAAGGGCTACGGCAAGGCCGAGGAATAAATGACCATCTTTCTGCCTTAAGACTCCTAAACTAAATTGCTGGGAGGAGTTGAGACGCATGCAAGAGAGGACGTATGTGGAGAGGGGTAGCAGAATCATGCACTTGAGTCCAGAAGCACATTGCAGGGCTACAGAGGGAATACGAGTAACAGTGGTCAAGGCAGGAGAAAGGGAAAGCCTCCGCTGTGCCAGCCAGGCTGGGACAAAGTGGTGAGAGAAAGGCATGATAAGAAGGACCGAGTCTGCTCTGCTATTTCTACTGCAAGCACTTTGGGGCAGAGGCTCTTTCTTTCCTATAAGTTCCTAAGGCACTTGGACTTCCTTGGTCCTTAAGGCACTGTCCTGATACAAATTCAAATGAATAGGCACAAAGGCCCAGTTGGGGAAGCTGGACTTGGAGCTACACAAACAGCAGAAGACCAACACTTTTGCATTCCTAAGGCTGTAGTTACAGTTTCTTGCATTTTTTCCCCCACTTGCAGCATTGTTGCTCCCAGTACTACCTGCTCTGATAGAGCAATGCTGAGAGAATCGGAGCATAATCCTAAAGCAAGGCCCCAGAGAGGTTTTGTTGGTGGAAATCGGTATGTCCTGCACTGCGTGCAACTTACTGCCACTGAAAATCTCTCCATCAACAAGACACTGCGACTCTGAGGCACAGATAGTAAAACTACAGTCAACGTTTGCAAGGTGGAATAAAACTGCCACAACTCGGTGGCACGTCTGGCAGCACTTGCTTGAACACCCAAGCACATGTCAACCACTTGAGCCTCACCCACCCTTCTGCAGTGCTCACCAGAACACTGTCCAAGACATAATTGATCTTCTTAACACATGGGATAAGTACAGAGAGTCAAAAAGCCCGAGGCTGAATCGATTCAGTCTTTGCAGGTTAATCGAAGCTGCTTGGATTGAACTGATAAGCAAGTGGACAGACATTCACTTTTGATTCTGGAAATGCAGCTGCATACCTGCACTGACTCAGGCCAGAAGCTGGGGGCGCTAGAGCACGCCTCCCTGGGCTAAGGCTAGCTCGTCCACCTTGCAAGCAAGGGGCTGCGGGGAAAGTGCAAAGCATCCTGGGATGCAGGAGGATTGTGAGTTCACGTGAATCTGGGACAGACGTTCAATAAACCAATTTAACCGAAATCAATCAAGTCCGATCCTACATCCATCCAGGTTTCTCTTAAACCAGTTTCCACCACTTTGAAAGTGGGTTACATGCACTGAACTTCTGTTGTGTTACAGATTTGAACCACCTGAACCCCATTTCTGTCCCTAGCCATGGGGTAAGAGGGACCCATGAAGATCTCAGTTAAGCATCCGCTCAAATACACTGCTGACCTTCAAAGCACCAGTACTTCTACAGACATCAACTTAACATCAGGCTAGTATGTCAAATCTTTGGATGATGGAGCACCAAATCTTTGGCTAAATGGAGACACGCAACAAAAGACGACCGAAGGCGCAAGATCAGACACAGCAGTGCGATTTAGCAATTCTCCATACCTGTGACCTGACCCGTCGCTGCTCGAGCATTGTATGCCATCCAAATGCTCCAGACACAAACCACTTCCTGTTACGTCATATTGCATCAAGTTAATTACTAGCTGCACCCTTTACTTTCAATGGTATGATTAATCCTAAAAACTGTGCAAGACCCAACACACTTGAATCTTCAATAATAAATGGAACAATATTAAATACATGCAATCTGGCGATTTGCATCATCGCAAACATGCCAGATAAAGGCTCACATGCACTGTATCTATATAGATAGCTATATAAATCTATATATAAATTTGACTTATAAAATGTTTTCCTAGTTTTAAAATGCTCAGCTTGACGATCTGAACATATGACTACTGATTATATATGGGGCTAGATAGCTAGATAGATAGATGATGGTATATAACATATTTGAAAGAAGCTGCTGAGATGGTTTAAAACTAAACAGAAAATGATCCGAATCTCTAAGAAAATACCACAGGTGAAAACCCCCACTAAGTGCCTTGCAGTACACGCAGCCATAGTCAAAGTGCTACTCTGCATTTTTTAAAGGAAGGAGGGGTACATGCACAACTAGTATTTTATAGCTATTCCTGCAAGATACACAGGTGCATTTAAAACCTAGAATGCCTTGTAAACAACTCTAATGGTAAAAGCAAACATGATCTGAAGCAATAAAATGGTTTTTATATTCCCAGAAGTAAGCTCTTTTTCACTTTTTTGTTGTTAGAGAGAACATAAAGGTCTACAGTAAAAGCGTAAAAATCATGGTGAGGAAACAGCACTGCAACGGAAATAGCGAGGAACCGGAGAGAATTGAAAGCACACCCACAACTTTTGTCAAGAAAGCACAAGGAGTCTCTCTTTCCAGTAATTAAAAAAAAAATAAAATAAAAGGAACAGGGTGAAACTGTTACCAGAGAAGTAAAAAACCAAACAGGGAGATAAGAAAGCAGCAGTATCTCCTGGTGCAGACCTACGGCCGAGCCAGCAAATTTCACTTGCAAAAAACGTGCTGAAGCCGAAGCGGACGTGGGACCCCAGCGTGGCTTACGGGAGCCGATGGACCAGGATGCCTCAGCCCAACAGCCTCATAACTGCATTTCAAATGGTACCAAACACGCCGAAAGCCCAAGATGGCTCCATAAAAGTGGGATCCACCCGGGGTAGGAACAAAGAGCAGCCGCAGCAGCATGCGAGACGCTGCAGCCAGGTGTGACAGGCATTTAGGAAAGAGGGAGATACACCTTGATCTACGCCCCTCCAAGCCAATCCTGCACGAAACGTTCACTCCTTTCTTCCATTCAGGGAAGAACATCCTTGCTCCTCTACTTGAGAGACCACCCAGACTTCCTTACCTGTCTCCTCTTCTCGTCCCCTTTTCCAGTTTGGGACTCACAGCCGGAGCCCGCCTGAACTACTGACAGAGAGCACGATTGCAACCGTCCGTCTGCTTCGTACCTGTGCGGGGAACACTGAGCATGCTCCAAAGTGACTTACTCACCAGCAAAGTGGAGCAGGGTGGGGGAAAAAAAAATGCTTCCTTGTAAGCAGACAAGAGATGACACGCTAGACCAGGGGGCATTCTTTGTACCAAGACGCATTTATACCCAAAAAGGGGAAAAGCAGCAGGCCAACTCGGACGCAGCAATGCCTAGTCCAAACCGCTCATCACAAAGCAAACCGTGCTTCCTGCATCTAAATAAACAGATGAAAAGAGCAACCCCACCCCCCCCCACCCCCCCCCCCCCGTGACTGAAGCAGCGGGGTAGGACTCGGGAGATCTGGGGTGCATTTTAAGCCACCACAGATCCTCAGTGGCCCCGTCTACACAAGACGTCGACTGCACAATTGTTACTGCACAACCATTCAGCACTTGCACTCACAAGTACTAAGCGGCTGGGCAGTACTGCGCAGTAGCATCCCCGCACGGCATCCTGGTGACGCGGACCACGCAGTAGCATCGCGTCACAGTTCGTGCCACGCAACGCTACTGCGCAGTACTAACGAGCTACTGCACAGTAAGCATCTCATGTAGACACGGCTAATATGAGGTTCAGCACGTCGTTTGCTCAAGTCCCCATCCGCAAACTCTATCGTATGCCACCTTCTGTTGCCTGGTCTGTAACCTTTGTGGACCAAGTACCATCTCTAATAAGACAATGTGGCCTTAGGGCACCATTGCAGCAAACGCGCTACATTTACACAGCTGTGGTTGATGGTGATCACCATTGCTAAAACCATGTCACAGGGAACTGAACGTTGCACCATGTGCTACTGCGGGCAGCATGACCCACCTACGCCATCTCACCGGCAGAAGCATAAGGGCACGAGTAGTCGATGCCAGGAGTCGAGCTGAACATTTAAAACTAGACTAGTTGTAAGTCAACCCTATCGGAGGGACAAAGAAAACCCTCCTTGCTTGCCCGAAACAGGAGTTGTATAAGCCTTTGAAAATCAATCACTGACTAATATCTTATCACAACCCATAGTTTGAAAGTGTGTGGATAAAAAATTCTGAATAGACTATCGGAGTGTATATATATATATATATATATATATATATTCCTGCCACAGCTCTTTACCCAATAAAGCAAACCCCATTCTTTCCGAGTAAGCTCCTTTCCAGGGTCGGGTGTTCAGACTAAAATGGATTAGAGGCAAATGTTCTTTATTACAGGATCGCACTAGGATAGGGTTGAGAAGGCCTTTTCACTCTAAGCTCCTGTTTTTAATGACTTATAAACGTTTTCAACCAACATTACCTTTCGCTTGAAATTTCTGTTTGAAAGTCTCAACCCAGAGGGAAAAGTCTCGGTGCAAGTTTGAAGAAAATCCTCTTCAGCTGCTTATCAGAGGAGGAAAAGAAAACTTTCATTTCTCTCTACCTCGAGAAAGCCGTTCACACATTTATTTATTTATTTTTCCACTTGGATAACCCGAAATATTGGGAGTTTAAAATTTCAGAGCAGATCCCAAAGAGGATTGGCTGTGTGCAAAGATCTAGTTTAAGCAATTGTGGAAAATAACTTATTCAATACATTCATGCATGGAAAAAAAAAGAGAAACCAGGCCTTGCTTATAGTAGCTGGTTCGTTCCTCATTAAGGGACTCTACCACTCGACTCTGGTGGAAATTTGACTGTGTTTGCAGGCCAAAAATGAAGGGCAATGGGCACCTTGTCTTATCAGAGACTTATAAATCAGGAGCATCACACCAACCATCACTGCATGTCTTTATCAGACACTGATCCGGCAAATTGCTGAGCCTCCAGGGAAGCCCAGAGCAGGCAGGCAAAAGGCATGGTGTACTTCGGCACATCAGACCTAATAGCTAAAATTTAAAACCACACATGGGAAGACAGAAATATTAATCACCTGCAAAAGAGCAGAGCTCCCGCAGCTCTGGAAAGGGAAAACTTGGCGTTCTCCAGGATTTTACTTTGAAGTCTCACCCACAAGGATGCATATTTAGGCAGCATTTCAAAAAGCATGGTTCAAGTCCCCAGTTTGATGAATTTGTGCCGGACGCCATCAGCGCACGGGCAGCTAAAAGGACCCCCTGCCGCGCTGCATAAAACTGCCAAACCCACACGAGTCCAAACAACAGCAAAAGTTTGCTGCTCCCGAAGGGGCTGTCACCGACTTTCCAAATGTCACCACTTATCAGGCAAGGAGGGTGGCTCTCTAAAAACATATCAGCAGTTCCCCACGTGATGCACGGAGAATCTCAGCTTTCATTAAGAAAAAAGACATTTTCATTTTTGCGCTTTTGAGAACACAAACGTTAACCTTTCAAATCCCAGAAGCAAAAAACCCCTCGTTTTTTGATTTAATGTTTCGTCTAGTCTCTTGAGTATAGCGGGTCTGAGTCATGATTGTTAAATGACTAAAATTAAAGACTTTTTTGCAGAGATTGAGGCAGTGCATAATTCTGAATAGGGAATAAATTCAAGGGAACTGTAATCTCCGTGGGTAATTCGCTAACAGGAGGCGAGGCAAACTTCATAGACTAAATAATTCATTATAAATTATTCCCCTGGCTCTTCCTGTCACTACACAGTGTTTTTAGCAGAGCACCATCTGAGTAGCTGCAAGCTCACCAGAGAAAAAAAATCCACATGCTCCACCCTTCAGACCTCCTTCCTACAGTATTAATCAACGCAAAAAAAACCCCACGCTCAATAGCCAGACCCCATTTGCAGTTGCAACTAAAAATGCTCTGCAGCGTCCACACAGACAAAACTCCTGGGGAAAAACCCGGAGGAGTCCTGCCAGCCAATTCAGAGACCAGATCAAAACCAGACCCGCCGTTAAAGTAGCAAGAAACGGAGTTCCCACGATGCAGGCACCGATCACAAATACGGTTCGACAGTTATATAGTCTTTGCACAAGGTTCACGTGCCTTTAGCCATCCCCTTGCAACCCGGCACAGCACTGGGGGGCCCCAAAGGCTAGAGATGTGTCTTTACCGAAAGCTCAAGGACATCTTGAGGCAGGTTTTCTGCTCTTCTGTTCCTACTTCACTAAGGAAAAGTAAAAACCCACCATAAATCCACTACTGGGGGATTCCTCCTGGTAGAGGGAAGGGATCCAACCATGAGAGCAAACCCCCGTGCCTCCATCCCTTTAAGCTTCATGCCACGAGAGGCATATCGAGGCAGGAAGGCAAGAGTTACTAGAACTTGCCCTGGGGAAGTTGTGACCAAGTAGCCCAATGTAGAGCTGTCCCTAGGCTGCTCTAGTGGGCTTTGGGCGCTGTAGCTGGTTTCCCAGAAAGAAACCTCGGACAGAACGAGCGAGAGGATGCTCTCCTGCCGAGCTTGGAGCTTGCAAAGCCCAGCAAGGACATGGGAAAGGGGAGAAGCAGAATGACTCTCCCCCCTGCCCTGGGACAGAACCACTTACCAGCTGCAGGTGGGCCACAACAGCAGCTGCCCCACTCACAGCTGGACCTGTGGGATGCAGGTGGGGAGATAGGGAGCATTTGGGACACGGCCAATACAAAACACTGAAAAAAAATCAGCTTCCAATCCTTAAACTAGAAACACGCATTATTTTTCCCCTTGAAGGCCGCTGTTTAGAGACTCAAGGGACAGTGCACACTTTCCACCCCATGCCACGAGCCTGCCCTTCCTCCATCTAAAGCACGGTTGTCCCCCTCTTCCAGCACAGCATTGCTTCGAGCTGTCTGTGTCCTCACATCAACTCTTGCCCAGGTCTCAATAAAACATCCCCTCTTTTTCAGTGTTGTTAACCTCAGCAAGCACTCGTGGCCTCCTGCTGAATCCAGCGCACGTTACATTGGCATAAGTGCTTGCGTGCGCGGGCAAATGGGATGTAGGAGAAGCCGGTCCTAAGTAAAAGCAGTGGCTTCTCATTGAACAATATATAGAAATGTGATGGCTAAGCATGAGAAAAATTACGTATTTCCCCATGTAGGAGCATGGTCTGTCACAATGCCGCAACGCGGCATCGACATTGCAGCCTTCCTCTGCTTTACGTGGGCGGTATGTGGCCTCTCTTCTGTGCTAACGCTTTCTGCTTGGGCTCACTTCCCCGTGAGATTTCCGTCAAGTTGTATTCATATGTACGAAATTGCACTGCCCGTGCTGACACAATCAACCGGTTGCCAAGAGCAAGTATCAAATCGAATTATTTCCTACAGTCAAACTGCTTGTCTTGGAGAGGGAAAATGAAAGGATAGAAACAACACGGCCACGGATCCTGAACACATCTGGAGTTTCTCCTCGGTTTAAATTTATTTCTCGAGTTAAAGCTTTAGATCTCTCTCTCACATACACAGACATCTACAATCGCTTTTTCTTGGGTGGCTAAAACGCTTCCTTATGTTGCCTTTTTGGATACAGGAAACGGAGGATACTCTTGGGGATTGATACAGTCACAGAAAATTCGGGTTGGACGAGACCTCCGGAGATCACATCTAGTCCAACCCCCTGCTCAAAGCACGACTATCCCCAAGTATATCATTCCAGCCAGGGTTTTGTCTAGCTGGGTCTTAAAAACCACCAAGGATGGAGAGTCCACCACCTCTCTGGGTAACCTCTTCCAGTGCTTCACCAACCTCCTAGAAACAACTTTCTCACTAATATCCAACCTAGGAAAAACTCTCACTAGGAGGTTGGTGAAGCACTGGAATGGGTTATCTAGAGAGAAATCCTTAAGCTTTTCGAAAGACGAGCAGATGCTTTTGATTCTCCGGATGTGCAGGGCTTGCCCACAGCTGGCGGGGTCCCCATCCAGCTGTTCCTCCCTGAAGGCCTGGGGCCTTCCACTTACCAAGGAGAAGCATGAGTGACTATTGCCTTTGATACCTGTTGAAAGCCAAGCCTCCTGCTTTGCAGCTTTCTAAATCTGCACATAAAAAAATAAAGTACTTTAAATGCCGCAGTGTCTCATCCAGGCAAGGATCAGAAGTCCTTCAAAGAGAAAGAGCACACAGCATAGCCCATAAAGACCTACACAATACTGGGCTGAGATTTCTCTACTCTCCACCTCACAGGCTGAATTGCTAAAATATGCCTAAAAGTATACATACAAAACCGAGGCCTCCAAGCCCACTTAACACACCGTGCGGTATTCACAACGAACATTACACACCCTAACTCTGCACAAAGCAACCCAGTCTGCAGGAAATGGTAAAGGGGAAATGTCAAGGGGAACCTGCACAATTAATTTGGTGACGGACCTCCCTGCTCGCGGGAGAATGCAACCAAATGCTCATGCACCAAAGGCAAAAACGGAGGGGAAGAATCGGATGGCTGATAACTAACCGCAACACAAGGATGCAGGCACTCGAGGAAATTTCAGCGTTAACTTGCAAGGAGCAGCGTTCCAGCGAAGGCTGGCAGCTTCCCCAAGAATCATGCAGCCAAAACTGAAATTCGGCATTTAAAGGATGATTAAGTATAAGGGACTCAAATTACACCTTCCACTTCCTGAAACCAACACTACTCAGAATATGCTGCGTCTTCCCCGCTTCCCCTTTGACACCAATTACTATTCGCTGCAAGCTCAGCAAAGCCTTTTCTCGCAAGGGCTCACACACTAAACGAGAGGTTTGTAAATTAAGAGATAATTAAAAGCATTAGTTTATCAATACGATGAAAACGAGCTCCTTAAGAGCAGATTTTGAAATAAAGGAGTCAACAAGGATGCTTTCTTACCTGGAAAGCAGTTGGCTCCAGTTCAGTCACTAATCTACCTGCCAAATGGGAGGCATAGCAAGCTCAGACCTGATTTTCCAAAGATCCAGCGTCAAGTGTTGACTAAGCTGCAAGAGGGTGGTGGTTGTAGCTGTGTTGGTCTAAGGACACAAACCCTACGCCGGAGTCCCCGAAAACTTGCAAAGAACAATTTTTCCAACTATTCAGTTGGTCTAATAAAAAAATAAATCATATTTACCCAAATAATCTTGTCTACTAAGCTGTGGAAAGCTTGCAAGGATTGAGAGACCTTTCATTAACGATGGCATTCCTGGGGGGGGGGCTCCATTTGCAGACGCATGAAGCATCCAGTCCGTTTCTCCTTGCTAAATATATACAGCAACATCCAGAGGACCAGCCTTCAAACCTCCGGCACGGGTTTTCCACACATCGCTGACAAGGTCTCTTACAGACAGCAGGATGTGGCACTAGGGCTTGGTTGGCATCTCTATTTTATAGCCAAGCCAGTGAGATGCAAAGGTCACAGGAACAGAACGGCACTCGCCTCCATCCTCCCCAGAGCCTGTGGGATCCCATGCCATGAGCACTTGGTTGTATTCCTTGCAGATACAAACTCTTCTTCCTCCATCTCTCCTGCTACTCAAAATTTTCAGCTTTCTGCTTGCTAGGTAAGAGCTGCAGGCCTGAGCCTAGAGATTTCCTTCCCCAACCTGGTGGGCCTGAGCACAGACCAGAAACTGCCCTGGCTCCGAGTAGATGTGAACCAACCTGCATGCCCGTGTTGAGGCTGCACCTGTGCAAGCTCCTTGCCTCCTCCTCCTCCACCATGGGCACTTCCTTTGCTAATCTCTATTAGATCAGAGCCAGCAGTAAAGTCAGGACTCTTGAATACAACACCATGCTACCTCCCAGAGCTGCCATCCTCTTTCCTAGATGCTCCCCGGTGCACGTGGTGCAGGCTGCATTTCCATTCGGACGCAGCTTCTCATGTTCTAGCCCAACTGGGAATTGAAAGAGCTTGAAGGCAGCTTGCAAAACATACATGCTGGAAAGGTCAGGTAGGTGGGCAGAGAGCAACCAAGTGAGGCAAGGGGAGCAGGGAATCAAAACCAGCCCGCCCCGCAGGCACAGAGGGATGCAAAAATGGAAGCGTTTACATACTGGTTTGAATAACCAAATGGACAGGATTTCTGCTCTTGGACGGTGCATGCACCATACCCAGGGACAGAGGTTGTGTCCCCAAGCCGTGGACACCCTGCCCATAGCCCGGGTGGTGACAGTGGTTACCCCAAGCTTGCAGGTATGCTCCAGGTAGGGGGGAGGCTGGGTATATACCCCATGATCCACATCTAGGGGTTCTTTCAAGAGCATCTGATGGCCCTTAACCCGCAACGAGAGCATTTACATGCAACGCTACCTCTTCTCTGGGCCAGCGTGCTTTTCAGACAACCGTTTATTACCATCGTGCAACAGCCGAAACAAAATAATCCCCTCGTCTCTCACAGCGCTGAATTTTACCGCGACTCTCGTAAAACCTAGGCTGTGCTTCAGAGCGGATGGCATCGGCCGACTTCCACTGGGCTTAAGTAGCAGACAGCTAACAACTGTGACACAGCACGGCACCCTTCAATGGCCAAGCGTCTCGTGTCCACCCCTGCACAGAAGCGTCGAGCTGGAAGGGACCTCAAGGACCTGGTCTACTGTAGCCTTTTCCCCAAATGACGTTTGACTTTCCCATTCTTAAGTCAAAGGAGGAGATTGCACAGCATTCACAAGTATCCTATTCCAGAGCTTTATAATCTTTGCAGTTACAAATTACACACACACACACACACACACTTCCTCATCTCTAATCTGAATCATCTTTGCTGAAAATTAAGCCAATTTCTTTTTCGTCCTTCCCCCAGCACACGCAGAAAACAATTGATCACTGTCCTCTTTCAAA
This sequence comes from Alligator mississippiensis, assembly GCF_030867095.1. Lineage (NCBI taxonomy): Eukaryota > Metazoa > Chordata > Crocodylia > Alligatoridae > Alligator > Alligator mississippiensis. Next base: position 4,454,185 of record NC_081835.1, read on the forward strand.
CAACCTTTCACATATTGGAAGATTGCTATCAGGTCTCCCCTTGGTCTTCAATTTTCTAGACTAAACACACACAGTTCCTCCAACCTTTCCTCACGGGTCACATTGGTTTAAACTTCTTATTTTTCCTTGTTCCCCGCTGGACTCCAATTTGCCTACATCTCCCAAAGCATGGTGACCCAAACTGGATGCAGGACCCCGGCTAAGGCTTCACCAGGCCAGAGAAGAGCAGAAGTAGCGTCTCCCGTGTCTTGCACACAGTGCATCTGTTAAATGCACCCGAGGAGATTTGCTTTTTGCTTGCAACACCACTTAATTGTTGACATGTGTTCAGTTTGTCATAGGATCGGGGACGGGGAGGTGGTGGGGCACCTATTAGTCACTTATTTCTCATTTTGTATTTGCGTGCACGAATTCCTCTTCCAAAAAGAGCACTTTATTACACTGCATCTTATTGATTTCAGACCATCTCTCAAATTCATCCAATTTCATTCCTGACCGTCCGAGGGCTTACGGTCCCCACCCGGCGTGGTGCCATCCACAAATATTATCAGCATACCCTCTTCTCCAAAGTCGCTTATAATGTACTGAACCGAACCATGACCAGGAGAGACCCTTGTAGGACCCCACTTGAAATTCCCAGCTCGACCGCAAACCCTTGATAACTACTCTATGAGAACAGTTTATTTCAGGCAGTTGTACACTCATCTTAGGGCAGTTTCATCTAGACTATTTCCCTAGTTTATGAGATGCTGCGTGGGATGGTGTCAAAAGCCTCACTAAAGTCAAGATATATCACATCTGCCACTTCCCCTAATCCACTTGGGCAGTTATCCCGTCAACGAAGGAGATTAGATTGGCCTGACATGATTTGCTCTTGATAAATCCATGTTGGCTATTTTTCATCATGTTACCCTTCAGGTGCTTACATATTGTTCCCAGATCTTTTCCAGAGAGTCAAAGTTACACTGACGGACATAAAATTTCTCAGGTATTCTTGATATCCCCTTCCCAGTCCTCTGGGAACCTCTGCCCAGCCTGAGCAGCCACCTCCCCACAGCCATTAAGAAGGGTGCTTATGCCCAAAAGCTTGCGAAGAATAAATTTTTACAACTAATCCGTTGGTCTAATAAAAGACATCACATTTACCCACATAACCTTGTCTGCTAAGCCATCAATACTCAGAGATCGGTGCAATGGTTCAGAGATGACTTCAGCTAGTCCCTTATGATTGCTGGGGGTGGGGGGGATTGCGGCAGGCCCTGATCACCTGAATACAAACTTGCTTCTCTACTTACTCTTTGATCTGGTCTTCCTTTATTCTGGACACCATTTGTACTCCTGTAACTACTGTGTTTTTAAAAGTAATCTCCCTTGTGAAAGATTTGGGGGAAAGGTAGTTTCTTTCCTGGGGACATGGCCCTCTTGCTAGGGTTGTGTGAGCATCTCTCCCCTTCTGCCTTTGCACTGGCAGAGCCCTGGTCTCCCTGACTTTTACTGACTGATGGTTTTAGGACACTGTTCATGTTTCTGTGCCTTATAGCTGCACGTGAGGGTTGGAAGATGTGATTTTGGGGGTCCATTGGGTATGCAGATGCCCAGAAGGCCTCTTTCAGTGCCATTTTCTTAAGACTTATGCAGAAAAGGCACAAACTCCCCAAGCCACTACTGCATCACCCATTATTTGCTCTCCTCCTCTGTGAAGTGATATCTTCCTCTTACTTCCACTTTATTTATAACCCCCTTGCTTTGCTGCCTTTTACGTCCCTCTTGGAGTCTAACTACACTTGTGGGAGAGGTGATACTATTAGACCAACTAGAGTTTTTCAAAATAAATGTTTTTAATTGCAAGCTTGGGGTATTAAAAATTAAAGATTCGGGGGTTTTTTTTGCAAAAAACTCTAGTTGGTCTAATACAAGATAGCACCTCTACCACAAGTCTCGATTGCTTTTTCCTCTAGACCAACACGGCTACAACCTGGATACCTACTCACTTTGCACTGCTTTTATTCCCCTGTGCTGGTGCTATGCCTTTCACCCTCCCTCCCATTTCCTATCAGCACTTCCCAGGACTGGGTCTGAAAATCTTTGCAGCTTCTGATAAATTATTTCTCCACCAGGGGGCACAGAGATAATTTCTCCAATGTGGAAATCAACTTTAACCCGACTAAATATCTCGGGGAAACTACATAAACATACGCTAGCCATGGGTGCAGAGCCCTGCAGGTGCTGGGACACTTTCAGATGCCCTGGAAACATGGAGATTTCTGGATTTTCAGCCCCAAAAATTGAGCTTTAGGACTATATATATAGTGTGACCTCCAGGGAGGAGGTTTCACCCAGGAATTCCTGCTTCAGTCCTCTACTTGCTGGTTGGATTAAAAACATCTCTTTGAGAAAGTCACCCCAAGTGACAGGGTCGCCATCCTGCCCCTCGGGTAACTGCTCCAAGGTTAGCCACCGTCCACGCAAAAAAGAGCGCACCTTATATCCAAGGCTGAGTTTACTTAGTTTCAGCCATAAGGCACTGGATCGTCTTAACTTTTTAATCCAGCAGACAAAAGAGCCCAGTGCCAAAAGAAACCTTCCTCACGTGCGGGTACTTTTAGATCACGCTCCAGTCAAGTCTCTGCCTTCTCTTAGTCCGGATAAGCAGCCTGAAGCCTCCCCTTTTGTAAGCCAGGCTCACACATCACTCCCATATGCCCTTTATTGAGATAGCTGCACCAATCTAAGAGCTTTTGGCATCCATCTAAAATTTTTATTTTTTTTTCCCCCTTTCAGATGGCTCCTTTTTGGGCCCAGCACTGTGCAAAAAACGCTAGTTGGTCTAATACAAGATAGCTCCTCTACTACACTGCTTTTTCCTCTAGACCAACAGGGCAAAACAGAGACAGGATGAATTCAAGACATGCAGCCCATGCCATCCCATCTTGTTATACCCAAAACGTAGCATCTTCTCACACGGGTTATGATTTTCGCCCTATTGCTGCTCGCAGCATCACCCCCTCGTATGCTAACTCGCAGCAGCGGCAGCTTTAACCGAGCCAGCAATTTTTGCTCGCAGGTGAAGAAAGACAATAGCAGAGAGGAGTGCAGATGCTTCCTCCCAGGACGTGTTTACCCCTGCCCTCGCACAGAGCTGCGTGCGAGGCGCCAGATCCGCGGATCATAATGCAAAGTTCAAAAGATAGCGGAGAAACCCAGGGAATGTTGTTTGTGAAATTAAAATGGTGCGCAATTGCTTGATATCCTTTTTTTTTTTCCCCCTCCTTTCTTGTGCCCTCCACTTCATCTGCCAGTGCTCATTAATAGGGGGGTTTTCCAATCGCCTGAAAAAAGAAGCTGCAGGGTGGGAAACAACGCGTGCTGCGGTAACAAAACAGAAGCCGTGATGTAGGTCTCGTGGAGGGGACGGGGGAAAGGTGGCACACGTCTCTTAGCATGCAGGGCACTCTGCTCTGGGTCACTGGGTCATGGAAAGATTTCAACTGGCCAATAAATCAGGAGGAAACATCAGCATTAAGTAGGTGCTGTTTGGGCAAGCAAGGGTGAAGGTGTGCTAAGGATGTAAAACACCAGGGAGGGTGGTATTAAGGAAGAAGCAGAGTAATAGAAAGCCATTTGCCTACAAGTAAAAGCATGCAAACGAGCTGAGCATCCAGCAGCTTCCGCTTCGACGGCGGTGCTCACCCTCTGCGTGCCATGGGCCGGATGGGTGCTGCGGGGTTGGGTCAGACTTCACCCATCAGGATCGGCCCTACATCCTCTCCCCAGACCCTGCACTGCCTCCAGCCAGCCCCCGGTCCACCTCCATGTGCCATCCAGCCAGCAAGGATCCTTGCAGGTCAGGAAATGTGGTAGCGGGGCTCTGGCAATTGCTGCCACCATCAGTCCCATGGAGACTCCTGTGGACCAGCATGAAACCAGCATGGCTTAATGGGCCAAATCCAAGCCAATGGGCCTGTGATTGAGCACCCCTGACTTAGATCAACAGGAGCTCAGGTGCACCTACCCGGAGACTTCAAATCCTAACTTTGTTTGTGAATAACGTCGGACCCGATCCTTCAGCGTTGCCTCCACTTTCACCTTTGAGGACTCAAAGTTTAGGTTCAAGTGCCCTCATTGTCCAGATCCTATAACTGGGGAATTAAAGGGCTTTATTTTCACAGGACACACTACAAGCACAAAAGCATCAGACTTGTCCATTTAGTTTGCAACCAGTGTCACGCGCGCCCTCGTTCAACTCGATTTCATCGACTTCAGAGGAGAAGGCTCAATCCCCTTCGTCCTGCAGGCTGTATTTTTTTGGCAGGTCTCTATAAAATAACGTCTCCGTATTTTAGATTTGCTTCCACTCCTTTGCTCTCTTTCCTGGCTTGGTCGAAGGCAAAAGGAATTTATCTCTGCTTGTCTTGCATCCTCTTCTGAACGAAATACCGTCAGACAGCGAGGTTGAAACCATGCCCATTCCCAGACTTTTTCCACCCTCCACCGCCTATAAAACTAAGAACGGCATCCCAAACTCCTTGCCCAAGCAGGAATGCTTTCTAGAATATGAATGGCAAGCGCCACGTAGCCCGAGGCAGACTGTAAGGTAATGAAATTCCTCATAAAAAATCAGCTAGTTAATAATTAACAGGAGGCCTCTGTAGATCTGAAAGAGTAACACAGGTAGACAACCACTGACAGGAAGCGATCTTGAAAGAGTGCTGGTCTCCGATACGAAACCCCTGCAAGCATCCCAAGACAGGAAGAAGGGTGAATAATGTGTCAGCTTAACCGGCTCCCTTTCAAAAGAGCGTTAATTAAGCCAGGCCTTTGACTCCGGGTGCCGACGCCTTCACGATTCAGAGCCTCCGCTACAGCAAAGTGCAGCCAACATCCTTACTAACCCATGACAAAAGGCAGACTTGCAGCAGCGAGCGAGGCCCAGCTCCTGCCTTCTCCAGGTCTCGACCAGAAGCAGGTCATCGGACATCCGTGAAACAGAGGCCACCCCTGCCCCAGCATCTCGCCGCCTCGGCACGGTTGAAGCAAGGTGCTCCGCAGCCTTTCTGAATCTCTGCCCAAAGAGCCAGACGACCTTGAATAACCATTAAAGCTGCCTCACTCGTTTAAATGCTCCTAGAAGTGCTAAGACAGACACTGTTGGAGCAAGAATCTGTCTCTATAATCAGCGCTTGCCTTTTTCCCCCCCTTTAAAAAAAAAAACACAAAAAAAAAACACAAAAAAAACAACCTCTAAAAGGATTAGCAATTGCTAAAAAGGGGAAAAAAAGAGAGAAAAAAAGGAAAAGAAAAAAGAAGAAAAAGGAAAAGAAAAAGAAGATAAAACACCCCAAAAAAGGAAAAAACCCCAATAAAGGAAAAAACCCCAATAAAGGAAAAAACCCCAATAAAGGAAAAAACCCCAAAACTTTTTTTTCTCTTTTTTTCCTTTCCTTACTATTCCCCCTGGTGCTTGGGTTAAACAGCAGAAGTAAAACTGCTCTCCCTCTTAGCAGAGCCGAAGGTTGCCACCTCTGACTCTAAGCAAGGCTAGTTTCAGTGCAGCTAAAGGCTACCGTGGGCCTTTTCCCAAGGCTGGCATTCAACTAATGGGTTTGTATGCAGAGGCTCTGGACATGACTAAGGAGGCAGTTATTTCGTGGGGGATGTAAGAGAAGTGCAAGTGCCAGAAACAAGAGCATCAGACAGCAAATGAATGGATGCATCTGCAGGGGCCCGCGGTAGCTAGAAGACGCAAAGGAACCCTGAGATTTATTACCTTTGGCCTGGGAGAAGAGGGAGGACAGCAGAAGGGGAGAGGATTTTTTGGTTCTCGAACCTTTTTTCCTTAAGGCTCTGAAACAAAATGAGGTTTTAAAGGATTCATTACCTTCCCCTATGCTGAGCCGGCAAAAACAGGGACTGATGGCACTGAGGCTATCACTGATGGCCCGCTGCGTTCCCCAGAACGTGGATATGAACGTTCAACTCACTCCCACAGCCGCTAAGCACAGTGCTCTGTTACTAATTACTCCCTCTGGTTAACTAAGATGATGGGAATGAACAGTGCAACAAGCTTTGGAAAATCCCGCTGGTAAGTGACATAAGCTCACGAGTCCCATCCAGATTTCCATGCACCTAAATCCCTCCGGCATTTGGCACGTTTCACCCATCGTCCCAGAGATAGTCTCCAAGAGGATGGAGCTGGACTGTTCTCAGTGGGGACAGAGGACAGAACAAGCAGCAATGGGCTCCAGCTGCAGCAAGGGATGTTGGGTTGGATATTAGGGGAAAAAACTTTGCTCAAAAGGAGACTGTGGACTCTCTATCCTTGGAGGTGTTTAAGCCCCGGGTAGACAAAGCCTTGGCTGGGATGATGTAGTTGGGGCTGGTCCTGCTTGGAGCAAGGGGTTGGAGCAGATGTGACCTCCTGAGGTCCCTTCAACCCTCATTTTCTCTGACTCGATGATCAAAGGTACATCAGTGGATTGCAAGCGAGTCATGTTTCTGTTTTAGTAGCTGGCCATATATTTCCCCTGGCTGGCAACAGAGAAATCATAACGAACGGCCCCTATTACAGATCATTTCTATTCACTGGAAGGCACTACACAGCCCGTGATGTGGCCTCACTCATCTTCTCTCCAGCCCAGCTGTCCCATAAAAGGACTCGCGGCGTGCTGCGATACACGTGCCACATGCTAATGGAAGCGCGTGCAGCTCACATGAGCCCATCTGAAACTTACCCCTACAAACGGCAAAATATCATTCCTATTTTGCTATAAAAGGGCCCATTCTCTGTGCTGTCTGTCTCCAGATAGAGGACTACAGCTGTCCTCTGACCCTGGCACAACCTCACAACCTACTGTACATTGCACTATGCAGTAGGATAGTGTTATTGCACCCATTTTACAGGTGGGCAACTGAGGCACCGAATCACAGAGGACTTGCTCAAGTCACTTGCTAGTGACACAGCAGGGACTGCATCTCAGATCCCAAACTGAAGTCCTGGGCTTCCCCTCAGACCCCCTCATTATGGGTTTCTGCAGTGTAACAACAGCCTGATCTGCGCTGCGACCCTGCCTTTACCAGAGCACAAATAAAATATGGGGACAAGAGTAACTCATGGGGAAGAGGGGATCCATCCTGTATACATTTTATAAACCCTTTAGGGCAATGTATATGGCCAAGGAGGGAGGAGCTGTTGCCAACAGCTGTTGCCTGGAGGAGTTTAACCCTAGAAGAAGCCGCATGCAACACTGAAGCAAATAGCGATAAACCGGTAAAAGCAACAAATCTACGCCTTTCACTGCGGGAAATGAGGCCTTCCAAACAGACTGTCAGAAACAAGATGTTCGACACTTGGCGGCGTTAATTTATTATTTTTACCAGCAGCATGCAACAAAACATATCTGAACTTTAATCAAATCCTGACAGGCTTGTATAAACGCTAGAGGAATTTTGTCCACTGTAACGTTTCTCCCTCTCTCTCTGCTCTCAAGACTGCAATAAATGTGTCAGTTGCACGCTCATTAACTTCTTCTCTCGCTCATCATCGGGTCTCAAGTCACTGCATTTTTTGCTGCAAAGTTTTAGACCCCATGTGTCATTAAGTGCTATGCTTTCATTTTCATTGCTGCCTCGATCTCCCGCCACCCAGCCGGCTTCCATTCGGGGAGCACAGAAATGCCTGTAGTGCTGCGCTGGTTGACCTCCCGCCGTACAACTCAAAAGCAAAAAGAGGCCTGGGAAAATGCAGAAGGAAGCAGCCACTGCAGTCTGTTCCCAAAGGTGCACGTGAGTCGGGGGGGGGGGGGGGGGGGGGGGGGGGGGGGGGGGGGGACTCACAAATATCAGGGGGTTTACTATAAACAAACTAGTGGTAATGCCACCAACACACACAACAGTGCAGATAGGTTTTGGAAGCACTCTCATGGGCAGCTGGACTCATATCCAGCTGTAAGAGGATCCCAGAGGAACTATGTGATACCTCTGGTGTTCAGTAATCACTCAGAGCCAAGGAGACTGACAAAGGTCTGCTACCCCCGAGCTCTAATGGGTCAGCACAGCACCCGTTTCCAAGTGGCTCATGCCATAGCGTCTATGATACAACGGAGAGCTCTGGGATACAGCTCCCCATAGCATCAACACGGAAATCTTCCAATCAGAGCCTTGTTCTTTCCTCTCTGCTTCGAGCCTCTGCTTTGGCTTCTCCTCTTCACCTCCCTCGGGTGTCAGGCAAGGCAAATTTACCTTCATAATTAGATGTGTCACTGGCATGCGCACACATACGCACACACCTGGGTCCTACTTCATAGGATGCACGGATGAATGCTGCCTCAGTGCCTTAGGGCAAGGGGGTTATTTTTGAATATTAGCTCTACAGGACAACAGCATTCATTTTTCAGGGCTGGATGCATCTGGAAGATGCTCTGAAATGCTCTTGCTGTCAGCAAAATCCTCCAAGATCCACAGAGCTGAAACAGAGATAGAGGGACCATAATTGACAGCACTGCTTGGGCTAGCAAGGGAACCTTGCAAAGAAGAGAACAGGGTAAAATAAGCAGACTCCTTTGTGCTAGGGAGAACAAGCACGGTGGACTTCATTACAGTCCACACTACCCTGGATTTGAACCGTCATGTAAATGCGTCTCAAATTACTCCTTAGCCCCTGAAAGGATAGCTAAGAAAGTTGGTTTTGCTCAGATCTGTGCAAGGTGCTTTATCTTAAATTTTGCAAAAAAAAGCAGAGCACAGAACTAGACAGACAAGTTATCCCCCATTCTGGGAGGATAGGTATTGTCCCAACGGCCACAATACGCCCATGCCATTTGAAAAGCACACGTAGGTTTTCCACATGGGGCTGGGCTGTAATTCTTGGGAGGTACGGAGGAGCTCTGCCAGCTCGCATAAAAGCATCACAGGAAGGGCAGGGAGAGGCAAGAACTGCAGCAGGTTTCCATTTTCAAGACAGGGGGGCAGGAAGCCACGTCCCTGGCTGAGGTCGGGAGCAGAAGTGCCTTCCAGAGTTAAAAGCATCCCTCTACCGCTGACCAGCCGATGGTCAAAACCACCTTGCAGCCTCTGGCACAGATGTTTCCTCTCCCCCTTTAGCCGGATGTGCCAGGTGATTATAAATGGACTAGCAAAAGAGACTCTCCCTGCAATGGGTGGGGATGGGTGAAGGGGTCAAGGTGCAAGCCAGACAAGAGAGTTAAAGGACTTTTAAAACTTCTTCTTTTTTAACTCACTTCCTCCTTGGAGACAGACCTGCCCCTGCAGAGCTATGCAATCGTTTTGAGCGTGCTCAGTCATCCAATTATAATGCAACCCCACAGTAGCGAGCTCCGCCGGCTGTCAAGTAACGAGGCTTGACCCGAGCTTTCCACTTGGAAAGCCAGACGTGAGCTTCCCAAACTTGTGCAGCAACGGCGGGCCCCAAACCCGCAACCCAGAGATGGGGAGGCTCACGGCTCACGCGCACTGATCCAGACAGGCCGCAAGAAGAACACGCTATAAATTCATTTGACAGGGTGAAAAATAAAAACAAAGTGAAATACAGCTCAATCTGTCAAAACGCACGCATAGGAAAGCCCCTGAAAAAACAGCTCGATTGAAAATTTCTATTAAGCAATGACTGGCACCATCCCCTGCCCCTTCAAAGATAAGCAGGTAGGTTATATTAGGCAGGAAAAACCCACCGGGTGCATTTAAAAGGTAATCACATCAGGAAAACAAGATATCACGTTTTGGGGAAGAATCTAAACATGGCAAATGACTTGTTATCTTCTCGAGCGACTTCTGAAATACGAGGTGAAAACACCAGCTAATAACAGTTCCTCTGCCGGCTCCAGTGGGTTTGCACCTAGCAGGAGTGCAGGTTGCAGCGGTGTTGGTCCAAGGACATGGGCAGAAAAGGGTCTTTGGCTAAATCTGATCTTTTATTAGACCCACTCAAATAGTTGCCAAGAAGAATTTTTCCAAGTATCTGAGTGGGTCTAATAAAAGAGATCAGATTTACCGAAAGACCCTTGTCTGCCTTTGCACCTAGCAGTTTCTCATACAGGTTTCCCTTCCCCTCTGGCTAGCTCTGATTCAGAAACCAAGGCAGAGCTGCCTCTTGCAGACTAACCAGTTCAGAGATGCATAAGCTTTCATCAGCAGCTCTATCAGATGCTAGGAAAAGACCCGTCTTCTGCCTGACTTCAGACTAACCCAGCTAACTACCTCTCCAATTTGGAAGGATGGCATCTGTGTGTGCCTGGAGCAGGGGGGCAAGGACGAGATGATTTGGGGTCTCCAAAGATGCCATGTCTCACCAACCTGCACACACGTTGCCTGTCCAGCGTGGCAATGAGCAGAGTACCGAGCGTGCAAATCTCCTGGTATCAGCTGGGCATGGTTTGAAAAGCAGGTTTTGCCTGGTGTTAGCAAAAAGGTCCATTCAGCTCTGGGCAGTGCCATCATGCTCCTACTACGCGATTAAAATGAAGTATTTAATGATGCAATCCAGCATAGGGTATCCAGGAGCTTTGGCATCCTTAAAAGAAAGCAGGATTTGGTGCACCATTCTCCCTACGGCTCCGTGTTTCTGTAGCTACCAGCTTGGGCAAAAACACTTCCACCACCCTGGGGTGCATGAGAATTGAAGACCACCCCCACCACTGCATCTTTCAGTCCACAACAAAAGGTGCTTTTGAAACATAGAGCAGAAATATAAAACAGATCAAGGTGGGGAGGAGAACTCATACCCATCTGGCATTTGCTAAGAGGGCTGCATGTTGAGAAGGGACCGCATGGGTGCACGTTAGAAGATGCTTAGACACTGCAAGGTGTGCTCAGTGCTTGCTGGTACCATTCAAGGACTATAGGCGCCCCTCTACTGTTGTTGCAGCTCTAATGCTATTAAAGGTCCTATCCTTGGTATGCCTCAGCCCATAACACAGTGCATAATCTACACCTGATATAAGGTACCACCTTTAAAGGACAAATTTAAGCCAGCACAAAACCTATGAATAAAAAGAATTCAGTAATGGCTTCATGTCACTTGTCGCTGTTTCCTGCCTCCCCAAAAATGGGTAGGATGCAAGCAAACCATTTTAATTTGCAACAAGGGAAATTCAGATTGGATGTTAGGACGAACTTTTTAAACTAGAAAAGCAGCTCCACCCTGGAACAGATCACCTGTGCAATATCTGTCATGGGAAGTTAAGAGCGGGTCAAATAAACCTGCTGCTTGAATGAGGTGGTTCAGACAGGGATGATCCCACCTTGAGCAGGGAGTCAGAAGAAGGGACCGCGTGAGAGCAATTTCAGTCCTGTTTTTCTCCCGAGAAAGTCATGCCCCTGCTTGGCAGGCTGCATCTGGGTCAGTGCCAGGCTCCAAAAAGACCCCTGGCTCTTCCACCCATTCAACTGCACCTCTCCCCACTGCATCAAACCCCCGGTGCCCTCTTCTGCACTTAGAGAGCATCATGTTGGAAACCGAGCTGGAAAGCTAGGCTCCTGCACAGAGATGCTTTGTCTAGGGTCTAGTCCTTCTGCAAACCAATATGGCAGAGACTCCCTGCAGTGCTCCGTATGGCTCATTTTTGGGCAGGATCATAAAGGTCAGGCTCGTATTTGGAGGACAGAAAATCCATTAACCTGGTAGGAGAGCCCTCTCCTGCCTCTGAAAAACAAAACAATGTTACCCAGAGGGTATTTTCAATAGAGAGACAGCTTGTAATTAGCTTAGGTGGGACAACTTAATTATCCCAGGCCTGAGGAAACATCTCTCTCCCTCTCTCAATACAAGCGATATAAGACTTATTTATAGTTCTCTTTTTGATAAGCTCATTATAAGCTTTCAGAGACAAATGACCGCAGCACTTGATTATTTTCTTGCGACCTAAAGATGCATGTAATCACCGGCAAGCCAGTCACGAGGACAAAGCCAGCATCCCCTCTCCTGCACAGCCTGGAAAGCAGAGACATCTGGATAAATGTGTCAGGGAACGCCTAACAGGAAAACAGCTATAACAACTACACATATACGTAAGAGAAATTACACATTTGCACTCGTTAGAAAAGCCCTCTCCCCCAAAGACCTCTAACCGCTTTATGATTTTAACATAAGGGAGGCAAGTAATCTCTCTTTTTCAATCTGAGTATTACCCAAAACGGGCCAGCTAGTAACGGGACCGCTCTCCAAGACACCTGGTTTGCAAGCGAACCTGTTCAAGTAGACCTCTGTGCTTGCACAGCCAAATTAATTGCAATAGGGTCCCACATGCACCTGGGGACCAACTGCATAGAGTTACCTAGAAGGAACCGCAACTAAGAAAGAGAGAGAGATAACAGATGAAAAGTGGCAAAGCAGCAAAAAAAAAAAAAAAAGTTAATTTTTTATCCTCTGTACTTTCTTTGAACCCTTTTCCCCCATATACACACTCACATCCTTTCCAACCCTATTCAGCGCTATTTTAACTCTTTCCTATTTTCTAGGTAAAACAATGAGTTACCCATTTTTTACGCCCTGGAGGTTTGAAAACCACTACCCTCATACCAGTCCTCCCACCCTAGGATGCCCTTTTTTTGGCAGCTGTCTCAAAGGGACAAAGGAACAAAGGTGGCATGAGATGTGATGCCTGGGCCCCAAGCGTTAGTCAAATCCCACCATTTCTTCCCCTTTCTCCACAGGCCCAATATGTGGATGTGCATGATGTGGCTTTGCACCAGCAGGCACAGTGTAGCTGCTATATGCAAGCCTATGCATTGCCTAAAAGTGACAAGGAAGGGGGACAAAATGTAGATGTTGTTTATGAGGGTATCACAGACTCAACCCCTTTTATAAAAACCCGGCAGAGCATCAAACAGGCTAGCGAATTCGTAACATCAGCCCACTGAAAGGCTTAGTGTGTTAGTCCTTTTCGGACACCTCCCTTTCTCTCCCCCTTTCCCTCCCTGTGCAATACTCTAACGAGGCAGCCAGAAAGCTGAATCGTTAAAGCAATACAAAACCCTGCGCTCTTCAGAGCACCCCGCCGCCCAAAGGCACAATCTGAAATATAGTTATACAGAATATTTCACATTTTGAAATGCAGCCGGTTTCAGACTCGCAAGGCCCCTAAACCAGCCGTAGGACGTCCCAGGGTGAAGACAAGGGAGAGTTATTCGCAGAGCCCCCCTGTAAGACAACCCCATCAGTGTTGAATTAAACACCACAACAACCTAGCACTCGCCAAGGGAGAGATCTTGCTTTTATAAAGCCCCTAGAAAAATATCAGTTCTCCTAAAGTTTATGAAGATGGAGATAGAGCATAGACCAGTGACAAATAGATACCACTGGGCAAAGGACCATCTAGTCCTACCTCTACTGCTATCACCTAGAAGTCACTAGGTTTGGGATTGTTTAAGGGGTCTCAAGAAAGCAGATGCCCATCTCCCTTGGGAAGGCAGTCTCTATTTCCCCAGCTGCAACGTGGAGGTGACACCCATTTAATTCAACAGAAGGGAAACCTCACCTTCTGCAGAACACAGTATTGAACTTACATTTATCTGAAAATTTAAAATATAAGAATCATAGAAAATGGGGGTTGAAGGGAGCTCAGGAGGTCACATCTAGTCCAAGCCCCTGCTCCAAGCAGGACCAGCCCCAACTACAGCATCCCAGCCAAGGCTTGGTCTAGCCGGGTCTTCAACACCTCCAAGGATGGAGCGTCCACCACCTCTCTGGGTCACCTTCCAGTGATTCACCACCCTCCTAGTGAGAAAGTTTTTTCCTAATATCCAACCTCAAAATCCCTTGCTGCAGCTTGAGCCCATTGCTCCTTGTCCTGCCATCTGCCCCCACTGAGACCAGTCCACCTCCATCCTCTTTGCAATGCACCTGCAGGGAGCTGAAGGCCATCCCAAATGGATGCACCAACCCAAGTAGCTGGGTGAGCCAACACATCAGATGCCCTCCCTTCAATAGCCAGTACTCACGGAGAAGCTTTAGAAGCCATTCCACAATGCTTTCCGCCACAGAAGAGTCCCTTTGGGTTGACAAAGGCAATAAGGAAAATATTGCACATGGGTGCACGAATGTTTCTTCTCCATCTGCCAGCCCTCTATCCCCCAAAACACGATGGAAGCAGAATGGCTTTTGTAAAATTGTACTCCAAGGCACGGAAGGATTTATGCTACAATTCTGGATGCGGTTCTTAAAAACATACAGCTTGGGGGAGGAACTTTGGTTACTTTTCTGTAGGAAATATCACTCCTATTTTTCCCCTTGAAATTTCATAGCCCAGAGACTTGTATTTTTAATTGAGCGCATTTTCATACTTGATGCATCTTACAGCATTCTCCCTCTTGCCTGTGCACTTTTTGAAAAGATAACCCATCAGAGAGTAATTATCACATGAATCGTGTTTGGCAACACAGAGAGAGCTTTGTTAATATAAACACAAATTGGGATGTCTGCCGCATTTTTTATTCTCCTCTCAATGCACACAGAGGAAAAAAAATCTAAATCAAACAAAAGGAAAAAGTTAGGCTAGATCAGTCACAGCATAGGATGCATGAACAGGAGGGAATTAAGCAAAGCGTTATGTTTCTTTGCTGATTTATTTATTTATTTCAGTGCATTTAAGCAAAGTGTAATCCAAAGGGTCAGGTGCTGTCAGTCTAAAATGTTTGTTTTTCTCCTCGAGGAAGGCAGGGAGCTCAGACGTGAGATTCGGAAACAATTAAACCTGTTTTTCTCAACGTGTCTTTTTAAAAGTTCAGCGCGGTGTCTCGGTAACCCCTTGACAGATCCTGTCAGGTTAAAGAGGTATTTTTCCCAGCAGGTTGAGCGGTAGGTTAAAGAACACGTTCACGTTGACAGCAAGCTCAAAGCACCATAGTCCACAGGCCCTTCGAGCTCCTCCTTGCACACGAAACGCAGCTCGCTTGCATCCAAACTGAACTTCGAGGTCTCCAACTGATCTGCGCTCAGCCATACACACGGGCTTCAAATCATCCGAAGTCACGTTGTGCAAAAGCTCGGTGCATGCCGCTCCCCATCCCCAGCCAAGAGGTCTCTAGGAAGCATCTCACACTGAACGTGCAGACAGCAATAGCCACCGGCCCCTCTTGAAAATCCTTGTTTTACCACTCGGGGGGGATTCACCGAGATGCCAGGTACCCACCCGACTGCAAACGTGGAGTGCTGGAGCCCACCTTCTCCGAACCCAAAGGAAGGGCTGTTTGCACCCATGCTCCTTCCCAAAGGCACGA
The DNA here is from genome assembly GCF_030867095.1 of Alligator mississippiensis. Taxonomy (NCBI): domain Eukaryota; kingdom Metazoa; phylum Chordata; order Crocodylia; family Alligatoridae; genus Alligator; species Alligator mississippiensis. The sequence continues at coordinate 4,469,416 of NC_081835.1, forward strand.
AGGATGGATTTGTAGAAACGACTAGGTTTAAGATGCATGACGGAGCCGCTGTCACTATAGCCACCGTCTAGAAAGCAACCTGGAGGGATGCGGCATTTGCCAGAAGGGAAAGTTTTGCATCGACCGCTGTCAACTCTTGCACCCCCAAAGCTGCACCGAGACCGAAAGGGGATGATCATTGCAGACCAAAAGGAGCAATTGCACACAGATGCAAAGAAGATCAGGATCCCACCACTGCTCACTCCAGGGCTATCCTTTCTCCTCCTCGCAAACGCTCATATTCCTCCATTGCTTCTCCCGACTCGCACGTCAGCTGAGCCAGGGAGATAAGGCTCCGTTACGTGCCCGAGACAGAACTCCTCGGTGCTATTGAAGAGGCTGTTATCAGCATCCCTGGCCCATTTTTTAGGTCAGTTTAATGTCATTTCATGGCAAATCAGAGCAGCGGCTGCTTCCCGCTTGCACGGGTCCCTGGTGAAAGAAACAGCCGCTCTCACGTCCACCCTGAGAGGTCAAGCTACAGATTTGGGGGCTTTAGCAGCCACAGACCCTCCTCCCAGCAGCCAACCTGCTGCAACCCTGTTTCCCTAGCTCCTCCTCGACTTCCAAACCCTACATTTGGCAGATTGAAGCCCGATGTACTGCTTTCTCACTAAGAGGCCTGGAAATGAAAGCATCCCTCGCCCTCCTCCAACATCCCGGCGCACACGCTGCCCGTCTCGCTTGGCGCTGCGGCGTCAAAAAGGAGTCTGTTTATCCACCGACCACCTCCCTTCTCCTGACTTGTGGGTTGCTCGTCTCATCTCCACCGCTCGGCCGGCTTCCTGTGTTTAAACATATTCAAACAGCCCCGTGTCCTGTTTGTGACGGCATCTTTGTTTAAGGAGCACAGGCTGTCCTTGTTTTTGCTTTCCTAAGCCGTCCTCCGGCTTTCAGAGCGCGGGCTCTTCTGGAGGGAGGCAAGAAAACATAATTATAGATAATTGTATTTGGGGAAAAACAGCTTACTGAAAACGCACGGGAACAATGAGATGGATGAAAGTGGGTTTGTATTGGCAACAGCAAAGGGCAGCGGGTCAGGGGCTGGCTTGCCAAGAAAGGGGTGGGCCGCACAGGGATTGCAACCAGCTCAGCCCTCCTTGCAAGCTGGGATTGCTTTGCACGAGCACAGCTTTTAGATGCAGAAAAGAAAACCAGTTCTGAAAGCCGCCGGCTCCTGGCACACCCGAATTTAGTGACCACTTAAAAAGCACTGAACTACTGTCCTTCTGCTTAACCTTTAAAAGCCACCTCCAGGAGCCAAATGGATTTGCTGGTCTCTTTGATGGTCACAAGATTTCCCAGTCTCCTCTTCCGGTCACATCCACCACTCCTGCCAACAAGCATCACTCCCTACCGTTTCCAAGGACCACCGCGCCAGCAGGGACCGACAAGGGCGACTGACCCAATAACCTCCCTGTAACGTCCGCAAAAGCAGAGCAGCGGGCTTCAAGGCCTCGAAGACACTTACAGCAAGCAGATGTAAGACTTGTCTACGTGAAAAAGTTGCACCCATTAAACTAGCATGTTTTCAATTCAGACCTTATGTTACACTGGTGCAAAGCCCAATCTGTGGTTGGAGAGTGGAGCACTTCCTCTGAGCTTAAGTCAATTAGGAACAGCTTTCAGCTAAACAGAAATAAGATACTTGCAAACCAAAACATGGCTTTACTTCTCCCCGGGGGTTCACAAGAGTTTGAAACCGGATTTTATATTATACTGGCACCAATTCTGCAAGGTGGAGAAAACTTCAGAAAAAGAGGGTCGCTGCCAGTTTTGGAGATCTTCCTGGCTGCAAGAAGCAGAAAGGGGAAAAGCTTGAAAACTTCAGAGAGTTCACTGGAGTGCGGTCTCCACTTATTTTAGGGCCTGTAGCACAAAATCAACACCTGTGTTAGCAGCCCCGAAGCAACCGGTGGCAATGGAGCAGCTAAAAACGCCAGAATCACTCCGAATAGGGCAGGGTTGGGGTGTACCGGCCAAGCAGTGGGGATGAAGTCTGAATACAGTGGAAACGCTCAGAGGCTAAAACAGAGGAGTTCAGTTCAGCTAGAAGAGTGTGGTGTGCAGCTCCAACATCTTAAAAGTATTTTTTTAGGCAACGTAACATAACTACATTGTCCTAGAAGTTACACCAAGAAGTGGCAAGAAGCAGAGGTGGTGATGGGTAGAAGGGGGAGAGAAAAAACCAGAAAATGAACCAGGAGACATGAATTCAAACTAATTGACTTTCAGGAATCCCCGTCTTCTCTTGGGTGCGTCCTCATTCCAGTTCTTATGACGGCGTGTTTCTGAGTCTAGGGAGCTGCCTGGAGGCAAAAGATTTGGAAATCCCGCACCTCTAGAAGAGCTTGCTAGCTGAGCTGTGCTTGTTCAGAAACGATGACCTAGAGTTCACCCAGACGTGTGGAAATGAGGTGTACAGCAAAACATTCATCCAAACCACTTTTCGGCAAAGGAGGGATTTTACTTCGAGTTGGGAAACTTGCTTTAAAACTAAGACAACTTTTTTTTTTTTTTTTTTTAAATCCCCTTAAAGGCCAACATCAACCAAATGAGTACTTCGTGGTACATTAAAAACCAACCTTCTTAGTCGCTCTTCACTGCCAATAATGAAAGACAAGAGAAACCAGAGCACAAAAGTTCACTTAAGGAAAGCCAGAAGTGGTCTTTAAACACTGTCGCATTCTTGTACCCCCAAATAAATAAATAAATACATAAATAAATAAATACATTTTACACACACACACACACACTCTATAGCTATATCTACACACACACACACTCTATAGCTATATCTACACACACACACACACACTCTATAGCTATATCTACACACACACACACACACACACACTCTATAGCTATATCTACACACACACACACACACACACACACACACTCTATAGCTATATCTACACACACACACACACACACACACTCTATAGCTATATCTACACACACACACACACACACACACACACACACTCTATAGCTATATCTACACACACACACTCTATAGCTATATCTACACACACACACACAC